>NW_009649708.1:459060-485906 GCF_000708025.1 Charadrius vociferus
CTATGGCAACGCAGGACCAAGCTCCCGCAGCAAGCAGAGTGTCTTTGCACTCTGGCCTATATGAAATAAGGTTTCATCGTCCTACCTGCTGGCTGTGAGCGGCAGCCCCTACCCTGCTGCCCTTTCCTGCGGCGCCCTGAGCCACTGCCTGCCACAGGGACCACTCACGGAGAATAACCTCCAACTTCCCACCCCAAAGATGTATTGCCCGTGGCTTGCCTCCCCAGGTCGTGAGGACCGATCCTGCGTGTGCTGCCCGCTGAGGCAGGAGGTGCTGGGAGGATTCAGGCTGTACAGGGAGCCGTGGCAGCACTGGGAACGGAGAGCATGGCTTTGTTCTGCACAGAGTAACATAAGCGTGGGGTGGCTCTGTGTGAAGAGGGGTACCTCAGGATGCTGTACCCACTGGCAGTGTCCAGCCACGCATGCACAGACCCACGCCAGCTCCAAGCTCCCCTCTCCCACTGTCTGTGCTCCTCCGTCCCACCACCCAGCAGGACCCTGCTTGTGCAGGTCCTGCCATCCTGCTGATTGGCTCCTGTTTTCGGACAGACAGGAATGTCCCAAAGCACTGGCCCCTCTGAGACAAAAAGAGCTGCTGGGTGATGGCAGAAGGCGGTTCTGCCTGGTGCAGTGAGGGCTGGCATGAGGAGGCTGGTGGGGTCCTGTGCTTGGTGCAAGGCTCTGGGAAACCCCTGGTGCAGGTCTGGGTCTGCAGAAGCAGCCCAGTGACTGCTCGGGGCATCACTGGCCCTGGGCCAGGGTGAAGGTGAGGAGCATGGGGTCAGGACGACTGTGGGAGGTGTGTGGGGAGCACGGTGTGGGCAGCCCACGTGTTGGTATGTACAGGCATGAGTGTGTTCACATGTGTAAAGGTACACCTGGAGGCGTGGGCATGTGCGTCAATGATGTGTGCCAATGTGTGCATGAATGTGTGTGCACGTGTATAAGTTTGACAGACAAAGGCGTGTGTCCGAATGTAAGGTGTGTGCAGACAGGCATGCATCCTGGGCTGTACACTCTGTGTGTGTGCATGTGTGCACAGCCCATGTGCAGGGACGGCTTGTGTGTCTCTGTGCAGGTTAGAGGCAGGTACCCGAGCGTACATGGGTGTGTGTGTGTGTGTGTGTGTGTGTGTGTGTGTGTGCAGGGGCTGTGGGTGTGAGGTGTGCAATGCAAACCCACGCCTTGGTAGCTGTCTGACCCCTACTCCACGGATGTGTTGGCACAGTGTTTCAAGGGACATGAGTGAGGCATGGTGCAGGCTGGAGGTCACAGTCCCTGGTGCCGCTGCCTTCTGCCTGGCAGACACAGCTCAGGACAGCACTGGCTCTGCCGGCCGCAGGCTGGTCTCTCTCGGGTGAGCGGCTTCCCCCCGCGCAGCCTCTCCCTCCATCTTGTGCTGACCCACGCGTTTGCGTGACCTTGTCGCTGCTGCCGAGCGGAACCTTCCCTTGCTTTGCCTGGGGTATTTTTCAGTGAGATCAGCTCCCCTGCCTGGCTCAAAGCTGGCATTTGCTGCCAAAGGTATGACAGTGACATCTGCAGCCAGGGGCTCCCCCCCCAGAGATGCTTGGAGCCGTCTGAATCACTGTCCCTGATGCTCGCCATTTACCATGCTATTGATATATTTTAAAAAAGCAAAAGCAAAGTCCAGAGAAGGTATCACCAAAGCAGAAGCTGTTATGAACACTGTTAAACTAACGCTAACTGCTACTGCTCTTAATCTGTACCAAGGTCAAATTCACAAATCGGCAGGTTAGTTTCAGTTCCAGCCTGAAATTAGATCATCAATTAGTTAAATCATCACTTTGATACAGAAAGAAAACTGGACTGGACCCAGTCCTCGTAAATCCTGTAGAAAGGTCTGAGAAGGTGGCTCTGCATTTTACTGGGAAGAATTTGACCAAAGCAATTCAGATTCGTAGCGTGGAGCCAGCTACATATTTTAATAATGAAAACAACTTTACACCCACTGCCCAAGCCATAACCTCCAAGCTGTTTTGGATGCTGCCATCTCAGATGTGTTCCCCTGTCCCCAGCAGATGTTACAGCGCGGTGTTAACCTCTGCTTCAATAAGCAGAGGTTTGAGGCTTCCCATATACCAGAATTGACTGATGACTATTTCAAGTTTCTCAGGGCTTTGAAACCCAAACCCCACTTTAATTTTATGAGTAATTTTATGGGACAATCTTTAGGGCTGTGAAAGCTGGAAACTTTTCCTTTAGGTGCCTTGACCTTATGGCGGCTCATCTACCCATGTAGGAGCCCCGCCACACTTTCATCTGATCACCATCGACTTCAGAGCTATAAAAAGGACGGGATGTCTCCCAGCTAATAAAAGTAGGAAAAAAAAGGGAGAAGCAAAGCTAAAGATAAAGGTGTTGTGAGCCCTCCCCTCCCGCAGCCTTTGGAACGTCACCGAGTGGGGGCTGGCGGCTGAATCAGCAACCAGATGGTGAAGTCCTTCAGGCTCGGCGCTGCTCACTGCTGGCCGCCCGCCGTGCCTGGGAGGGCGGCCGGAGCCTGGAGTGGGCTGCTCACTGAGGTCCAGGGCCAGTGGCCTCAGACAGCCCAGCTGGTCGCTTCAACCTGGGATGGGATGCAGAGCTTGTAGAATGTGTGGCGCAGGGCAGCGGGGTCAGGAGGGCAGCGTGGCAGGGTCTCAATCATCCTGGGCTAAAGGAAGACCTGGCTGCTGGCACCAGCAGCTGCTGAACTCACAAGCTCCAGCTCTACTGGGGTTCCTGGGGCTCCCTCCCACGCAGTTAACCATGTGCGCACACACGCATGGGCGAGTGCTTCTCCGTGTGCCTGTGTGGAGAGGACTCTGAATTAGGAGAAAATGCAGATACGCCACAAATGGAAGTAGGGCAGATCTTAGCTACAGCCACAAGGGAGGACGAATCTGTTCCCCGTCTTACTAGAGCCAGCGTCCACACATTAAAGTTACTAAATTCACTGTCAGGAGCAGGGGATGCAGGGCAGCCTTACACGCCAGGGACTTATCCCCCTCTGGCAGGCGTCAGGACCTGGCACAGACACCTCTTGGTCTCACTTGCTCCCAGATGATCAGATCTAGCGTTGTTTCACCAGCTCCGGCATCTACAAGCACGCACACCCCTATCTCTCAGCCTCAGTACGTCTCAATCTTTGCTCATCCTTTTCAGTCGGCTCAGTCATTGTGTCTACTGACAACTAACATCTACTGACAACTTTTCCTCCGCCTGCTCAAGAAGGAACCTAAAAACGTGGACGCTTCCTTCCCCCAAAACCTTCTCTCCATGTAGGGGCCCAGTAACGTCTCTGACAACAAACAGCAACGTGTCATTTGTTTTTATTACTCTAGGAGGGCAAGCTGCTGTGCGTGACCAAGGAAACCGAGAGCTGACTGCCCTTGTGAACTTGCTGAGTGCCTGATGGGGAACGGGAGGAGAAGAGAGCTGGGGGAGTAGGAAAAACATTACTTCTCTCCTGCTTATTGGCTGAGGCAAGATTGATTGACTGTACTTGCGATAGCATAGCATGCATCAAGGTAGGCACAAAATTGTGGTTAGCACTAGAAAACCACTGGCCGTGTGGATGAACTTAATGTGAAAAAACACATATGGGGCGGACGAAGATTTTGCATCGAATTGGGGAGCAGTGTGGCTCCCCAGGGCAGGGAGGGCAGAGGAGATGAGTCTGACATGAAGCACAGAGACTCATGATGGCACTGGCTGGTCACTTGACAGAGCAGGGCTGGACTCATCCTGTCTACCTTTTGATGTCTCCAGTGTTTGCTATAAAGAAAAGGACACTTCTAGGATGTAATTCATCTCCTCAAATCACCCACGAGGTGTGCCCAGAGGTTTACTTCACAGGTGGTGGCTTCTCTGCTTGTCAGTCGAAGCCTTGCCCAGCAGATGAGATGTTCCTGGGGCGCTCTCCTTCTGGCAAAGGGCAGGCTTAGGAAAGGGCTTGAAGAACAGGGCTGGGGAGCATGTTAGGGATGGCAATGGGAAATGAGAAAACACCACGGTACTGGCTTGAAGCCCAAGCAAGTGGCTGGGGGTCATCATACGGGGCCGTGCACATGCCAGCTGGAGGGATGGCAGAGGAAGAATCAAGGTAAGGGCTTGTGAAAAGAAGAGCAGTCGGATGTGTTTTATCTGGACAGGGCTTTTCGTGACATAAAGTCAGTTTAATACAAACAGTTCAGTTTTGCATGATGGTAATGACTCCAGTACTATTTCCCATTGTGACAGATACTCAAACCAGAATAATTTCCATAAAGGAAATGGAAATGGGTTTTTTTTGACAATTTTTGGTTTAGAAAGCCTCAAAAATCTGCCTTGCAATTCAACTAATTTTGATGCTCTCACCCTTCACTTCCCCAATACAGAGGGGAAAAAAATCAGCTTTGGGAAGAACTTTGATAAAGAAGCACATCCCTGCTGCCGACCTGCACCATTTGGATTTCGCCACTTTGAGATGGATCCACAGCAAGGCAGCGGCAGAGGAAGAGGATGAGACGTTGAGGAGGCCAAGGGCATCTGAGTGGTCAGAGGCTGGTCTGGGAGCTCCCAGACAGGGCAGGGGGTGGTGTGAGCAGGGCCAGGGACCTGTGAGGAGCAGCCGGTCCCTCCACCAGCCTGCGCGTTGCTGGCCCCACAGCTTCCTCTGGCAACGCCTTACACAGGCTATTTTTATGCTGTGTGAAAAAGCGTGTCTTTCTGCAAGCAGAGGAAAGGCGGCGTGGAGAGGGAAAGTGAATTAGTGAAGGTCACAGGCATAATGTCTCTCCTGCGTGCTGCTGGGGCAGAGCGTGAAGAGCTAAACGGGATGGTGCGGGGGTCTGGGCGGCAGCTCGTCTGGGGTGGAAAATGGTCGCGGTGCAGCTCTGTGCTCCACCTCTGCCTTCCCGGGGAACATCCAGCCGCCATGGCCCTGCCAGCACGGGGGGGCGAGCTGGCAGCGTGCACCTATTTCTGCACTGCTCGCTCGCTGCTGCCACTGACTGTTTATAGAGCATCAGCCGCTATACAGACTGTAACTGGGTTTTTACATACAGCATAAAAAGTAATGATTGCTCTCTTGTGCTAAATCACACGCGGTCAAATCGTAATATGGAGTCGCTTCTGTCCGCAGCGGCAAAAGGTTCGTACCTGGGAGAGCCGAAACAGCTCCTGAAGGCGAGAAACAGCCTTTTCTTCCCTACTGAAATCACTGAGGTGAGCAGTGCCCAGCATCACGCCCCCAGGATCCAGCCAAAAAATGCAGTCATTTCTGCGGCATCCCTTTCCCTATGCTTTCCACTCTTCCTTTAAAGCAATGGCTTTCCTGAGAACAACAGGGAAAGGTGACCGCAGAAGACACCCTGCCTGCACATCACTGCTTGCAAATGGTAATTTGGAGTCTCGACCACGCTTGGGCTTTCCTCACTTGGGTGAGCCCAGTGAAAAGTTGGCCAGGGTGCTCCTCCCCTTCGTGAGGGATTTGGGAGCCGGGGATGCCAACCCAGGGAAGAGGAAGAGCATCCTGCTGCTGCGTCGTGAGCGGCTCCGTCCCGCAGTGCATCGCTGGCAGGGTACTGTGGGGAGCCTGCGCGCTCTCGGCAGCCTCCTGCTTCTGGGGGACGCTGGAGGCAGAGTTCCCATCACTTTCCCATCTCGGAGCAGATTTACGAGCCTCCCAAAAGCTCTCCCGCAGCCCTCCAGGAAGGCTGGGGTTCGGCTGCGTACCACTGTGCAACGGTAATCCCCTGAGCAGGGTGAAACGGAGGCCTAGCTACCATGACCTCCTCTGTAGGTTTCCATGGATACCATGTACTATAAATAAAAAAAGGAATTTCAAACCAGTTTTCAATCCTGCTTAGTGGGAATAGGAAACCTCTTTTGAATTTAGTTTCCTATCTCACCTTACAGGGGTTATTTTGCAGCCTGTTTGAAACAAATAATTACCCCTTCAGCCAGGAAATTACCACCAATCATACCTATTTACTTCCAAACACTCGGCTAATTAGCACATTGGGGAGAGCTGCCTATTTGCACGCTGGAGATGGGAGGCTTAGCGTCTTTATTTTGGTGGCGCTGGGAGAAAGGACGTGGGGCCAAGGGTCAGTGAGGGGCGTCAGAGCCCTCCGAAAAAAAAATAATAAAGAGAGAAGGAGAGCTGTAAAACTCAAAACGCCGAGATGCCGTGTGAATTAGCGTGCAAGAAGCCCCAGCAAAAAAGGGAATATTACATCTGCATCCTTTTGCAATGAATCAGAGTCATGCTGCAGATTTTGTCTGGCATACTGGGTCTCTGGAGGATAGAAAATAATTTGGTCGCAGCAGTGGGAGGTGTGTGTGCGTGGAGAAGGGAGTTGCTTTCCAACAGCCTGCTGTGGTGAGAACATGCCTGACACTTCATTCCTTTCCAGTTAATGCAGCGAGGCCGGGAGGAAACTTAACCCTCTAATTGCTAAAGTGTACCGGGGACTTGGGAAAGTCCTTGGAAACCAAACTGGGCTCCCGGGCTGGTCAATCCTTGCCCCGGCACCGCTGGCAGACAGCTGAGGGGATTTGCCCAAATGGTGGGAGGTGGGGGCAGGGGAAATGCTAATTTGAAACAGGCACTGGCGGGCAGGACAGGAGGACAGAGAGGTTGTGTTTTTCAGACCTCTGGGCTGGCAATGGGCCTGCGAAGTCCAGTCCGTCACAATGCTGGGTCTGAGCCAGCTGGACACGTGGTGGCTTGCGGAGGGGTCTCACGGTCTGGCGTTCCCAAACGGCTCCGCGGCCCAACCTCAGTGCTGTTGCTCCACGGTCACTGAAAATCCCAAGTGCTTTCCTTCATCACCCCAGTGCCATGTCCCCCCACCTCCCCGAACAGCTCCTGATGTCACGGGCACACAGCACAGGCCCCATGGTGTGGTCCTCGCAGGGGTGGATCTCATCTTCTGCTGGACAAGGGAGGGTGGGTGAAGGATGAGTGAGCACAGGATGGGCATGCAAGTGGGGGGCTGTGGCCCCCTCATCCCTTTACGGCTGCCTGGGGGTCTGATTGCAATGGGAAGGCTTGCTTCCTGCTGCCGTCCTTTGGTGGTCTTTGGGAGGCTGATCCCAGCATGCACAGCTCCGTGCGTGAAGCAGCGATCGGGCGTGCACCATCTCTTCGCCTTGCTCACCCCGGTAAAGGTCTCCCAGACAGTGCAGGATCGGGACTGGTAAGCATAAGCTCTCCACAGCCGGGGAGGAGGAGGAAGAGGAGGAGGAGGAGGAGGCATCTCCATCGGTAGCAGGGATGCACAAAGCACCCAGGGCTCTTCCAGAGCCTCATGTGCCAATGGGTAAGCTCTGCTCAAAGCTAGTCCATAATGTTTAATAGCTCAGGATGATCATGGCCATCTGACTCTGAGCCTGTTTGCTGCTGCCCTCCTAAAGCTCCTTATTAGCATTTCCAGGACATTGATGTTGTGCTCGGGAAGGCACTTGTGAGTTACAGAGCAGCAATATATCAACGTTAGAGAAGGGCCCATTTAAGCTTAGTATCAGAGGCTGGGTTTTTCTGGAGTCAGGTGTCTCGTTCCCATTGAAATTCAACAGGAGTTGGAGTCTGCTCCCAGGGCTTCTTTGAAAGTCCCAGACTTAATTAGTATTTATCTTAATTAGGGGGACGTTACCTGCTCTGGGAACCTCACGCTATCTGCTGTATTCATCCCCACAGCACCCTGGGAAAGGGCTCCCAGCCCTTTTTGCAGTAGGAGACCGAGGCACATGGTGGCTCATGCTGCAAGCCTGCAGCTCAGCAGGGAGCAGAAAACATCTTTTCGGGGCTGAAAGGGCCACAGCTTTGCTGCCCTCCCCTCCTGGGTCGTGTGCTCTTGAGAGGCAGGGGTAGACAATGCAGGAGACCACGGTCATGTTGCTTGACCACTGCTGAGCTCCCCCCCACCGCCTGCCTCGGCCACTGGGTGGTTTACGGGGGAACCGGGTGGACACAGAGGCGGCTCAGCCCTGGTTGAGCTCTGGTGCACCGCTGCTTGTTCACCATCTTCAGGCCAGGCCACAAATCGCAGAGTGGAGGATGGGAGGGTGAGGAAAGAGGAGAAAATCAACGCTCTTTTTTTTTTAAAAAACAACAAAGTTACTGGCTTGGGAAAACCTTAGAAACCTGATCTGGTCCCAGCCATCAACAGCCAAAAAGGACAAGCCATGGGGCTCTCTCGGTGAGGAGGATCTCACCCACACCCTCCTGCAGAGGTGGTTGTGTCAGGAGAGGCAGACGAGTCCAAACAGCTCCTTCGTCCTCTCCCCATGGGCACCCAATGGCAGATAAACCAAAATCTGAGGCCCCATTGCCTGTCCTCAGACCCCACTGCTCTGCAATGCCCGGAGTGATCGTGTTCCCCACCGTGGTACCCCTGCCCTTGCCCCCCACGTGGCGTGAAGGGATGGGGTTAGGGTTCCCAGCTGGGCTGGCAGCTTGCGGGGAAGGGGCTTGTAACGAGAACAAGCAAGCTGTCCCCAGGCAGAGCGACCAAAATGTTGTGACCTCCCCCACGGTGCTCCCATGGGTGGGATGTAAGGCCTTGGGAGCCGGTGGTGGCAGTGTGGCACATACTTCTGGGGATGGTGCAGGGGACACTCGGGGGATGCAGATGCAGCTGGACTCAGGGCAGGGGGTGCTGATGCAAGGAAGGAGAGAACTAATGTCTCCTTCCCCCTCCTCCCCTGGGGAAAATTGCCTCCAGCTAGAGCTGTGAGTCTGGGCAGGTTGTGCTGACAGATATCTCCAGAGGGTCAGCCTTGCCTGCAGGGCTTTGAGGCAAGGGTTTTGCGGGGGAGACGGTGAAAGGCAGCAGGTGCTGGAGTACACTCAAGGCTGCCCCTCGCGCAGCATGCTGGGGACAGCACAGGCAGCGCTGGTGCTGGTGTCTGGACAGAGGCGGGGGAAGAGGGACTCCAGGTGGGCTGGGAAGGGCAGGGGTGGGATGAGCCATCTGCAAACATCCACCAACAGTGGGACAAGGTGCAGGGATCAGGGATGAGGAGCAGGGAACAGGTCTGCTGGGAGTGGAGACTGTGGGATGCTGGGGGCCATCAGCTGCCAGGTCACGGGAACTAGCCAGGTGGGTCAACCACAGATAACCTTAGGGACGTTTTTGGTGGCCTGACAGGGGACTCCATCTATGGGGCAGGGAGAAGTCTCTGAGCTGGACCTGACTGCCATGGTGCTGAGCACCTCAAGCAGCCCTGGAGCACTAGCAGGGGGCTTGCTGCCTCCCTGTCCTGCTGGGTGGCGAGACCCTGCCCCAGGGTGGCAAGACCTGGCTGTTGCCCACCAGCAACGGCCAGGGCTGCGTCCAAGGGGTAGAGGGCAATGGCTTGCCTGGGAGATGCTGAGTGAGATCCTCAACACCTTGCTGACAGCTTGCTGGGACACTGCCTGGGAGCAGGCTGAGAGCCTTCACCACTCAGCCACTCAGCAGGAGCCTGGGGAGGGGACGGGAGAGGAAGGGGAATCTCTTGCCAGACCAGACCTGGGGCCAAGTCTTTGTCCAGCTATCCTCCATCAACTGCACTTCCTGGAGGAGAGCAGGGATGGTTTTCCAGATTTACTTGTGGACTGTAGGCCTGGAGCTTGAGAAAGGGATGAGATGGGAAGTGGTTTTGAAGGGAACAAATGTGGCTTCATAAGGAAGAGAAAGGAGGAATTAGTCCAAAAATGCGAAATGTTGCAGAAATTGGTTCATGAAGGTGTCAAACATTCTTACCTCCCCTGTCCCCTCTGACTGTTCACTAGTGTTGGGAGAAGAACAGCAAAAGTTTCATAAGAGACGGAATATTCCCAGAAACCAATAGTTCATATTGAATGGCCTGATGAAAATTCCTGGAAATGTTAACATAGCAGAGCTGCAATTAGGACCCATATCCTCACAAATAGCATTGAAAGCTGTGAGAAAAGCATTCCTTCCAGGTCCTGGTGGCACAGGAATAAAACAGGTGGCACTGAATTTAATGCTACTGTTAAATGAAATTTTTATTCAGCCAAGAAAAATGTGGTAGCTGGAAAGACGGACGGCTCCATCATTTCATTCTTCTTCATGCAAAGCTACCATTACCTTGCTAGATATTTTATGGAAGGCTTGCTGGTCTCAGCCTGTAGGCCTCGAGATTGTAGACAATGTGCTAATGTAAAGTTGCTTGAGCTTATGGAAGATTTCGAAGGCCTGGTTTCCATGTGTTGAGACTGGCACCATATCAGAGGAACAGCTGAGTATATGGAGCAGGGAAGCTACATGTAAGTTATCCAGTGAGGAGAGAATCCGCCTGGGGCTGCAGTCCTGGGCACTGTAATGTGGAGGAGAGGCAGCAGTCCCGGCCGGTCCTTCCCCACTGTGTAGGCAGGCCGGTGTCTTGGTTCACAAGCACAATGCACGAGATTATTGTGCCTTATTGGCCTGGGCTCCTTTGCCTGGTTTGCTCGCAGGCTCTGGTGCATCCTTTGCTGCAGACCAGGCAGGCGATGCAGAGCTGGGCCCGTGTCGAGGCCAGGGTGGGATGGAAGAACGTGGGGCTTCCATTCCCTGTGTGACAGTGTGTCAGCAGCCATCGCAAGCATTGGGGCTCAGAAATGCTTCTGGGGCCACAGGGTGAGGACAGGATATTTAGAAAATCTAATTTTAGCTTGACGAGGCACTTCCACTCTGAAGGAGGTCAGCTCTTCTCTAGGGTGACTGGGAGGGAGAAGCTCCTTCAGCTGCTCTGAAGTGCCACCCGGAGGTGGTGACTGCCCTGCTTGGAGGGAGGGAGACTGACCCGATGCTGTTCACGAGCACCTGGGAACCCCTCGGGGACAGTGCTAAAGGGAAGACCATTTCCTCACCGATTTCCATGCTGCTCTGGCAAAAATCTCAGAGGCAGCAGAGACACCCAGGCCCGCAGTGAGATCCTGCCCTGCTACCAGAGATTTCATTCACCCATGTAGAGCAGAGGTAATTGTCCTTTAGCTACTTGACTGCACTGCTTCTTGCCAATGGTGTATTGCAATGGAGAACCACTGTCAGCCTGGCTGCAGGAGGCGCTAAAGCAGAAACAGCCAGGGCAGAACCCAAAGTAGCTGGACGGCATCCGGATAGCTGTGGCATCTGGAAGAGTTGGAGCAATCCAGCCTCACCTCAGCTGTGGTCCTGGCTCACCAGGACAGTCAAAGGGCTTGCCATCTCCGGAGCCACATATGAAGTAGGGGTGGACGGAGGGTGCCTGGGACAGAGGAGTGGATAGGCAGGCAGAAGGAAAAGCTTTTGTGACAACCAGCTTTGAACACTTGCAAACACCACAAGCCCCACCTGAACTGGTTTTCCTAGGAACTGCCATACTGCCATCCTGACACCATGACCAGCATGGCACCGCTGCTGGGGACAAGCTGGTGCCTTTGTCTTTCCTGGCTCTACACAAGCTGAAGGCTTTAGGTACACCCATCAGCATCCTTCCTTCTGGAGCGGATCATCCCTGGTCACAAAGCCAGGCTGCTCCTTCCCAAGAGCAGTTTGTGGAAAAAAATTGTACACCATCCTAATGTAATTGGGCTAAATTATCTGCCATGTGAATCCTAGCCATTTGGAGAAGCTCTTGGGGTGGGTCTTCTGCTGTCCTTAGTAAGGGGTCACCAGGACGTGTGACTGGAAGCAAGAAATGGGATTCCTTGGTGTCCTGGTTTAGGCTGGGACAGAGTTAACTTTCTTACTAGCAGCTGGTATAGTGCTGTGTTTTGGATGTAGGATGAGAATAATGCTGATAACACACTAATATCTTTAGTTGTTGCTGAGCAGTCAAGGTTTTTCTGCTCCTCATACCCTGCCAGCGAGTAGGCTGGGAGTGCACAAAAAGTTGGAGGGGAGACACAGCCAGGACAGCCAACCTCAACTGTCCAAGGGGATATTCCATACCATGTGATGTTATGCTCAGCCTATAAAGCTGGGGAAAGAAGGAAGAGGGGAACATTCAGAGATATTGCATTTCCCAAGTAACCATTATGTGTGATGGAGCTCTGCTTTCCTGGAGATGGCTGAACACCTGCCTGCAATGGGAAATAGTGAAAGAATTCCTTGTTTTGCTTTGCTTGTGTGCACGGCTTTTGCTTTACTTATTAAGCTGTCTTTATCTCAACCCATGAGTTTTCTTATTTTTCAAACTCTTCTCCCCATCCCACTGGGGTGGGGAGAAGTGAGCAAGCAGCTGTGTGGTCCTGGTTGCTGGCTGGGGTTATACCATGACACCTGGGAATAATCCTCCTACATGAAACTCAGCAGCATCTGGGGAAAGTCTTGTGTGCACCAAGATGATGTACATGAGAGCATGGAGAGCAGTCTGGAGCAAGACCATGTCCTATTAGTTTGCTCCAAACTCGTGAGGGTCAGGCTCGGTGGGGTGGTCAGGCTGAGTGGAGTGAGAAGTGCTGTGGACCTTTGTTTAGGCAGCTGAGCTCACCTCTGTATAGAAGCAGCTCAGGGCCTGTGCTGCAAATGAGATGATGCCATACAAAATAGGCAGACCTGCGTAAATTGGTGGGGAATAAGCAGGACAGTGAGGAATTAGAGATGGCCATAGTGAGATGCAAGGACAAGCAGATAGCAGTGCATGTGAAAAGGGAGGCAGAGACATCCCAAGCCTCTGTCAAGCCACTCTGTATGCTGAGGGCTTCTGAATTGGCTGTAACCTCCCAGGAATTGGGTTATTTTGTGACAACTGAATGAGGACCTCTGCTCAAGAGCCTAGCAGTGACCAAAAAGGTGAATAAAAATGAGAGGCTTCATGGAGGATACTGTAGAGAAGGATGTTAGGAGTTTCACAAAGGCATTGGACAGGCGGGTGGTGTCATGATGACCTTGCATTGAGTGCTGCGGGCAGGCCTCTGCGTTCCACCTCTCAAATGACAGTCACAGGCAAGGATCTGGAGGAGGGCTGGGAAAATAGCTCCCAGACTGCCAGAACCTGGGGCTTTTATATGCACAAGCTTGGGCCCATTTGGCTTGCAAAGCTCTGGGACTCCTAACTCCTGCTGATTGCTTCTTGGGTGACTGGAGCTGAAGGCTTGCACCGATGTTTGGTGAAGTCAACTGGACTTTTTCTGTTTGAATGCTCTGACCTGCAGTGACATGGGCTGGCTACAACCTGACAAGGGATGCTCTGAAGTAGGGGATGCTCCTGTTTAGATGAGACCAGGAAGGCGTTTCCAGCTCCATGCTGTGGGTCAGTGTTGTGCTGTGTATATTTCCTTAAGGCATCTGTTAACAAGCCACTGCTAAATAGCCATAATCCTCCTGCTGCTAGCCTGGGTCTGAGGGTGGTTTGCTACAACAGGATAATGTCCCTAGCTACAGTGTCTGTTTGGAGCCCACGCAATAGCTCACTTAAATACATGTGAGACTTGAGGGGTCTTGGCAAAAGAGCAACCTAAATCAAATTGGGAAGACAAGGGGATGTTCCCGTGGGCCACTGCCTTGGAGTGAGCCCACAGGACTTGAAACAATGGGGTTTCTTTTGCCACAGAATAGTTAGAAATAGGTAATCCAGATTAGTTGCTAAATGCCTCCAGGAGGTAGGATTAGTAAAAGGAAGAGTCTGCAATACTCAGCTGGCAGTATCTCACCGGGAAAAAATTATAGCCATAATGGGGCATTTGCAAGCTCCTGTCCGATGTCAGAGGCTAAATCATGGGAATGATTATGAGAAACTCTCCAAAGGCCACAGAAACTATGTTTACGTGTATAGGAGATGTATATGAGTCTATTGCATCACTTTGCCTTTTGCTCCAAAAGTCATGATCAAAGCAGCAGGCTTACTGCTTTTGCTGGAGTTTTGGCATACATCATTTGCTGGGTGAGTTGATGTTTTAATTCACACAGACAACATGAGCAATAATATTGTATTTCGTGTGTCAGGATTGTTTTCTCTTTAGAGAACTGGTCAGAAAAGGAAATTTCGGTTTGAAGAAGTTTAACTTCCCAGTTATCTGGGTCCTACATCCATCAGAAATTTTGATGAAGTTTCAGAAAGTATCATGTCTCCCCTGCCCTTCATGGGAGTTCTGGGTACCTGTTTTGACTCTGATACCTGTTTTAACTCTGTTCTTGATCTTGGTCCCCTTCCCTCCATGGGCTTCTTCCCCATCTGCTCATCTGGCAAACTCATCGAGGCCAGGTGATGCTAGATCAAAAGAATGTGAATCTGTACAGCACTTAGCCCCACATCTCAGGGTGAACATAGCATCCTAGTATGGATAACAAACCTCCCTGACACAGGGAGCAGAAGAGCTGCATTATTTTCTCAGAAAACATAAAGCTCTGGGACATTGATCTGCTTGTACTGAGATCATTGTTGCTTTTGAAGGAGTTCTACTGGAGGCAAGGTTTGTACCTCCAGGGTCTCCAAAAACTAAAGGAGGTAGCAAAAAATCAATGGGGGTTTGGTGGAAGAGGTTTCCTAGCTGTCTTTTGCAGTGCCAGGTGGCTCTTGGCTGTTGATATGCATGATTACGTAGCCTGGTGAGGTGTGTAGACTTTGCTTCCATGGAAGGTGTTGCTGCCACCCCTGAGAGAAACTCCATCTGTGATATAGGGCTGGGCTGGGGGTAATAAAGGAACCAAGGTGTGATGGTCAGTTTTCCCCTCCAGGGAGGAGGTGAAGATGAGAATCTGACTCTTGAGTCCTTTAGGCTGAGTAATCAAAAGTCCCTGTAGGTCAGCAGTGTTTCGATGGGAGCTGTGCGTGCACTGGGGAAAACCTTCTCCTCAGCACAGAGCAAGCAGGGGAACCTTAGAATCAGGTGTCTGTTTTTGGAGATGCAGGTGTTTGAGCCACACACCTACCCAGTGCTGCACAGAGATCAGAGCTCTGTCCTACTGTCCCTCCCTCTTGGCATCAACTGGTCAGGGCTTGCAAAGCGCTAGACTAGCCCTGCCCCAAGGTACAAGCTGCTGCATGATCCTCTCTCATATGTGCCTGTCCCTTCCCTCCACGCACAGCAGAGCAGTGAAACCCTGAGAGCCTGATGGACAACCAGAGTTTGGTTGAGTCTGTGCAAATCTGCTCTGTGTCCTTCCCAGCCGGTGTGGTTTGGGCTGGGGAGCTAACCCCACCCGCCATCTCTGCCTGGGATAAAGGGAGTTTGTTTCTGCTTTAGCTCATTGCAGTATCTCCTGCTGGCAGACTTTCCAATTAGGGAGCCAAGTGGGAGTCAGGAGAGACCCCAGGGTGGATTTCACACTCGCTCTTTATTTATATGTAAACCTGGATCCAGGGCTGAGCTGCTGAGCGAGTGAGAGAAGTAGTACCGAGGGAGGGGGAGGCCAGCCTGGAGAACAGAGGTCTTTGCAGCTCTCATTTGAAGTGTGTGTGTGGGACAGGGCTGAGAGAGAGAGAAAGTCTGGCTTGTCTCTCCCACCAGCTTCAGCTGCTCATGTGCTCTTCCCAGTCCCTGCTTGTGCCTCCCAGAATGGCACTAGAGCATCTCTAAACACTGGGGATGGCAAGTTCTCTCCCGGTGACAGAAATGAGCATCCCCGTGTGCCCTAGTGTCCACCTGGACCGCACACAGCGTGGAGGTGTGTGGCCTGGCTCAGGTGGGACACGGGGTCTGGCCCCACGCTCTCCCACTCCTGACCCTCGGCTGGCATCCCTGTTCCTGCTGGTGCACCAGAGTCGAGCACCGAGTCTGTATCTCATCATCGATGTTGCTTCTGGCTCTGTGGAGGGGTCAGCTGGAGGAAGCCCAGTGAGGGAAATGTGGGCAGAGGAAGGTGTCGCAGCCAGAGGGTACACGGACCACAGCCACATGACAGGGAGTGGCGGATGTCCCAGGCAGGGCTGTGACACCTTCCCTCCTGGCCTTCCTCCATCCTCTGCTCTCTTCCGTTTCCATTGGGTGGGACCCATTCAAAGTGCCAAAAACAAC
Source organism: Charadrius vociferus (assembly GCF_000708025.1). Taxonomy (NCBI): domain Eukaryota; kingdom Metazoa; phylum Chordata; class Aves; order Charadriiformes; family Charadriidae; genus Charadrius; species Charadrius vociferus. Next base: position 474,986 of record NW_009649708.1, read on the forward strand.
CGGCCTTCCTCTCTTTTGGAAAAAAAAAAAAAAAAAAAGGCAAACACATTTAAAGTTAAAACCTGGAGAAGGCAATTCTTCCATAGAGAAAAAGGACCAAAGCATTGCCCCTGTGGACAGTCAGTGTGCAAGCACACGCTGTTCAGGGGAGCGAATCCCCCAGCAAAGGCAGCTTTGCTTTGAGCAGTTTTGGGTACCAGGGCCTGTAGGAGAAGGGATGTTTTCCACGTGCTTTTGCCTTGCTTTATGGTGTGGTTATGACTGCACAAACAGTTCCACTGGCTCAGTTGCTCCCCTGTCTCCCTCCCCGCCTGCCCTTTGTTTGTGAAATGTGACTTCTCTCCAGCTAGCTTTTTGCAGGCATCTGAGCCAGATGACAACCCAGGTGATGCTCACAGTTGCCATTCAAGTTAGAATCATAGAATCACAGAATGGTTTAGGTTGAAAGGCACCTTGAAGATTATCCAGTTCCACCACCCTGCCCTGGGCAGGGACACCTCCCCCCAGGTTGCTCAAAGCCCTGTCCAGCCTGGCCTTGAACACCTCCAGGGGTGGAGCAGCCACAACTTCCCTGGGCAACCTGTTCCAGTGCCTCACCACCCTCAGAGTGAAAATATTTTTCCTAATATCTATTCTAAATCTACCCTCTTCCAGTTTGAAGCCATTACCCCTCATCCTATCGATGAACTTGCAGTATCAGTGGGTCAGTCGCCGTAATGACAAGAGAGTTTTTGGTCCGCAGGTTGGCTGAGCTTAGCAAAGCACCTCTCAGATGGGAACAAGGAGGTGTAGGTTTAGTTCCTGTTTTTCCACCACTTGTTTTGTGTCAGGGGAGTGTTTGATACCTGGCTGTGCTGTGCCTCATTAGAGTAGGGGTAACAGGATTTCTTAGCTTGGCAGGTGTGCCAGAAAGATAAATTCAGCAACATTTGGAGGGTATTGCAAGACTACAGCTTTACTCAGGTGACTCTGCAGGCCACAGCATCTCTCACCATACAACTGAACTGCAGCTACATCTCATGAACAATCAGAGCAGAAACAGACACTTGAAGGGTAGCTGAGAGATCCAGACAAAGATGAGTAGCACAGGGAAGGTGAACAGGGATTGCACATTCTCTCTCCCAGTTGAGAAGCAGGGGCATGAAACAAAGTCAGTAAGTCAAAGCAGATGGAAAGAAGCAATTTTTCATGCAATGTATTGAGGTGCTATGGAACTCCTTGAGAAAGGGCGTCATAGGACTAGAGTTCACACAAGATCATAGAAGAGAAACCCACTGAAAAGCGCACACTCTGCAGACCATGCCTGGCTCAGGAAAACCAGCTAGGGGCTGCGCAAGTGTTGGGCGAAGTACTATGTGATTATCTTCTTCTTATATCCCTCTCTAGGTAATAACTGCTGTTGGATTTTCCCCAACCTAGGCAAGATGGGCTTTTGGGCTGGCAGTACCACCATTCTCATGCAAGGCAAAAACCTTCTGGCAGATTTCAGACCATGAGGCTTGAGCAGACCCTGCTAAGCCTGGGAAGCATGCAATGCAACACAGAAACAAGTAGAAGCCCGTGCGTCACCGCCAACCTGGGTTCTGTAGGATGACACCTGCTCCAGGAAGGACTGTTAGTGTTCACTGCATGAGCAGGTCTGGAAGGCAAAGCTGCAGGGTGCTCGTCGTGCTTTCACCCAGGCCTCTGCCTTAATTTTATGATGTTGCAGGTCAACAGAATGGGAAGACCAAGGAAGACCCAGGAACAAACTACTCACATGGGTTCCTGTCATGTTCAGGTGAGTGGGGCAGCTTTAGGGGTGGACAACACCTCAGTGGGATGTTACCTGGAGTTGTAGGATGAGATAAAGCTCCATGCTCAGTATGGGATGGACATACACTTCGGTGCAGATCTGTCCCCTAAATCCCTGTCTGTACATAAAAGGGCCTCAAAGGAGAGAGCATCTGTGAGCCCCTTGCCAACTCTCAGAGCCAAACAAATATCCCAGGGAGGCAGCAGACATCCAGCAACCAAGCTCTGTCACAGAGCACCTTTGGAGTCAAAATCCCAGGACCTGAATGGAGATGTTCCCATCCCCTGCAGCCTGAAGTGGCCCCCAGCTGAGCCACTCTGTCCACTCCGGAGCACCAGGAGAGCCAGCAGCACATGGCCGCTGTATTATTTAAGGACCCCGATGCAATTAGCAAGGCATTGGCGAGCAGCCAGTACAGACTGCAGGTGTTAGCACCTCTCCAGGGCACGGACACAGGAACAGCTGGGCTCCACCTTCCTGGCTTCCATTTCTCAAGGGCAGTCCCAAAAATAGGCTGCTGCAATCACCTTGGCCAGAGACCCTGCTGACACAAATCACCCTGGCAGAACGGCAGGAGGAAGAAAACATTGTGATTTGCACAGAGATGAGCACAGAGGTGACAGAAGGGTGATGATCAAGACAACTTGCCTCCCTGCAAACCCAATCCGTCTGAAGGGGGTAGACCTTGACCAGCAGGATCATGAGAGCATCATGGATGCACTCATCCAGCTTGTAACCCCCACCAGTTTGCCTTCTTCCTTTGTTGTAAGACCAACTATTTCCCCACCACTCCTGGCCCTAATGAATCCTGTTTTGCTGCCCTGCCTCACCACCAACCAAACCTGTTTTGCCATATAGCCCTTGGCAGAAGTACCTAACTGCCAGCAGCAGGTGCTGAATGTTGCTTTACCACTGTAATTAGCAGGTTAGGCTCATCTCCTCGTCTCTCTGATCTCTGTTTTCATTGCTCTCTGCTGCTCATGGGAAATCTGATAGGCAGTATCTAGGGTCTCATGTCAGCAACAGTCATTGCTAGGCTGAGCACCTTAGCAACAGGGCAATGATGGGATGGGAATATTGTAGGCAGAGGTCTATGAAACACCTCTGGGTGGGTACCCCACTGAAAGGGCACTTCAGTTCCAGCTGCTGCAGGAGTTTCTGAGAGCCTTAATGACTTCGTGGAAGAAAAGGACAGGTGTTCAGGATGCCCTTGCAGGACTCACTGGCTCTATGTGTGGTAAGCAGTTCCCAAGGACCAGGCTAGTGAGGCTGGCTCAGGTGAATCTGCCTCCTCCACAGCCACTAAAACTGTCCCACAAGACTCTGCATCACTGGTTTTTTTTTTGCAGCAGGCACAGCCTGACTCATCTTTGGGAGGCATCCTCCAAAATGTCACTGTGAACAAACTCGCTACCTGCCGGAGACTGGGCAGAGGGAGGAGGAAGGCAGGCTCTGGGGCACTCTTCCAGGCTAGCTCTCTTCCCCAACTGCTCTCCCAGGGTGTCCCTAAATGTCTTCAGGAAGATGGTTGCCTTCCTGGAGTTACCAAGGCACATCCACATGCCTCCATGCTCAAAACCTCTCCCATGTCTTGAAGGGGTATTCTTTAGCTCTAACCAAAAATCACTTGAACCATGCCTGGGGGTCTGGTGGGGATGGAGGACACCCTTCTTGGTGCTTCAGGTGGGGAATTTTGAAGCTGAGGACCTTCACCCAGACACAGAGGCAGGAGATGACATATTATTGAAAATTGCTTTGTCCTCACAAAAGCACAAAACTGTCCCTGTTCACACAGGATGTGGGCAGGTCTCCATAGATACCCTTTGGGTCTGGGACTTAGTGCTCTTTAGCACCCTAGAAGCATCAAGATCTCTGTCAGTGCGCGGTACTCAGAAAGTGGGCAGCCAGCTGAGGCTGCCTGAGTTGAATGCTGAGAAAGGCAGGCAATGTTGAAGCATCCTCTTGAGCTGAGCAGACTGCATCCACATGCCAACAGTGTTTGGCTCAGGCGGTCGAGGACCTCTCTTCAGGCTGGCCTTCAGACGAGGAGTGAAGGGTGGCAGCCAGGAGGGATCTCTTCCCATCTTCCATTAGAGACATCCCCACCAGGACACCCTTTGGTCCATCAGCACGTCTCTGGTGCCCACTGTTACTCAGTAAATACCTTCAAAACTCAGGATGCTTCCATGGAGAAAAGGCTTTGGATTTTGTCCCAAAGCAGGTCAGAGAAGGTCTTTTCACAGCTAAAGTCTGTAGTAAATGCAATAAATATTCAGTTCCTTCCTCTCTGAATATCACAGCAGAGAGGCACACCCCTACCCCTCTCAGAACCAAAAATATCTCAAGAGTATCTGGCTGCCTAAAGCCAAGCATTTGGAAGAGACGTGCCGGACATCCCAACGATGACAAGTCTAAGGAGTCACTGGACAGAACAACATGGGGCTGGAGGCAGTAGCAATGACACAGGAGAGAGCTTCGCTCCCTTGCTGAGAAAAAGGAAGGAAAGACAGACTAGGTCCAGATGAAGATGTGGTGGATGCTACAGGAGCACTGGGCATGAATCCCCAAGCAGGAGTGGCTGGACGCCCAGAAGGCTCAGCAGCACTCTGTAGGAATCAATGGCCCCATCCAGCAGTCTGCACCCTGGCATGCAATGTTGACTACTGGGTGGACAGAGCCATTTTGTGGTGAGAGCCCTGCCTTCCTCTGCCCCTCCCCTTAGACATCACTTCTACCCTGAAGTCAGACCCCTCATCACAAAGAAATTGCCCCCCGCCTCAGCCCCCAACCCAGCTCACTCACATAGGGACGGCTGCACACAGGTGTGACACAGGAGCACACAGGAAGGCTGGCCAGGGCATGGTAGTCTGGGGAGCAAGCAGGGCATGGCTGGAGACTTGGGTGAGCCAGCCAACCTGCTCCAAACTCTTCCCAATAGCAAAGACCTGAGCTGTGCTCAGAGCCCAGGCTGGTGGGCACCTGACTGGGAGCAGGTCAGCTCTGCCTGAGCCAGCGCACAGACTCGTGGGGCTGGGCCCAAGCTGGGCTGGAGAGCTGTGAGTGCAAAGGCAGGCACAGGATGGCTGTTCAGCACATGCTGATAAGAGCATCTTTCAGCGTGGCTGGGCTTTGCCATGTCTCGGTGCAGACTCTGCTGTCACCCACCGGGCACTGCCAAGGACCAAAGTCCCTCAGATCCCCATCTTAAGGGATGCTGCACGTGTTAGCCCAGCTGAGCACTGAACAAGACCAGGGAGGCACTCTCTACATGCCTGGGCCTTCACAGCGACCCAGAAATGGTGTTTTGTGTGCGACGTTCCCACACACACACTCAGCCCTCCTCTGTTGAGATTCACTGCGGGAGGGACGGGGACCAGGAGGAGGAATTTGCTGGGTGTGAGGAAGTGACTTGAGCTGTGGCACAAAAACTCTCTGGGTGGGTGTCATGAGCACACGCTGGGGAGTATCCCGTGGGCCTGAGCTCAGAGCTACATATGCTGCTCCTCTGCCAGCACCAAACATGGCACCTGGCATCTGCTCATCTCAGACCCCATTGGTACATAGAGGCGGTAGGTGGAAAGTCCAAGCCCACAGCAGAGCCCATAAAGGTCATGTTTTATTCTGGCTGATCTCCTTCGCTTGCCTCATCTCCTGGAGGAAAATGAAGTGATAAACAGCCAGCAGCACAGTTTTGTTAAAAACAAATCAGGGCAAACAAACAGGGGATAATTCTCTCTCCGGCTGGTGCGGGGATTTCTGCCGAGCCAAGAGCGATGCTCTGCAGAGAGACATCACTCCAAGCCCCCAGGTCCTGCATGGCCAGCGGCCAGCAGCCAGCTTTTTGCTGGGGTAGGACGGCTGGGGTCAGGGTCTTGCTTCCTGACCAGTGTCCTGGGGAACCTCAACATTTTTTCTCCTTGTCCAGGTTTCACACTCTTGCATTTTCCAGACTCCCAGTAAGTGGTCCCCACTCCCAGGCTCTACAGATTATGATCTGTCCCCAGAGCAATGGGCTCTCCCCAGATGACAGAAGTTCACGGACGTGAAGAGTGAATCGGGGATAACCACCTTGTCTGCCCGAGCGCAGGGCACAGCCAGCAGGGAAGTGGAGGAAGGAAGCCTGGCTGAAGCAGGGATGGCCGTGGCATACCTGGGCCTTAGAGAAATGGAAAGCAGGACAGGGAGAGCACACAGAGGGCTCCTGGGAGGTGAGGACATGCAGAGTGATCACACGCATGTGACAATGTGCAAAGACGAGGGGAAGGAACAGTGCTGGGCCAGGAGGTGGTAGAGGGGTCTGGGAGCCAGTTGTTCTTATTGTTTTAATTTTTACCTTCCTCCCCTGAGTGCCAGGATCTCTGAAACTTTTACAGGGCTTTATGATCCCAGAACCTGGCAAACTGAGGCACTGAGAAGTTAAGTGAGGCCACCAGAGAAGATGAGAAGGGATTGTGTTTCTCTTTTTCCCCTGAAACAAAGCAGAGCTGTCAGTTGACACTTCCCGCTCTGCCCCAGCTCCGGAGGGTTGCTGGGGCTGCTTCCAGCAGACAAGAGACGTCACAGAAGAGACAAGAGATGTGGGGTGAGGCGTGGGATTCCTGCAGCATGGGGTCCCGTGCAAAGCGGTGCCTGGAGTCGGTGTCCTCCCACCGAAGCAGGGAAAGGCAGTTCAGCTGCTGGCTGCCTCCTGCAAGCAGCGGGCTGGGAAGCTGTGAGCCCCGGCAGCCTGGAGGCGTCCTGGGAACCTGGGTTTTGAGGCTGTCTGCTAGGCAAAGGGTTAGGAAATCGGGCAGGCTGCCACCAAAATTCTGCCTGGCTTTTGGCAAAAGTCTGCCCGAACGATACAGTTCTATGAAACATTTCAGCTTTGACAAATGTGTGGCTTTTTGTTTTTGTTTTTGGGTTTGGTTTTTTTTAGGTTTTTTTTTTTTTTAAATGAAAAAAACAACTCAGTTGCATTGAAAACTTGCCCGACTGGTCTGAGGATGGTTCAGCCAGCCAGTAGGAGAGCTGGGGCAGCAGGCCCATCTCTTTTCCTACACAGGCTTCCTATTGTTCTCCTCCCAGAGCAGGAGGATGGCTTGCATTAAACCAGAGGACTGGACCGGACTGCCTGGGTCATTGAGACTGGACCCCCACCCGCACAGGCAGACTCCTACTCTGTGTCTGCTTTGGATGGGTTTGGGCAGCATCTATGCCTCGGGCATGAGGGGTGGCTTCCCAAGCCCTGGAACAGGCCGAGAACAGGCAGGAAAAGGCTAAAATCTGACCGCATGACCCAGCCCAGCCATCGGCTGGCACTGCAGCACCGGCAGGATTTTGCTGTCCCATACCTGTCTTTTCCACCTTCCTCCCTCTGGCTCGGCACTGGGGACTGGCCCTGTTACACCAAGGGGTGCTTGAACCCTGTTTGCTGGAGACAGCATACAGTTTTTAACGGCTCTAAGCATGAAACCAAGCGCGGCAGGCAAAGGGTGAGGGGAGCTGGCTAGCTGGCCGCGTCTTGGTACAAATCCCATTGCTGAGTACTGTACCCAGCCTCACAGTCACCACTGCTGTCACCTTGTCTGCACCAGGCTCCTCCAGCCCCGCTGCTGTCCTCTGCTGCTTCTCATCTGCTTGTTATTCATGGCAGGGGGCAAGAAGCTCCCCCCCGCCCCCCATTCAATGTGCGGAAGATCACCATAGCCCCAGAAGGTTGAATTTAATGCTAGGGGGATTTGCAAGTCAAGAATTCCTGTGCCCACACAATGCGCAGCTGGGCTTTGAAAAGGCGTCAGGATTAAAATGCAACCGCAAACTTGACAAACCGGCGCAAGGGCCGGGCAGACAATGGGCTGCGGCTCCCTGTTATCATTCACGGCGTGTGAAGGACCAGCGCCGCCGGGCTCGGCGGGTTACAAGTCATGCGCTAGAGATGCTGCTGGCCTGGACACCAGCGGGGAGGGCTCCTTTGTGCTGCTCTCGCAGTGGGGAGAACCCGAAAGCCAGCCCGAATGGAGAGACATCTCCGCTCGCAGCTGGGGGTAAGGAAGGCAGGATGGCAGGGACCCCCTGCCACCCTGGGCAAGCTCTGAGCTCCTGCCTGGTCAGGATTCATGTGCCCCAGGGGTCTCCAGATTCATAGGTCTTTGCTGGATGAAAATTAAGGAGCTTTTCTTTGATTCTGTCCTGAAACTGTAACTTGGTTTATGCAGGAGTAACAAAGCAAAGGGGCATGTGGAGGCTGGGGGAATTCTGGGCGAACTGGGATGCCAGGACGGGGCAGAGGGTTTCAGATGATGACGGATTAGATACAGGTCAACCGTGTAATAGTGAGGGACAATGCCACCTGGGGCTGCAATAATTAACACTCTGGAGATAAAGCCAGCAAAACAACCGGCTGGATCTCCCCTTGGGCAGCAGCTAGACACCTTCCCCAGGTCTCCCGAGCCAACTGAGCCTGCTGATCTTGGGGCACGCTGCTTGGGGCACTGCTCCACCGCAGCCCCAGGGGGATGCAGGGTGAGGGAAGGTCTGGCGAAAAAAAGACTTGGGTCTGGCTGGAGTGGTGGGAAGGAAGGAGCCACTGAAGAGACGATGTGATAAGCATCTGGTCCTTGTGTGACTGTCATGGCTGGGATCAATTATTTTAATGGGCCCATGGACAAAGGTCAGGGAGGAATATGGCACAGTCCGTGTAATGTTAGTCAGGTCTCCTTTCTGGGTACGGTGGAGCATGCTCACCAGCACAACCGGCCACGCCACGGCATTCCCATTCAGAGGCAGCAGCCGTCCAAACCTCCCTGTCTGGAGGGCATGGGACTGAGTCTTCATGTGCCCAGCACTCTGGTGTAAAACTGGATGGGGTCATCAGCCCCTTCCCAGCTGCCTTCACACCATCTTCCTTGATGCACTTTCTGCACAGGAGCATGCACCAGTTTCTCTCTCAGTACATCGGAACTTGGGAGCATCAGAGGCTGAGCTTAGCAGCGAAAAGGGCTCTCCTCTCTCCCTGGGGGCCTTCAGGCAAAGATGGGTGCGGGGGGAACTGTTTCTCCTCTCAACAGATATAAGGACCAGCGAGCAAACTCCAGCCCAGGAGATGGGACTGTGCATGCAGCTACACCGACCTGCTGGCACCCTTCCTGCCAGCAAGGAGGAGAGCTGTCCATGCTGGGTCCAGAGGGACCAAAAAAGCCCTGCCCATGTGCGCGCTGGAAGCCAGAGCAGTCCTCAATACCAAACGGCACTATGCCATTTTTGTTAGGCCATACAGGAGGGTTTGGTTTTGCTTTTTTTTTCCTTCACACAAAAAAGCTTGTTCCTTCACTCAAAAAGGGGCCTTTCAAAAACGATGCAAAGCTGACACTGTTGGAACTTCAGGGAGTTTGTTGGGAAGCAAGAAACTGTAAAAATATTATTGAACAAAGGATTGACATTTTTCCTATACTGAAGGGGAGTTTTGTAGCCATTTTGATGCTAGTTTAGATAGATGTGCTGAAGAGCAGAATACATCTTTTTTTTTGAGCTAATACAGCTACTTCAGAGAGAGACAGGGAGACTAAAGATTTTACCTGACTTTGCGCAAATCTTACACAACACCAGAACATGAGCTTTAGCAAACTGGCCTCGACCTGACAGAAATCAGAGCTGTGGCGCGAGATCTGTCTTAATGTAGCTCTCTGTGTCACGCAGACTGATCTTTCTAACTGCCAGCCCTTGGGGAAAAAAAAAAAATAATAATCTCATAAGCAAATTCTTCTTGCACCTACTCCTTGGGCCAGCACCAGCAGCTTTTCCCAGGTGGTGACTCTGTGCCCAGGTCTGACTGCGATCAGAAAAATGCCATTAATAGCCAAACAGTCTCACTGCCTGCAATGGTGCCCTGCAAAGTGTTTCTTGCTGAACTTGCAATCTTGTCTCTGTCCCATGGGTGCTGGTGTCTGCTGGTGATGGCCTCAGCAGAGCCAGGGTCAGTCCAGCATCATGGGCAGAGGCTGCCCTGTGCTGCCAGAGGCTGCTGAAGGTAGAGGGGCAGTAGCTCATGGGGCTGAAAGACAACTTGTGGAAATGATGCTGGGATGCCGAGGAGCCGGCGGGACAGGGTGCATGCCTGGACCTGGCTGGAGAGTCCCCCCAGCCCACAGCAGGCTGGGCATCCAACCAGGCTCTCTTCAGGGCCACATTTTTAAATTAAAACAATAACAGAGCAGCAAGAACTAAAACTAAAAACATCCTTGGCCCTTATAATGGTAGGCAACGTCTGGTCCCCCAGCAAACAGGTCCCAAGGGGCTGCTTCTCCATGGGGAGCTGGCGCATCTGCTCTGTCCCCCCAGCTGGCATAGCCGAAGTGGCACCCACTCAGCCCTTCCCGAGGGACAGATGCCACGAGGCCACCTTCCTCCTGCCTGGCCTCAGCATGCCTATGCACTGCACGGCTGCCGGCTCGCCTGCACTGCGGGGGGGGAGGTGTGCCCTGCTGGGAATTTGGGTGGGTGTCCATTGGTACCCACCCCGGAGTGGGAGCCATCCTCCTGCCCTCCTCGGCTTCCCCGGGGAAGACTGGCTCCTGTGCTGGCAGGGAGGGCGTCAGCCTATATTAAGCCGAGCCTGCTGGGGAAGATGAGTTTGGGATACCTGCAGCGCTCGGCGGGCAAATGCATGGTAGGAGCTATATTTGGAAGGTGCCGTTTGGTTTCCTCCCCGGACGCTGCAGCAGGCTGTCCGCAGCGCTGGCCGAGTGGCCGCGATGCTGAGCTTACAGCTCCCCAGCCCAGGCACCCCAGCATCCCCCCCCTCCCTGGCCCCACACCACCCTCTACTTCTTTTTTCTTACACCACCACACCCCCCCCCCCCTCGCTTTTCTTTCCTTCCTGCTGGTCAAAACCGCCATCCTGGAACAGCCCAGCGGATTAGTGAAGGGATACCTTTGAAACCGATGCCAGGAAAGCTCCGTGGATCAGTTAACAGGAGAGTATAAAAAGCCATGCCTGTCTCCCCCCACGCTCCCCCCATCTCTCTTCCTCCATCTCACCTGCCCTGGCTGCCGGCTTGCCCCTGGCTGGGGGCCTGCGATCCCAAACGTGCTCTCCAGGCTTGCTTGCCTCATTAATTAAAGAAGACAGATTTTTAGCTTCTCTTT
>NW_009649708.1:485939-487739 GCF_000708025.1 Charadrius vociferus
TTTTTTTTTTTCTCCTTGGGCTCCTGCTGGGGAAAGTGGAGCAAGTCGTGGGGGCAGGGGGAGGACCAGGAAGGGCGCCAGGGATTACAGGCGACTGATGCGCTCTGCTCCCAGGGTGCAGGATGCCCCGAGCCTGCACGGCGCCATCCCCTGCTCCTTGCGGGCAGCCTCCCGGGGACACAAGAAGAGGGGACTCGGCTCCCCGCGCCCACAGTCTTGGGACTGACAGCAGCGGTCGCAGCCCCTCTGGGGACATTTGCTCATGGCTGACCATGCTGGATGCACATCTGCGCCAACTCCTGCACCACTGGTCCTGCTGGACCGGAGCAGTGAGCCTGTCCCCTTCCCTGGCACAGCCTGTCCCCTTCCCTGGCACAGAGGGGACCATGCAGCTGTGCGTGGTGCCAGGCACACAGTGCAGACTGCATGGTACAGTACTGCACCTGGAGCAGTGCGAGTGGTGCAGCGTTCACAGCACAGCCATGTGTCACCCAGGGTGCATGGACCAGCATGTGTGGTACAGCCATGCGTGGTACGGCCATGTGTGGTACAGCCATGTGCGGTACAGCCATGCGTGGTGCAGCATGCGTGGAACGGCCATGCGTGGTGCAGTGTGTGTGGTGCAGTGTGCGCTCCTGCTCCAGTGATGGCTCACAGCAGCACAGCACTGTTGCAATTCACTTCACCTGCATCTACGTGGCGGTAGCCCATCTCTGAGCCCATCTGCAGCACAGGCGCAACCCTCTACGTGGGCGCAGGCCGAGAGGCAGCCAGCCTGGCACAGGGAGCCAGCCTGATTGAGGATGGGAGAGCAAAGTGGGGACAAAGGGAGCTCCAGGAGGGACCAGAGGGCTGTGCTGTGCTGCGGGCTGGCCCCTGACTCTCCCTGGCTGTGTCTGATTGTCCCTGAAGAGAAGGCCTGGCTGGTTCTTCTGGCTGAGTCATCCCCAGGTCTATCAGCCTGGCTGCAAAATTAAATTCAAAGCTTGTCTTTTTAACACGAAGATCACTTACATCCAGCTGCACGAGCCGCGGCCCCTTTAGGATTTAATAATAAAATGAATGCCCATGACCTGACTGTTTGCTCACGCCTGGATCTTCCTTGATGGATGAACAGAAATTGCTCCCTGGCTCGGGTCATCTGCAGTAAAAATCGCCAGTCGATTGCTGGGCCCTCCCTCAGCTCCTCCATGTTCAGGGCTTGCTGGCTTCATTTGGGACCTGGCTTGAAACGGATGATCAATAATAATCAGGCTCGACGCTGTGACGGCACCTTTGATCCAAGGATCTCGGAGCACTTTGCAGCGGATAATGAACGGAGCCCCTCTGTGAGGCAGGCAGGAGCGTCTGCATTTTATGGGGGGGAGCAGAGCCCAAGGACAGGCTGACCCCACTGCTCACCAGCTCTGTCCTGCTCGGCATCCTGCGTGTGGATTACTCGACTGCTTTAGCACAGCCCCAGAAAGTCGCATGAAGAGGGGATGGTGCCAAACATCTGTGGGGCTCATTCCCTGGTAGCTTGTGGATCTGGTTCCTTCCTGAGACAGCCTGAGCTGCCCTGTCAACAAAGCTATTTTGGGGAAAGTAGCACAGGTTTGGGGCTCAGCTTGGCAGGGAGCAGAGCATCCCTGGGATGCAGTGCATTCCCCCAGGGACAAGCAATCCCCTGGGTTGGGGCTGGTGGGGGGAGCACGACCCGTCGCGTGTTGCTGGTTCCCTGTGGTGGGCTGCAGCACCTCTGCGGCAGGATACAAGGTGCAGAGCTGGGGCTGGGCAATGTCCCTCTGAGGGGCTTTCGAG
>NW_009649708.1:487766-488075 GCF_000708025.1 Charadrius vociferus
CAGCAACCAGCACAGCTGCTGGGTCCTGTCTGTGGCCATCCTGGAGAGTGCAGTTATGGCCTGGGCTCTGTTTGCTTTCAGGGGTGACTTGCACCACCTGACCTGTAGCAACGCCAGCGCTACCGCTGCACGCCGGTCCCCCCGGACCCCTGGCCGAGGCCTCTGCAGACCCTGCGTTGCCCCTGGGATGGCAGCCTCGGTGCTGTTGGTGGGGACCACTCGCATGGCTGGTGGTGTGGACCTTGGCGGGGCGGTGAGCTCTACCCGAGGGAGGGCTGCATCCCCCACGGCCAGGCGGGGGGGGGGAGG
>NW_009649708.1:488272-512433 GCF_000708025.1 Charadrius vociferus
GCCTCCTGGGGAAAGTGCCCGTTGGCTTCGGCTGCACTCTCCAGCAATTAAGGGACTAAGATATTAATTGTTTCTAATCTCCAAGGTCACCTGTAAGACGGGGCAAGGGAAGCAAACGTCCCCCCCCCAGGCTGTCTCCATCACTCGCCCCAAAGGAGGAGGCTGCATCCCAAGGATTGTCCTATGGACCCCTCGCCCCCCAGCGCCAAAACCCTCTCTGGGAGCGTGGCCGTAGGGAGCAGCCCCCCTCAGGGAAGGACAGAGGTGGGGATGCTGGATGGGGGGACGCCAGCCTGGTGCTGGCCTCGAGTGGGAAACATCTTTTGCTGGTGATGAACAGAAAATAAGAGTACCCAGGCTGCCCATCCAGCCAGCCCGCGCTTCCTCGCAGCCTGCCTGCAGCCGCACCGCCCTGCCTTTGTCTCTTTCGCTCAGCCGTGCTTCCAGTCTTCAAAGTGTTAAAACTTTTCAGTGTGTGCTGCAGATCCCTTGCCTGCAGCCTCCTGCCCTGAGTCAAATTAATCATGTACTGGGAAACACAGCAGGCATGTACTAGCCCTGGGCATGGTGTATCACGTACTTTCTGGAATCTGTCACATGGGGAGCTTTCTGTTTTAGGCTCAATTGATCCTTTCTCGGTTTGATACTGTGTTTAATTGTGAGATGGGGCTGTGTGTTTTTGCTGACCGCCGCTGCCTCCTCACCCAAACAAAAAGCCTTTCTCTCCCCACACACAATATCCCCTCTGTATTGTCCACAAGAAAGAGCAGGGCTAAATTAATTTTAGGTCCGGCTCTTTTAATGTAGGACTAGGGAGGGGAGGTGCTTTTATTGCTGCAGCTGACGGTTCAAACAAGATAGGCGAGAGGTGGCCCGGGCCACCGGGCTCTCCCTGGGCGGTGGAGATGGGGAGGGGGGATGCGCCTTGCCCCCAGGACTCCCCCCCGACCACCTCAGCTGCAGTGCCCGGTTCGAGGTGAGGAGAGCTGGAGCAGAGCCCAGCCCCACTCCTCACTGCAGCGTTGCACCAGGTGGGTCTGAGCCGGCCTGAGCTCTCCCTCCACCCCGGAGGAGGGCTTTCCATCTGCCCTCCCCCAGAAAGAGTGGTCCAAGAAGGCTGGGTGGGACAGAAAGTGCCTGCACCCCGAAAGGGGTGTCCCCTGGGGGCTGGCATATACCTCTGGACGGCCAGATTGCCATAGCGGGATGATTTTTCATTCTTTCTCCACACAAAAGATTTCAAGAGCCAAACAAAAACCAGAGCATCCCTTCAAAACTGAGTAAAAAGGGAACCCCCCCATTTTTTATGTGTGCTCTTCCTCCTGAAAAAGGCTTATCTGGAGCAGTCAGTGCTGTGTGCAGCAGCATGAAAAGGAGCCTGTGGGGCCTGGGAGAGGGTCTTCACAGGGTCTCCCCATGGCCGTGGTGGGCACAGTCCTCCAGCGTGATGTGCCACCTGCATGCATCGGTGGTTTGCATGGCTTGCCTGGTGCTGTGGGAAGACATGGGGATGTGGTGGGAGGAGGGAAGAGGCCACGCGGGCACCAGGTCCAAGTGGCATCTCCGGGACGTGGGATGTGCAGAAAGAGGGGAAGGAACCCTGGGAAATAGTCAAAACTGAGGCAAGGAGAGCAGGGTTTGGGGAAGGGAGATGTCTGGTCTGGGAGGTGGGAAGGAAAGGGGATGCTGAGGGCAGCAGAGGAGCGGGACAAGAGCCGGTTGGGAGAGTCGGGTATTGGGAAGGGATACAGCAGCATGAGGATGTTGGGCGGGGAAACGGTAGAGGGCAGAGAAGTTGGGTTGGTGTGAGCTTGTGCCATTCTCCACAAATTTAGGCAGAGATGTAGGATTGAAAGGGGAGGGAGAGGTGTTGCGGACAGCTCAGCTCTGGGTCCTCCTTGTTTGCATCTTCTTCCCTTTCCCGAGTGGGAAGACAGGGCAGGTCCCTCTGCCCAGCGTGTGGGGAGATTCCTGGCCAGCCCCCCATGGCAAGACAGCGGCCGGCTGTCTGCTCTCTCCCCTGCAGCCCCCAGTTTCTCAGTAGATGGGTAAGAACTTGCTCCTGGTTTATAAATATTCAGCGCCAGCAAAACCCATTAATGTTGCATTAGGGCTGTGAATCGGAAAGCCCCAAAGCCAGGCAGCTCAGTGCTGTAGCTGCAGCGTGATCCGGGTCCCACCGTACATGCGCAGTTGCCCATCCTGCTTCAGCGGAGACTCCTCCACCTGCCAGGACACCACATGGCTGCAGCAATGTGCTGTTGAAGAGCACTGCTTCAACCATCTCACTCCAGCACCCCTGGACCCAGGTAGCACAGCCTGGTGAAAGCCAAAGAAAAGGAGGACATGGTGTCTTAGTCCCAAAATCTCTATCTCCCAGGAAATGCAATGGTTGTAGGCTGAAGGCCGGGTGTTTTTTTTGGAGTGGGATAAGTTGGAAGCCAGGCACGACCCCCTCGGGCTCTGGATTTGGCCAACTTTTTGGGAGAACAATGCGAAGTCCCTTGACTGCAGTCAGGCGGACTTGGTCGCATGGGCTGCTCCCTCCATCCGGCAGCGTGCACCGAATTACATCTCCAGGAATAGGCAGCAATGCGTATATTAAAACAGAAGCTGGAGAAAGAATTTGCATCTGTGCAGAGCAGCTATCCAAGTGTTACTATCAGGACCAAATTTTCTCACTTCCAGGAGAGCAGCTCTGAATGTGACAGTCTGCAGACTTGGGCATCACTTTCAGCCAGCTTCCTCATCTCACCGTATTTTGCAGATCCACCTAGCAGCCATGTCCCCTCCACTCCAGCAGCATGTCATTGAGCTTGAGGCGATGGAAGAAGCAGGAGCTGGGTAGGAAAGGGGGCACACAGATCAAAGAGAGGGGGTAATGCTTTGGGGAGCCAGTGGGGAGCAGCCAAGGTGGAGAGAGGGGCTGGTGAAGCTGGGAGGTGGTCAGTGAATCGCTTGTGGACATTGAAAGGGAGGGCACGATGGACCACTGGAGGTTCAGCTCTTGGGAATGAAAGGCCCTGCTATGCCCCTACTATGTCCCCTACAATGCCTAAACAGATGTCCTCCTCGATAGCTTGTGCCACTGGTGGCATGCGCAGGGTTGGCTTCTGAAACCTCTGGGATGAACTGGAGGGGGTGGTCAGGTCTGAGATCTGATGGCTTCTGCCTGGGCTGCTCTGGAGGCAGCTGAGTGGGCTCAGAGGAGCTAAAGTCACTACTTGATCCTGGCCAGTGTGGTGAAACTCTCCTTCCTTTCTTCTTGCTGCCTCTTGCCCCACCAGCTGTCCCTGCTCCTCCCTCCAGAGCTGCCGGAGAGTCACAGGGGAGCACACCCTTGCCTGGCATGCAGGGAGCCTGAGGTCAGGATATATATGCAAACGATGTCAAGGCCTGGAAGAGAGGAGGGGAGGGCTGAGTCCCTCCAGGCTGGAGCAAGGTTCAGCGGCTCTTAAGGATGTCTGCAGCCTCCCCTCCCAGAGGGCTGGGCAGTGCATGAAGATTTATTTGAGATCCTAAAGGAGAAAAGCAAAGTACTGACACAAGAAACTGCTAAAATTAATCCCTGTAGCTCACTTGAAACACTCAAAAACTGGATGAGAAAAGAGGAGGTGTATTTCATCAGAGATGAGAAATCAGTTTTATATCAACGTGTTAGAGACAGTGAAAAGAAGTTGTCTTTCCCGCATGGTTTAGATAGGGGATCATGACGAGACAGGGAAAAGTCATTTAGAAAAGCAGCGAAGAACAGAGGCTTTGCCTATCGCAGAATAAATGCTGGGAGGAGGCTGGTTCCCCAGCTTTAGCAACAGGGAAAAGCTGAGGATCCTGGGAACAGAGCGTCAGTGGCTAGGCAGTGGGAACCACTGGCTTTTGGTGCTGTATGGTGTTCCATAGCCAAACAGCTAACTTTAAGTGGATGTAACTCTGCCAATCTTGAGGAAAAACTTTGAGAGTAGAAAAATAGCAAGAAACTCTCAAGACAAATCAAAACCCGCAGCTCTCGTTACCTGAGCTGTGCTGGGGCAGTGTGTGGCAGAAAGTCACACTGGAATCTGGCTTGGGGACTGCTGCCCCGCTCAAAAAAATAAAAGGGGTTTAAAGTATTCCAAGGCCCAGCTCTGCTGTCTGTGAAAAATCGTGTCTTGTGACTGGAAATAATGAGCTACATGACAGATGCGTTCTGTTATATGGTGGCTTTTGGTGTCACTGGTGCCAAGTTCAACATAGCTTTGTCCAAAGGGTGCCACACCTTCTTCCTGTAACTCCTGGTCAAAATGGAGAGATGCACATCAGCAGAGTGGTTGTCAGAGGCATTTCTTGAGCTGGGAACCTGGAGTTAACTCTGCTCTACCCAGTTCTGCGGCGTCTCCCAGCACTGACCCTCTGGAGGTTTTATAGAGATGCCCTTTTCTGGGGTGAGCCTTTTCTGGGGCAGGGAGGCTGTGAGCACCCCACCTGCCAGCCCTCTCCACTCTGATCATTTCTCTGTGCAGATGTCTCCTTGGGTTGGGATGTCTCCCTGCTGCAGGACTGTGCTTCTCCATCTTCATTTGGTGTCTACTGGGCAGAAATGAGGATCCCAGCTGCAGAAGAAAAACTTTTGGGGAGGAAAGTCCTTGTCCATGACACTGAAGAGATTCAACAGCCCTGTGGACGTCTGCTGGGCTTTCTTTTCTGGGTGGGTCTAGAAAGGTTATTAAAGATGGATAATGTCAGTGTCTGTATACCTCCTCCTACGAAGCTTTCGCTGACATTAACAGGCTCTTTGATGCCACAGCGGTCTTGTGTGGATCTGGAAGAGTGTTGAGCATCTTTCAGTTGTGACCTTCACCCATAGAAGAACATGATCGGTTGGTGACAGGGCCAGCCTGAGACCTGTCAGTGTCAGGCATGCTCTCTGCTTTCCCATCTTTTTGAATTGGCATTTTATTTATCAGAAAATGCCTTTTTGGTGAAAGGAGGGGAAGACAAGAAAACTCATAAAGCAAAAAAACCCATGAAAATGTTTAGGGTTTTAAGAAAACCAACCCCCTCTCCACTCCCAGGTTCAACAGGCCACAAACGTGTCAAGCCTTTTGAGAGTCTTCCATTGGGAATGTTTCTCACCATCTTTTCACAGCCTCCTGTTGCCATCAAGCTCGAAGTCCTGCCATGCAAGAACCCATGGCTTGACAGCTCTTCTCTCAGCAGCTCTGCTGTCCTGGTCCATTAGCTCAGAGGAGTTTGCATAGCAGCACATGTGCCCCTGGTGATGTCGCAAGTCATTCACTGTGGGGACACAGCAGCAGCAGCTACCAAATCTAGGTTTGGAGGTTCCCACCTGATCCATGCAGCAGGCTGCAATTTGGGGTCTGCATTGTGGGCAGGGAGGATCTACTCAGGGGTGGAGAGATCCTGCCTCCTCCTATAGACATCTGTGCTTGCCAGCCTGGAGCTGTTCCTGTGGCTTACGGCAGGGTGGAGACATGAACCCCTGTTACAGTCCCCACTGCTGAGTGTGAATGAAGAAGACAAGCTCTCCTATTTTTCTTACTCCTTGAGGATGCCAGAGGCAGCCCAGGACCCAGGTGGAAGATGGTATCTTCTGCTTCTGCACTGAGAAAGGTCCAGCAAGAAGGCCCAGGAAAAGGTACGGGCAGAGCAACTTGTGGGCTCACCAGGGTCATGCAGAGCAAGTGGGCATGCTGCTGGACCCTCAGGCACAAGGCCAAGGTTGCAGGGCTGTATAGTTCAAGACAGGACTGGTCAGGTTGCATTCAAAAGCAAACGCTCACCTTTTTAGCAGTAACCATCTGTGCATCAGGGACAGGGTCTTTGGACCCACGGAAATAGCATGTGTTTGATCTAGACTTGTGGAGGCTGTATCTGTGTGGATATCATGAGCTGCTGCCTGGTGGGTGCCATCAGTCTGCACTGAGTGAACCCAGCTCTACCACACTCGTCACCTGAAAAAAGCTGTCTGCTTATTTTGCATGGACAGCACAAAGTTGCACCCCAACACCCCAGAGCCTTTCTGAGACATTTTCTGTGGCTGCCTCATGTCCCCTTACAGCTGGGAGAAGCAGCGGGGAAAAGAGAAGAAGCAAGCATTGGCATGGGAATGAGAGTTATTGCCAGTCTTGCCCTGGAAACCTTCATATTATATTAATACTGATTATTAATGACTGTTAATAATATTATTGATTTGTCCTTGAACTGTAAGAGATTTAAGAAAAGGAGGTGTAGACTTTCCTTGGAGAACCAGGAGAACAGGCCAGGGAAAGACAGCATTGGTGATCCAGCTTTTCATGATCTTCTCCTGCGCCTACAACCCATGGACAGAAGAGGATGGAGGAGGCTAGTGACTGGCAGCACTGACCCTTCATGTGAGGACAGTGGCTGAAAAGGGGCAGAGGAGAAAAGCTGTGGTGCAGGAGACCCGTGTGCTCGCTGCAGAGCTGCTGGCACCAGGGACACGCTGCCTGGTGTGTGGGAGACCCAACTGCTGGCCAGGATTGACTGTGACCAGATGCCCCACGGCATAATGTCCACCTGAGCAGCAAGAAAGGTGCCAGGAAATACAGCCCCCAACCAAACACTACCTCCACATCCCTCGGCTGAGACCTGCCCTGGCAAATGACCAAAACTCTCATTTTGGTTATTTTTTTCAGTGCAGTCCTGGGCCACCAGCTTAGCCCTGAAACCCATCACCAAACCTCTGTGTCCTTGATCTCTTGTGTAGGTTTCGAAATGGATGCTGAGGGACCTTCACACAGTGTTCCCATCCCAGGACATGGGCACTGCATAGGGGACAACAGGCAGGCAGTAGCACAACCCAAGGGAAAGGAGGTTTCCAGAGGCTAAAGGAAACCACCCCCAAACCCCAAGAAACCCCCTGTGCTTCAGGGCATAAGCTGATCATCTGTGGGGGCTGGGAAGGAATTTGTCACCATCTGCCTCTTGTCTCTCTGCTGTGGGGAGTAATAAGCAAGTGAGGAGGGGAGGATTCAGCAGTGTTATTAGTTGGAGAACGGCATTATTCCCCCTGCCTGCACTGTATAAATGAGTGTGTATTTTTCATAATGGGGGAATACATGCAGGGATAGAGAAAAAATGTTTTAAAAAAGAATGAAGGAAAGGGGGGAGGGGGGAATGAATCGATATAACAGAAGCATTAGGGCACTCAGGGGAGTGTTTTACTGGGGCCATTAATATACTTCTCAGGTGGTAAAAGCCACTTAGCCTTTAAAAATGATAATGAAATGTTAACTACCCAAAGCATTATTGCTGAGTCACGGAGAGCCATACAGCCCTTCGGCTCCCATCTGATCGAGGGGTGCTGGCGGGGCTATTGCTAGCCCCAGCCAGCGTGGGGAGCGATGATCTGGCATGTCTCGCCTCCTGCACGCAGGAACTGAACACCTGGCGGTCCCCGCTGCGCCGTTGCAGCTGCTGCAGCACGGGCACCCCCTGCCAGCCGTGCCTGCCGCCTCAGCCACCCACTGGCTGCCACAGCACCTGCCTGGTGCTGGACTTGCCATCCAGCCCCAGGCGCTCCTGGTGGGAGAAGCCTGGTGAAGGAGCCATATTCCACCTGCTGTGGCCTTTCTCCTGCCACTGCGCGAGGACTCAGCCCTTGGGAAGGCAGAGAGGTGTGAGGCCAGAGAGGATCAGATCCGCGACCATGCAAATACTTCAGTCACGTCGCTTCCAAGCCACGGGGAAGTGGTGGGGAATGGGAAGGCGACCACCATTTACAAAGGTCCATGTGCAAGGATGTTTTGAAGTGGAAAGCTGCAGGCAGCACAGCTTCACCACGGTGAGGGATGCTCAGCTCCGCTGTGGGGAGCAGGAGGGACCCTGACTGTTCAACTGCCAAGCCAACACAGGGATGTGATACAGAAGGGAGTAAGATCCCCTCTTGGCTCCCAGGAGATGGCACAAAGCAATGGTGGAGGCCTCATGCTTTTCTAGTCTATATTTCACAAACCATTGGTGATTGCAGGTACCAGGCTCATAGCACCCTAAAACACTTGAACAGCATGAGGTGCTGGATAACCCCATGTTGATGAATGTGCTGAGCTTTGGAAGCACTGGGACCCCGAAATTACTGACCAGCTCTGAAAACCATGGGCGTCAAATTCTTGCTGTGTTCTTGTCAACGGGGGCTTTTTCACCCTGCAAGGGAGCAGGAATCCTCATTTCTCATCTTTTATGTATCTCTGACTCTTATTTGATTGTGAAGGGCCCCCAAACAGCAGTGTCACACGAGGAAATTCAACAGGCCTGCATGGTCCAGCGAGCTGAAGTGTGAGACGAAGGTCTTCTCCTAGGACGATTCAGTGCCCAAGCAGAAAATTAATTTCCTTCCATCCATCTGTATATCACCCAAAACCTTCCCTAGTCAAGGAGATTATGATTTTTTTTCATGAATGTGGATTGAAAGTCAGAGGTAGCCGTGAAGGGTGCTGGAGGAGGACTGAGTATCTGGAGGGGCAGGGAGCAGCTTGGCTCCGAGAAGCACACCATCCCTCTCATCCTCAGCACCTGTTTGAGGCACTATTGGGAGATGCATTTCTGGGTAACTTTTTCACTTGAGTGAGTTTTCACCTCTGCTAGTGAGGGGTCTGACAACACCTGCAGAAACCAAATGCCTGCCTTTACCTCCAAGCCCTATGCAGAAGTCACTGCATGTGCAGCGGTGTGCTGCATTTGGGAACGCTGGCTGTGGCACAGATCCTGATAGGGCAGAGTTAAAGATATTATAAGGGTATGTCTGGGACTCTTGCACGCCACCAAACAGGTTCAAAGTGTCTCCAATTGTTTCTGAAGGCAATCCTGGCTGGTAGGAGGCTGCATTGTGCCAACAGCTTGTGGGGAAAGGTCCCATTCTCCACCATCTGTCTGAGAATGCAGCGCCGAGGTTGATCTGCCCAGAGCAAGCCTGGCTGTGGGGTACACATTGTGCCAGCCCTCTCAGAGCCCAGGGAAGGGCAGTGCAGCCATAGCTGAAGCTGCATGCCCACCTCTGCAGGTGGGGACAGGGCGATGGAGGAACAGGAACTCCTCCCATCTCCCTTCTCCCTTCCCTGCCTCACCTCCATGCTTTGTCCTCTTCCTGGGAAAGGTGAGGGAGGCAGCTCTGACCTCTGCTGGGACCCAAACTGGCAAAGCCTAGGTATGCATGACAGAGGTAGGACCATCCCCCATGGAGCCTGCAGCCACTGCCCAGTGTGCAGGAGGCAGATGTGCAATCCTGCTCTCCTGCCCTGGAGCCGGGGGCTGTGCCCCTACCCCTAAACCAGGGAAGACTGGGTTTCCCTCATGCTCTGCGTAGGCGACACTGCAGCGAGTCTGCAGGTACAGCGGTGTGGGCATGTGAAGCGCATCTCCTTCCAGCGTGGCACTCCTGAAATTAAAGGACGCAGAGGGTTTTTGCGTCTGCTGAGAGAAGCGGTTCTCAAACTGCAGGTCACGACATGCCTGAAGTTGTCTGGGGAACTGCTAAATGGGTCATGCCACTCCATAGATTTCAGCGGTGCATGGCCACGGGGCCCAGACCGACCAGCCCTCCTCCCTCCCCAGCTCCACTTTCCCAAAGGCAGCCCGATGAGAAGCCACTCGCCCAACTGGCACCAGCAGCCCCACTATTAAGAATAACGCAGCCGCCTTGCACTGAAGCGCTTTATCCCCAGCACCCGCTGTGAACAAAATTGCCTAGGATCAGGTGGTGCTAGCCAATTTTTCTCGCAGCAGGGGCCGCAGGTAAAGCACCTCAGTGGAGAGGAGCTGTGCTGCTCTGAACTTTTCTGTTGCCCGCGTGAACTCAGGGAAGAGGAGAAGGGATATTGTGTGCACTCAAGCAGAAGCAGAGAAGATGCCAAGAGAGGAGAGAAGCAGATGGAAAAGACAGAGAAAGCTCAAGATGAGGAGAGAGCAGGAAGGAAGGAGCAGAGGAAGGATAAAGCAAGAGGGAGGTGAGAAAAGAGCTGGAGCTGGGATGCCTCAAAGCAGTGGCCAAGGCAGCAAGAGAGCTGCATCTTCTCTTTCTTGTCCTACAAACCAGACACAGACGTGGCAGCAGCTAATCTTCCTGGCTCGTGAACAAAAGGATTCTTTTCATGCCAGTAATCCAAGAGCTGCCATGCCACGGCTCTCCCAGCTCATCTGCTGTGAATGCACTTATGTGGCGTCCAACTGAACGGGTTAGCAAAATAAAGACAGATGGCAATGGATTAGCTCTAACACTTCTTCTGTATCACAATGCAATCACTGCAGTCTTCTCCACTGCCTCCTCTCGGGACAGTTTGCTTGCACTGCAGCTGTGCAGCCGCCCCCAGTTACGTACCAGTGGCCCAGCTCCAGAGCCACAACTTAGCACCATGCAAGTAGGAAAGATTCGCCATGGTTTTTTTGTTTGTTTCTTGGAGAATACATATTAGGAGAGGCTGTAGGCACAGTGAAGGGTGAGCACACAGCCACCTCTCTGCTGAAAGGGGACTTTTTTTGTTACAAAATGCCCTTGGTCACACACCTTTAGCTTCAGTGGACTCAGGGCAGATTTTAAGGCCCATATTAATGAAGTACATGCTTTGCTGAGCCACATTTTTAACATCTAGACCTATCATCTCAAGAATGGGGCTATGTCATGCGGTCCATTAAATGTTAAGGCAGATATATCAAGAAACAAAGACAGGAGGTTGATGCCACCTCTTCACAAGTCAACAAGAAGAGTAATCTCTTCTTTATGATTAAGTAGTCAAGCCAGCTGCATACGGTCAACCCAGTGCTAGCTGATGCAACATGAACATGCATTTCTGCCAGGCAGAAAGTGTGCTGATGACAGACCAGTCTTTGTTTAAACTGGGACATTTTCCTATTGTTTCCCAGCCAGAAATTATGCGGGAATTCTAGCATCAAGTCTCATAAAGACCTGATCTTTACTACTTTGTTAATAAATACCCTTTCCAATAGTACGACGACTTTGTGCTGTACTGTCTCCTCCTGCAAGGTAAACTTCACCCTAACATCCAGGTGTAGTCTGTCTAATCTCAGCTTTACTAGGTTGTCAGCTCTGGTGCTACTGGTAACTTCAGAGATATCCAGATTCTTCAGTTTGTAGCTGACACCAAACTGGGATGGGTGGCTGGTATGCAAAGATTAATGCTGCCATCCAGAGGGACCTCACCAGGCTGGAGAAATGGGCTTCACCTTCAACAAGGTAAAGTACAAGGTCTTCCACCTGGGAAGGAACAACCCCATGCACCAGTATATGCCAGGGGCCACCAAGCTGGAGAGCAGTTTGCCAGAAAAGGACCTGGATGTCCTGGTGGATACCAAGACACCAACTTGTTCATGAGCCAGCAAAGTGCCCTCAAGGCAGAGAAGGCCAATAGTATTGGGGTCTGCATTAGGCAAAGTATTGCCAAGAGGTCAAGGGAGGCTATCCTTCCCCTCTGTTCAGCGCTGGTGAAGCCACCGTTGGAGCACTCTGTCCAGTGCTGGGCTTTGCAGTACAAGAGAGACATGGACATACTGGAGACAGTCCAATGAAGAGCCACAAAGAGGGTGAAGGGACTGGAGCATCTCATGAGGAAAGGCTCAGAGAACTGGGACAGTTCAACCTGGAGAAGAGAAAGCTCAGGGGGGATCTTATCAATGTATACACCAATATGTACATATAAATACCACAACTTATATTTAAATACCAGGAGGGAAGGTGAAAAGCAGGTGGATCCCAGCTCTTTTCAGTGGTTTCTAGTGACAGGACAAGAGGCAATGGGCACAAACCAAAACACAAGAGGGTCCCTCTGAACATCAGGAAACACTTTTTTACTGTGAGGGTGACCAAGCACTGGCATAGGTCGCCCAGGGCAGTTGTGGAGTCTTCATCCTTGCAGATATTTAAAAGCCATCTGGACATGGTCCTGGACAATGGGTCTAGGTGGCCCTACCGGAGATTACTGGCTGGACCAGATGACCTTCAGAGGTCTTTTCCAACCTCAACCAGTCTTTAGTTCTGTGATTGTGTGACTGCATCCTCAACAGTGGATGTGAGGGCAATCTTGCTGCGACATCTGTCACCCCATTGATCACCAGGGTTGATTCAGCTGATCTGGCTGGCTAGGCGGGTGTCCCCTTCCTCCATCACCACTCCATGTGTGTCCCTCCCGCTGCGCGCTCGGTCGAAGAGGTAGTACCTTCCCTGATAGAGACACACCGTTCATTGGTCAAGGGTATATGGTAGCTGTGCTCCCCTGCTAGAACCTCCAAACACTGAGGGTTTTCAGACAGGGAAAGGAGACCAACATATTTATACTCATCAGCTGTAAGCAGGTCTTGGACAGGTCAAAGACATGTGACCGACTAAGATGAGGCAGTGATAGATGTCACAGGACTAAGACTTGGTGAAGGGAAAGTACATGCAAAAAGAGTCAACACATGGCTGAATGTACGGTAAGGTCCTGAGCCACCAGGAGTTCCCGGAGGCTTGAATGAACACTTGAGTTGAGCCAACAGGGGTCAGCAAAGTGTGACATCAGTTCATAGCATCAGGTTATAATAGCTGGGCTGGATTAGAGCCTAAAAAAATACAAGTCTAATTTTGATCTTCAATTTCAAATCAGCTCCTCAATATTCAATCAGAATAGTTGACTGTGATGGTGAGTAAATCCTGGACTATGCTAGATTTGTGGCAAGCCACACAAGGTGAACTTGCCACACAAGGCAGCCCTGGCAAAATGACAGAGCTGCAAACTTTCACCAGCTCAAGCGTGTGTTCACCTGCTCAAGTTGTCTAATAATCACAAGCAGACCTCTACCAAACAGCTTATTTTATGCCAGTTACAGTTTTCACCTGTGATTCCATACCATTTTGCAAAAGTTTTCTCTGGATATTGTGACTGAGGATTAAGTTTGATTATCAGTGGGAACCCCAAATTCAGATCAAGCTCGAATTGGGGTCAGAATCCCGGGACATCAGTTACCAACATCTAAGACCATTTTAGATTTTCAATGTATTAACCCAGTAACTTCAAAGGTAGACCAGCAGATGACCATCTCTTCTCTGTTCCTTTCCTGACTGCTAACTGGGAGCATTATGTCCCTGTTTATCTCTGTGAAGTGGACTGACTTGCATTTTCTTTCTTTCTTCCTTCCCCAGGAGTGACTGGTGCACATAGGTATTTCCTAATTAGACTGTGCTGGATTCCGAGTCACATTGCAGAATGGTGATGCATCCAGGAGTCATAGAGCTGATGGGCTTGGGGACCTAGATAAGGATATTTGCCTCCCCAAACTAAAAAGAAAGCTTCCTCTTGTCTACTGAGAAAAAATTCTCCTTGGCAACTGGAAATTTCCCTACGAAGAGGAAAAAAAATGGTGCAAAACTCTATTCTCATGCCCCATCCCATGTTGTCACAAGGACATAAGGATGTCCTCGGTGGGTCAGCAAAGGTCCCCCTAAGCCTGTGTCCTGTCTCTTAAAGGGTCAAAACCAAATGCCTAGGGAGGAATATGAGACCAGGGCATGTAAAGAGTCCTACCACTCTGAGGTATTGCCCCAAGCTCATAATATTTATGTACTAGGGACATTCTGGAGGCAACTTTTATGTATTTAGTCCCCCTCAATGAGTTTCTCTCCTCTGCCTTTCCTTGAGAAGCATGCAGACAAATGTCTGCTCTGCAGTGTCAAAGCTGCTCGCTCCCTCATGTCTTGCCCATGCTGCAGAGTGGCAAGGTGTGTGGGACTACTTATGCAGGGAGCTTGTCTGCCACCCATCATGCCACTGTCAATAGGAAAGCCACAAGAGAACAGCGAGCTATGAGATCATGGCTGGTATGACATAGATGCGAGCCACTTTGGGAATGGTAGGTGACCCCTGAAATGAGCTCTGACAAAATCCTGTTGCCCTCTGGACGCAGGTGTGTCCCTCCTAGATGGGAGTTAAATGACGCTGATAGGAGCCGTGGCCATTCATGGACTTGCACATTCCTGACAGACTGTTGTGTAGGAACAGCTGCTTGAAGGGAGGCTGCCTGCAGCCCTTCTCCACCTCTGCCCTCCGGGAAAGGCACAGGGAGAGTAGAGGCAAAGGTGTAGTCCAAGCAGTGCTGGCAGTGTCCATGCTGGCTAGGAGCTCCACCGTAGCACCAGTGACCATTCCATTTTGCCATGCAGGGACAGTGCAGACTGAGATCTTTACACACTGGGCAACTTACTGGTACTGATATTTTTTCCTCAAGCAGCCAGAAATCAGAATTAGACACCCTGCAGACCAGCCCAAGAAGGGGACAAACACTTCCATCACCAGGACAATATTTGGGAGGCCTGCCCTGAGCAGGACCAGAACACACGCTGGAGATGCTGGGAAAGCGAAACATTAAACAACCTTCCACAGATTGAACCTCTTCAACACTGAACAAGGCATGTTTCCCCTCGTAAAATGGAAGACTTGTTCCTGTTGGCATTCAGAGGTCTGCCAAAGCCAGGCTGATCCGGTGGACTGAATTTTGACACTTCTTGTCTTCAGGGCGCTCGAGTTTTTTTGCAACCTCCTCTGCGTGTTTTCTTTTTCTCGCGTAAGGTAGAATTGGACAGGCAGCCAAACAGCAGGCAGCGAGAATGCATGCTGATGACAGCCCACAGGTGCGCTCTGGGCTGCTTCAGGATGCTAACAATAGACAAGCGATTATCACCCCTCCCATGTGTAGAAAGGGTCTTGCCAGGGGTGATTGCAATCATAGCCCCCAGCACAGTTTTCCATGAGAAGTGCACACAGCTTTTAGGGATGCAGTTTGACTAGATGGGGACCAGCAACTGCTCCTTTTGCAACCTGACCATCTCAGAGGCTATTTTCAGCTGCTCTGACCCACCTCTTTGTTTCTCACAGAATTACCTCTCCCCAAAATTTTGTCCTCCTTACTTTGCTGCACTTCTGCCCTTATTGCCAAGGGCTCCTGGGGAGCCAAGGCAGCAAAGCCTGGCACTGTGGACAGTCGTGTCCTCCGTGGAAACAGTGTGCCAGTTTGCTGCTAGGTTGGCCCCATTCTGCAGAGGTGCTGCAGTTCGCTTTCCATGCAGCACAAGACAAAAGGCAGTTGGTGTGTCTGCCAAATGCTGCAGATGGTGATTCATCCCCCACGCTGCCGAGGCCTCCCTGAAGACCAACATCTGGTCCCTGCAAGCGAAAGCTGGGGCCTCCAGCACGCAGCTCTGCAATGGCCCCGGTCATTTGGTTTGTAAACCGCTTGGAAGGAGGTGGAGAAGGGGGAAGAAAGGGGGTACCTGATACAGACAGAAATCTGGAAAGGTTCAGCCACAGCAAAAAACATGAAACTGCAGCCAGCATAGGATCATCTTCATCATAAACCTCCTAAGCCAGTTCTGCAATTTGTATCTGGATGCGTTTCATTCCTTATCAATGTTCATTAGCAGCTGCCCAGCACTAAGCTGCCTGCTTGGGAATAATTAGGCCCTTTCTCTGAAGGTCATGACAATGCTAACATCATAACTTCCCTTTCTTTGAACATACAGGCAGTTGGATGCTGCAAGCATCGAGGAAAGTGCTCCTGCAAGAGGTACTGGGAACACACAGGCAGTGGGGCAGCATGGACAACCAGTTTGGTGCTGCTATGAATTATTTTTACAGCAAATACCAAAGTTGCATGACAACTTTGCTGCTTAAGCTGGAGACAAGCAAAGGGCTGGAAAAAAGGAAGGAAGGCAGAATATGGAATAAACCTGAGTGACAATGTTATATTTGAGCTTTTACTCCTATTGACAGCCCAAGGCTCTTCATTCATTCACAGACAGAGCTGTGGGTCCAGGACAGTGTTTTAGGTGGGTGGGTCACCATAACTCTTCCCAGCCCTCAAGCCCATGGGCTTGAGCACTGAAAAGTAATTTTCAGTGACTCGTGCATCACTGTTAGCCAGCTAAGGAAGCCCCAGGAGCTGCATCAGCTTTGAAGAGACTCTTCAGAGTACAGGCTGTGCAAATGGGGACATGGGAGCTCATGGTTCATGGCAGAATGGCCTACTGTTGGGTTTTGTGGCCAGGCTGGGGAGGCAGTGGTTCAGCCTCCCATGGGACAGGAATGATCCACTTCCAGCTGTGGATAAACCAGTCTCTAACTGTGGGTACAGAACTCCAGTGTTGCAGCCACTCCCAGGACTTGTCTGAGAGCTGCCTGGTGGGCTGTGGTCCACAAAGGCAAGGCTGGGGAAACTGGGAAGGCTTGTGTCAGTTCCTTTGATGCACGAACTGCTTGGCCTCTGCTGTCACACTGTGTAGCTTGGGAGGCCTTTCATCATGCGTGTTTGTGGAGGCTTTGGTCCCAGGAACAGCCGACAGCAGACACCTCTGTAGGATATGAACCCAGTCACATCTGCTAGATGGCTCTAGCTGTCCTTGAGAAGCACTGCACTGCAATGTCTCCTCGCTGACTTCTGGCCACCGGGGTCTTAGCTCCTCCAGCCCTGTCTGCTGTGGTTATTGCCTGTCTCCCTGAGGGCATCAGATGTAGAGTGCAGGCTCAGAGTTTCTGGCTTACATGGGACAGGGCTGTAGCAATGTGATTTTGTCCAGATACCTACCACTTCACCAGTGCATGCTGCTTTGTCCTCCATGAATTTCAAGCAAATTATCTTCAGGACCTGCTACAAGTTGCATCAGTCCTCCTGTAGAGGCAGACTAGAGCATGGCTGAGGTGGAGCATGGCATGGAGGGTGGGTCTGTCCCCTAGGAGGAGTTGGGTTGCATCAGCGAAGGGCAACTCATCATCAAGCTGAAAAATATATGGTCTCTGAGATGTCTACCAAAGCTTTTGATATCATTGAGAACCAAACAGTGTTCTGGGGTCTGCCCTTCAGGTCAAGATGCTCTTTCCATGACCAAGCCCAGCCCTATTATGTCAAGAAGAATTCCCAGCATAGACAAAGGCTGGAATATGGCCTTTGTGTAAATATAATACAGTAAGACTTTGTTACACTGGAGTACCTTGCTTTTTAAAAATTTAAATAAAGGAATAAAGTATAACCTGGAGCCATTTCAAACTCCCAGGCAGACAGATAACTGTTTTGCTCTATTGAATCCATGCATATTTAGACAGTTCCTTATTAAATAGACAAGAGTCACTCTATCTATTAAAAACTTGTGTGAAGGTGGAGCATGTATTTGGGATCCCTGAAGAAGGCTGCATGCTCTGCTGAGGCAGGGACCAGTTGTATTTTGTGTTTTATGCAGCACCTAGGAAGGCTGGAGTATAAAATCCAACAGCTGCACTTCCTGGTGTACAATGCCAGTACAGGCACAGCATCGTATATCAGTGCAGCTGTGGGTCACTGTGGGATGACTTGATGATAAGACACTTGCATAGGAAATGAGAGAAAATAACCAGGCATTGAGTGCTGGCTGCTCCTTTCAGCCCTGCTTTGACCACTGGTCAGAGTCAGAAGTTGAAGTACTGATAGCTGCTTGGTAGCTCTGATCCACCATCAGCTCTCTAGTGTTGTCCAGATACTCGGGACTGATTTCTGGCTTACTTTATTCAGGGTGATGTGATGGGTACCAAGATTAACTGGACACAGATGATCCAACAGGACACTTCGGACCAAGCAGCCTGGGTCCAACTGCAGCTCACTCTTCTGTGCATTGAGTCAGGCCCTCATTTATTGCATCTTTCATTCTCCTGTGGACTATCATCATCTGTAATGTGTCTATCAAACACTTTTGAATTGATCAATGACTTTATTCACATGCTAAAACTCCAGTTGTTGGCAGAGTTGCTGGCAGATTTCAAGCTCTTCATCTAGCTGCTATAGCTGGACATTTTTTGTTCTTCATACCAGGAGATACCTGGATCTTCCCTATTTCCTCATAGGCTAGAGGTAACCTACTCACAGAATTCACAGAATTCACAGAATTCACAGAATTGTTAGGGTTGGAAGGGACCTCTGGAGATCATCTAGTCCAACCCTCCTGCCAGAGCAGGGTCACCTACAGCACGTTACACAGGACAGCGTCCAGGCGGGTTTTGAATGTCTCCAGAGTGGGAGACTCCACCACCTCTCTGGGCAGCCTGTTCCAGTGCTCCACTACCCTCAAAGTAAAGAAGTTCCTTCTCATGTTAAGATGGAACTTCCTATGTTCAAGTTTATGCCCATTACCCCTCGTCCTATCACTGGGTGCCACTGAAAAAAGACTACTCCCATCCCCCTGGCATCCTCCCATTAAGTATTTGTATGTATTAATAAGATCCCCCCTCAATCTTCTTTTCTCTAGACTAAAGAGACCCAAGTCCCTCAGCCTTTCCTCATAAGAAAGGTGCTCCAGTCCCCTAATCATCTTTGTTGCCCTTTGCTGGACCCTCTCAAGCAGTTCCCTGTCTTTCTTGAACTGGGGAGCCCAGAACTGGACACAGTACTCCAGATGCGGTCTCACCAGGGCAGAGTAGAGGGGGAGGATGACCTCCCTCGACCTGCTGGCCACACTCTTCTTGATGCACCCCAGGATGCCATTCGCCTTCTTGGCCGCCAGGGCACATTGCTGGCTCATGGTCATCCTGTTGTCCACCAGGACTCCCAGGTCCCTCTCCACAGAGCTGCTCTCCAGGAGGTCAGCCCCCAACCTGTACTGGTGCATGGGGTTATTCCTCCCCAGGTGCAGTACCCTACACTTACCCTTGTTGAACTTCATAAGGTTTCTTTCTGCCCAACTCTCCAGCCTGGCGAGGTCACGCTGTAAGGCAGCACAGCCTTCTGGCGTGTCAGCCACTCCTCCCAGTTTTGTGTCATCAGCAAACTTGCTGATGGTACACTCTATCCCTTCATCCAGATCATTGATGAATATGTTGAACAAAACTGGGCCCAGTACTGACCCCTGAGGGACACCACTTGTTACTAACCTCCAACTAGACTCTGCGCCACTAACCACAACCCTCTGAGCTCTATCTGTGAGCCAGTTCTCAATCCACCTCACCGTCCATTCATCTAAGCCACACTTCCTAAGCTTTCCTGTGAGGATGATGTGGGAGACAGTGTCGAAAGCCTTGCCAAAGTCAAGGTAGACAACATCCACTGCCCTCCCCTCATCCACCCATCTAGTTACTTTGTCATAGAAGGCTATCAGATTAGTCAGACATGACTTCCCCTTGGTGAATCCATGTTGACTACTTCTGATAATCTTCTTTTCATCCAGGTGCTTTGAGATGACTCCCAGAACAAGCTGCTCCATCATCTTCCCAGGGATGGAGGTGAGGCTGACCGGCCTGTAGTTTCCCGGGTCATCCTTCCTGCCCTTTTTGAAGACTGGAGTGACATTGGCTATCCTCCAGTCCTCAGGCACCTCACCTGTCCTCCAGGACCTTTCAAAGATAATGGAGAGAGGCCCAGCAATGACTTCCCCCAGCTCCCTCAGCACACGAGGGTGCATCCCATCAGGCCCCATGGATTTATGTATATCCAATTTATCTAACTGATCTTTAACGTGCTCCTTGTCAACCAAGGGATAGTCTTGTTTCCCCCAGACTTTCTCTGTTACCTGCAAAGTCGGGGTCTCACAAGGACTGGCCCGAACAGTGAAGACAGAAGCAAAGAAGGCATTTAGCAACTCCGCCTTCTCTGCATCATCCGTCACCACAGCACCTGTCTCATTCAACAACGGGCCCACATTTTCCCTAGTTTTCCTTTTGTCTCCTATATACTTAAAGAAACCCTTCCTGTTGGCCTTGACATCCCTCGCCAGGTTCAATTCCAAGGCTGCCTTGGCTTTCCTTGTTTCCTCCCTGCATACCCTGACAGCATTCTTGTATTCCTCCCAAGCAGTCAGCCCCTTCTTCCACCTATTGTAAACTCCCTTCTTCCACCTGAGCCTTTTCAGAAGGTCCCTGCTCAGCCAAGCAGGTCTCCTTCTCCCCTTGCCTGATTTCTTTCTCTTTGGGATGCACTGATCCTGAGCTTGGAGGAGGTGACGCTTAAATAGCAGCCCGCTCTCTAGAGCCCCCTTACCCTCTAGAGCCCTTTCCCATGGGATTTCTCCAAGCAATTCTTTGAAACGATCAAATTTAGCCCTCCTGAAGTTTAGGGTTTCAACTCTACTTGTCATTTTGTCTATTCTACACTTAATCCTGAACTCTATCTTCTCATGATCGCTGCAGCCCAGTCTGCCCCCAACCTTTACATCCTCCACCAGTCCCTCTTTGTTTGTGAGTATCAGGTCCAGTAAAGCACCTCTCCTTGTAGGTTCCTCCACCACCTGAGTCAAAAAGTTGTCATCAATGCACTGGAGGAACCTCCTGGACTGTACGTGCCCAGTTGTGTGGCCTTCCCAGGAGATATCAGGGTAGTTGAAGTCCCCCATGAGAATCAAGGCCTGTGATTGTGAGGCGATTCTCACCTGTCTGTAGAAGGCCTCATGCACTCTGCACTCCCCAGCCCTCCAGAGTGTCTCTCAAGCTTTTCCTTCTTGCAGTTATACAGCTCAAGTATTCAGGTTCCCAGCTCCAGGTATGCTGTGTGCTGCATGGAGCAGTTTGGATGGGTTGGACTACTGGCTAAGAAATAGAGCAACAGAAATTTTCATTGCCGGTGAGAGGAGTTTGGTGCTCCACTCCTACTTATATACCCCACAGGCAGCTTGGGTAGCTTCAGCTCCAGGGGACACACAGTGTTTGCTTAAAAATGCACCCCAGTGTGCATATGACGAGGGGAGACCAAACCAGAACATCCATCATCTCAAACCAGGTTTGAGCTCCTAAGTTGTGCTGGCAACTCAAAAATCTCTGTCATAAAGGATCACTGATGAAGACCATTAATAATATGTGTGTTTGCACTTGCTGCAGGCTGACACTGTAATTGTAGGCAAGTGATGAGGGTGCTGGGCTGGCAAAAAAATTCAGCTATCCATGAATGGCTTTTAAAGAGAAGCTGTTTCACGTGGCTTTGCACATAAGGACCAATGGAATAGTATAAAATAGTCCTTCTCAATCCTCACAAATCCATATGCCACTGAACCCCACTGAGAAAAAAACACAGAGTCTCTCATGCAGCTTTCTCCCAGTAGCTTTCATTACAGCCAGCTTTCCGTGTGCACTTATTACTTTTGTAACCCCTTCTTCTGATGGCTTGATGTCCTTGTAGGAAGATGTTTGTGTGTCTGTGTCTTTGGTATAATGTCAGAGACCAGCTTCTGATTCTCAAGACTGACTCTCAAAAGCAGAGGGAAGACAAGGCGCTCAGACCTGTGCTCTCTTCTGTATATGCCTAGCTTGACTTAACTGTTGAATGAGCCCAAAACTATATTGCAGAGTTACACAACTCATCGTGCTCGTTCCCCAGTTCCTACTCTCTGGCTCTCAGTCTCTCTTAATTTCTTGCTCTCTCGGGTACTTCCTTTGCTTGAAAACCCAATGAAGAAACAAACTTCTTCCTACATATTTAAATAGCACTTGGCCATGACCAATTCGTGGTAGCACTGACTTAGAAAGATTTTTTTTTAAAATTCATTGAAGGATGAAGGCAGTGCCCACCAAACTGGTTGCAGGTCTTTGATTTTCATGGGCACGGGATCAGTATTTTAATAGGTTTTCAAGACACCACAGTACAAGAGCTCTCCTTCAAGTGCAACGGGACTGGGGAACTGAACTCTCGTCTGTGCCTCTGAATGTTTCCCCCTCAGTTTCTGTGCTATTAAGGCAGAAACTGAATATTTCATCATTATTTGAATATAGTTTAGTCCTCTCCGTAATTTGCCAGAGTTGATTAGAGTTTCTTTTATATTAAATTGGAGGCTTTCTCTAAAGCATCCTAAAAAGAGCTCATTTCATTAGCACACTGTTGATTTATTATTTATAATGACTGTTTACAAAACAGCGTGTGAAGGCGATGAGGCCCTAGTCAGGTGACTGCATATTTCTACAGGCACCTCCAGCCCTCCTGAGCAACCTGCATGCCCAGGCTCAGTAAAAAATTAGTTGCTGATTAGAAGCGATTTGCAAGGAGAGTTTAAACAAACTAATCCATCTCTGGTTTGAAGAATGCTGTTGTAGCTGATGTAGCTCATGAGGGGACTGATTTTAGCTGGGGTCTTTTTGGTAATATTTTCTGTGGGTTGTCCACACTTGCTCCTTTCTCAGGATGACATTGGCAAGGCAAGAATTGGTGCAATTCCATATCATCCCTTCCTGATCTCTTCTTTTGAGCACCAACCAGTCAGTCTACTGCTCTGCTCAGTGGTACCAGAAGTCGTGGGTCACCAACTTCTGACCCCATCCAGAGTCCTGTGACTTTTTAGCAACTTCAGCCTCAACTGGAGGGACCAAGTCATTGGGGCGTGAAATGAGTCTGGAGCAGTGTTGCCCCTTCACTCCACTCCTGTGTTGGTGGGGTCTCTGCTAGGCCCACTTTTTCAACAATTTCTGCATGTTGAGCCTGATTAGTGAAAGACTGATGTGTGCTGGACTTGATTCTCATGATTTGGGGGTGGTGGTGTGCTTTACCATCCACAGCAGCAGAAGGGGTGAGGTGAGAGCTGCGCAGTGTTAAGCATCGCTCCCTTAAACATCAGTCACAGAACCACTGGTTACAGCGGTGGTCACGGAGCCTGCAGGTATTGGAGAAACGGCTGAGAAACATTGACTCGTGCTGAGGCCAGCAACAGGAGCAGATTGATTGCTCTGCTGCTGGAGTGGGGCTGTTGGAGCTCTACTGCAGTGCTGCAGGCTACGTGCTCCAGGCAGTGCTGCCAACATTAAATGTTTGGCTGATGTTGTAGGTACTTTTGTCTAAAGGAATCAGGCTAGGTTGTGCATGCGAGGTTTTTTAGGAGCAGATTTCCATTCTCTTTGTTCTGCACATCTACTGACTTCCATTTCAGAGAGCCACTCAAAAAGTTGCACCCAGATAGCCCCCCTTGGCTTTCAGGACAAAACACCCTTTCCAACCCTGCACACAAAGCCAGAGATCTGACAGCCAGAGTGGGCTCTTCTGGACCTGAGTCCCCCTGGGCTTTTAGTGCCCATCATGGAGGTCTCAGCCCCTGCTGAAGGACTGTACAAGCTCTACAGGGCTCAGAAAGCCACAACACTGAATGTGGGGTAAAGCAAGTTGTGGCCACTGCTAAACCATGAACAATGAACATAATTTCCCAATCAGGCAATGAAGAATTACCAAAAGAATTGGAACGATACTGCTTTAGCACAATATTCTCTCCATCATTGCTCCCCAAAAGAGTTTTCAGACTTCCTGACACCCTGTGTCCTTTCAGCCTCTCTCCAGCAGTGTTGGGGCATCTACACAGTAGCGTGCAGTCATTAGCATTGAGGAATTCATGCTACTTCATATGTTTTCTGGTGCGGGCAGAGTGAGCACTTATTTTCCAGCAGGGACCCTGTAGACCCACCCTTCACGGCTTCACAAGATCCTTTGAGGGCTTTGTCCCACATGGCACGTGGTACCCCATGTAGCTGCAGAGCCCCCAGCCAGTGCTTCGCTGGTTTGCACTGTATGCAACACCAAGCTTTAAACTCTTCCCTTTGGTTCTCTGAGCTCTGCCTGCCTGTGCTGTGCTGCAAATTTGCTGTGCTGCAAATTTGCAGGATCAGTGGACATGCTAGACCATGCCACCAGTACCTCTTTGTCCTGTGCAACTGCCTCCATGCAGTTGTGTTCTCTGGAGCTGTCAGTGGAGGTGGTTTGACCTTATTTAGTCAAACTATCTGTTGAAATCCCAGGTTGTTCCTGAAACAGCAGCTAAACCCCAGACCTTTTTCTTGAGCCATGCTGTCTGAATTCAGCTCAGTGGATGGTTCTGGTCTGCTCTATCTTGGACCTCCAAGTCTTTGCCTCTGTGTTGGGCTAGAAGACAATCTTTGCTGCCTTCAAACTTGCCTCCAGAACTGGTTGAAATTCCAGGAACAGCACGTCCCTGCTTTGCTCTATTTGCAAATGAAAGTCTTAGCATGTTCAGCAGTGTGTAACGAAAACATAAACCAGTTGGATGGGAACTCAAGGGCAGCACTCTCCACACAGGTACCTATGGCTCCAGAAGCTTGAGACAAAACAGGGACTCGGGGCTTTATATGTCAGACAGATTCACATCCCTAAGCCAACAACCCCTCTCCTACACTGAGAGACTCCATTTGATTTTCACATGCCCGTGGGGAAGACATTGGGTTCCC
>NW_009649708.1:512626-564731 GCF_000708025.1 Charadrius vociferus
ATTCCTGCTTTTCAGATGTGCTAGGTCATACTTGGGTCAGTTCTCCCAGAGCCATGGCAGCATCACTATAATGCTGCTATCTCACTGTGACATGGCACGTAGGATACCACCTGCTGTGTTAGTGCTGGCACTTCCCGTAGTAGGAAGGACTCATGTCTGCGTAAGGATGCAGCCATGGAATGAGGCACTAGCATCTGAGGATACATAATCCAGGAGTTTTGCCTCCTCTTTTTGAGTCATGAATTGTTTGCTAAGCAAATCCCTGCCTCTTTGCTCTGGTCTTTTCAAAGTTTGTCCACCATCCTCCCATCCATGCCCTTGTATTTTCTCCTACGCTGAGTCTCCTGTTTGCTGGCTCTCATGTGGGTAAAGGTGGCACCATCACTTAGATCTCCTATATCTGCATCTAAGTAAATTCTCACAAGGTCACATGTGTTGTGTCTTCGTCCTGCTGTACGATGCCCACGATCCCAGAAGAGCTTGCACCTAAGTGTCAACCTAGTAAGTAACTCAGAAAAGTTAACTATAGCACCAATGCATAGGTGAGCCAGGCAGCTTGGTTCTTTCTGTAAATGCTGTATCTTTTGAGAGTTGGTGCATTTTTATTATAGGGAAATCCCATAATGCACAAACACCCAAAGCACTTGTGGGTTTTTTTTGTTATTGCTGTTGTTTTTCTGAACTTAAAGGATGAGTGGTCCATTAGAATGGCAGGAAATGACCATGCTGCATGGGAATGACTGTATGAAGAGATTCAATAGCAAACTCTCACCTATGTTGTTTATAATGCCAATTAATTATTTAATCCATCTGCATCTACAGCTTCATTTCTCTCTTCCCCTTGCCTCACCCTCTTCTGACGTGCTCACACCTCCTCCAGTACCTTGCTGCTCAGTGTGTGCTTCGTAGATAGATACCTGCCATGTCCTGCTCCTGGGGACATGACTTTGCCCACATCCCGCTGGTGGTTCTGCTCAGTTACTCCATCATAACTCTCTGAAGTGAGAACTCTGTGCTATGGGATGCCTGACCAATGAGGCCTACAATTGCTTGGTCTCTAGGCACCTCTGTAATGACCGTAGTGGCGGGGATGATTAATCACGAAATGGTAAAGAAAAATGCTTATAAGGAAGCATCTGAATTTCTGAATTTACTGGGGGGTACAAACTCACAAACAAGGTCATGGAAAAGAAATCCATTGAGGATTACTAAATACTAAGACTTTACTTCTGGGTCAAGAATTCCCTAAGTCACAAACTATTGCAGACTGGGAGAATATCCTGGGGAAGTGTTTGCCCACGCTCATCCTGTCTGATGTACTGGTCAGTGCTGGAGGCACGCTGCTGAGCCTAGGTGGACCTTTGTGATGCCTGGTGCCACTGGTCCTATGTCAGGCCACAGTCACTATCTGATTTGCAAAACTTTGATGATGGAGACAGGCAGCAAGGGGTCACATA
Organism: Charadrius vociferus; assembly: GCF_000708025.1. Lineage (NCBI taxonomy): Eukaryota > Metazoa > Chordata > Aves > Charadriiformes > Charadriidae > Charadrius > Charadrius vociferus. The sequence goes on from NW_009649708.1 coordinate 514,084, forward strand.
CCATGAGGTGAGGCGTGAAGCACTGTCCTTGGTGTGCATGTCACCCCTCCGCTCTGCTTGCATTGGCCATGTGGGAGTTACACTTGTGCCCTTGGAGTAGATGGCAAAAACATCTCCAAACCTGGACTCTCCCTTTCTGTTTGACCACAGTGCAAAGGCAGGGCCCAGCCTAGTATTGAAACTCTGTCTTCAGTGGAGAGTCTTTTCTACTATTTAAAACTCCTCTGCCAGCTTGGTGTGGGACCAAGCAGGGTAATCCTGAGTGCCAGACTCAGCCTGCAAATGTAAAGCAGAGTGAGGTTGGCCAAGGAAGTCACAGGGGAGTGGGAGGTCCTGCTCTGTGCATAGACAGAGCAGATTTCACATCCTCTTCCCATGGGAATGTCATCACCTACTTTCTCAGCAATGAAGACTGTTCCTGGTGACGTAGTTTTTTGTCTCCTTTGTTCTTGGGACCAGAACCCACAAAGATGATACGAGTGTGAACGTATGTGTGTTAAAAAAAAACCCCACAACCAAACATCCCGGAGCCGCAAAGTCTGTTTCCAAGCTGTGGGCATCTGACACAAAGGGCTGAAGGTAGTTAATACAGCACATACCAGCCACTGGCTGATAGGAATAAGCAGCATTGCTGATAAGTTCATTTGATAAAGCTGTTGCTGGGCACTGCATAGGCAGGCTAAGTCCAGCCTTTAATAGCTATCTCAGTCCCATAGTCAGTGTTCTCAGGCAGTGCTGCCAGGAATTATTGTAAGCCTGTCTACCTCTCATACAGCTTTCAGTGAGTCCTGACGAGTCCTTGTGGTGTGGTTCTATGTGACACAGCTGTTACTGACCTGACCATACATCACTAGCTGATATCTAAGTAAATTCTACACACTAATGCAAGTTGGTACTAAGACTTCACAGGCAGTGTCGACCCTTCTTGTAGCTCCCTGTTTTTTTTGGTGTCCTGTGTTGTTGAAGCAATGATTAAATCCCCCGTAATTGGTCCAGCTGGCCACTTGATCATAGAAGATGTTTCCTGTCGGAAACTGCGGAGGTTGCCCGATGAGATTGCATGTTGGGGTTGGGTTATAATAGCCTTCACGTGCATGAGCTTCTCCCATTGTGAGAAGTAGTGTACGGGGGGTGTGTGTGTGTGTCTGGTCAAGGAAAGAGATCTGAATATGGTTGGGGTGTGGCCTCATCTGTCTGCTAGAAAGGGCACAGGATTGCTGCGTCCTCTGGTCCTCATGTTAACAGAGGATTGGGTCCCTGGGGAATCATGCTAGGCTCGGGTACTGTTGATTGCCAGGCTATGCTAACCTAACTAAACAGCTGATCTCTTACCAGCTCTTATGGCATGCTGTCAATTAAGGAATTGCGAAGGGACCATTTGGGCTCAGGGTGTTTTCAGGACATGCAAGACATGCACCACTCGAAATGTGGCTCATCTCACTTCTGAGCCTGAACAGAGACAAGCTGAAGTCTGGGATTCACACTGGGTTGGATTCCAGAGCCCATGATTTGAAACCTAGTGGTTCTTTTATGTACCGCACTGGAGGGAGAATGGTTGTTAAGGTTATAAGCCTCAATGGTCATCCCTGGGTTTATGGAGACAGCCTGAAACCAAGAAAAGGAGTTCCTGGTGACTTCTCCATTTAACTCTACGTCGAGAGCAGTTTTCCAGTCTACCCTAAGTCAGGGTTGAAAGATCCTGAAGAAAGAATAATTTGGTTTTGGGTTCTGCAAAACTCATCTTTAGCAGGAGTATTTGAATGGCTGATGTTGCATGTGGACACCAGGCTGTGCCTGGAGGAGTGCAGCATCTTCACTGCAGCTGTGCAGCAGGGGCATTTCCCAGTTCCTCTGTCATAGTCCATGCACAATCAGCTCTTTCCTCCACTGCTGATCTGGAGGTAGCAGAATCTCAGGGCTCCTCTAAACATGATGCTGATCCAGAAGACATTAAACTGTTATCTCTGTGTCTCACTCCATCAACGTTTTTTCAGTCTGTATTAAAAATCCTACTATGGTTTTTAGCACAAAAGGGGAAAGAAGAGAACCTTCTATGTTCAGGACATTTGGGACATCACTAGAATTTCATCCATCTGTGATTGGCCCTCAGACCGTCATACTCAATTTATTTCTCAGCCAAAGTTTTTCAGCCATCTGCTCAAGTGGAACAGCTTCCAGCATTTATTCCCAATAGTGCTCCTCTGAGGGAGCGCATGGATTTTCTCCAGTACGACAGCATCACTATTTTCCAAAAAAAACCCTAAGCCCAACCCTGCAGTGACTGGCGGGGAGCCCTCCCTGCTCTGCACCCCGACCTTGAATTTTAAGCAATTGATCAAGGAAACACAGAACTGTTTCTCTTCCACTTAGCACTACCAAACGTGACTGATGTTTTTTAAAGGGCTCCTCTGCAGAGATGTTAATGAGGTCGCCTTGGATACTCAGCTTAAAATGGTGTCAGTGTGCTTCAGCTTCTTTTATGTCAGCAATCAACAACAACAACAACAACAAAATACACAACAATCCATCAGTGGATCCGCTTGAGGAGGGGTGGGGAACTCCTGGCAGGCGACTGGAGCAGATAGCGACTCACAGTCCACCTGCTGCCAGCAGTTCGGTGGCTGAGCCTCTCTGATTGTCTAGTAGAGCATCAACACAATGATCTCCATAATTATTGTCTCCTTAAATTGAAAAAAAAAAAGTGCCACATAAAAAAAAGCCTGATTTTTCCAGACATCCTATTGCAAGTGGCCCAGGAAAGGACTTCAAATTGGGAGCAGCAAGAAGTGCAGGGAGAGTCAGGGAAATAAAAGCAGTTTCCCAGTGTGAACAGAGGGGAGGCTGTGTGTCCTTAGGGAATTGTTTGCAGGGCTCAGAGACCCACTTGCATTATTCTGCTTAACTTGTAACCAATCATCAGTTGAGCTGTGAGAGTGGAGTATGTCCAGATTTAAAAAGCAGGGTGAAATATACTTAAAGCAGGAACACAAGGCAGGTGCATTCAACGTTTTGATGATCTGCCTAACAGTGCTCACCGTGTCTCCAAATAAATTACTTGGCTTCTCTGAAGCTCACTCTCCCCACTTGTGAGCAAGGGTGAATTCAGTGACACATCTCACAGGCTTCATTGGATCTTTGAAGGCATATGTGGAGCCACTGATGGAAAGGTATGAGCAAGTTCAAAGGATTAGCTTTGGCAAGCACCTTTACATATGAATAGAGATCAAACTGATTCCTCGATTAACAATTAGATTAATCAATCTAGAAAGGAACTACAGTTATTATTATTTCTTTGTTATATACTTTTTATTCCACTTCTCTTTATTATCTGGATATGGAGGGAGTACTTCTCTATGCCTCACCAGCAGTGCCCAAAAATGGTGGTGGAGAGCATCCTCAAACCCTGAAGGAGATTGCCATCATGATATAAGCATCCCTTTCCTGCGAGGACCTGCAGGTGAGCCTGGCACTGTGTCTGCAATGTCAAAGCCCAGACTTAGATCACAGAACAACTCAGGTGAGCACGGACTCCAGGAGGTCTCCAGTTCAAGCCCTGCTCAGAGCAGGGCCACCCTAGATCAGGTTGCTTGGAACTGTGCCCAGTAGAGGGTTGAGTACCTCCATGGATGGAGAGTCCATGGCCCTTCTAGGCCCTGTCTCAGTGTTTAACACATCAATGCTGTAACAGAGCTTAATTGCCCTGACTTGGAGCCACAACCCACAGTCTCTCCCATGGGTTTGGAAACTCAGTTTAAGTCCAGCCCTGGGCTTTCAGCCCCTGCCTGCCTGACTTTGTTGGAGTATCTGTTTCCAGTATGGTTCCCTGGATGGGCCTTGAATCATGTTCTAGCCTTTTTTCCAGTTTTGTCTCTGGCCCTCTCTCCTGCTGCTCCTGACTAGACTCCCTCAATGGACCCTGGACCTGGTTCCTTGCCTGGCCTTGTCTGGGACTGTCCCTGGTCAGTGATAGCACTGTCTGTGCTTGGGTTGCCCTCGGCTCCTGGCTCATCCCCTCTTATGAAACAGTCCTGCTCTTGCCTTCTAACATGAGCCAAAAACATTTTTCCTTGTATCTACCAGGAATTTCCTGCTCTCCAGCCTCGCCAATTGCCTCTCATCCTTCCACTCCGCACCTCCAAGAGTCCATCTGCCTTTTCTACCCCTTCCTTCAGGTAGTTGCAGAAAGCAGTTAGATCTTCTGCCTGTTCTCCTCCAGGCTGAACAAACTCAGCTCTCTTTGCCTCTCCTTGTAACTCTTGTGCTTCAGCCTCTCAGCCATACTGGCGGCCTCTGCTGGGTCTACTCCAATCGGCTAATGTCTTTTTTGTCCTAGGAAGTTCCGAACCTGACCCATTGTTTCAGAAGCAATCTCAGAAGGGCCAAACAAAGGGGAATTATCCCTTCTCTTGATGTGCTGGCTACACTCTTGCTAACACAGCTGAGGGTGTAGTTAGCCTTTGCTGTAGACACAGTGTTGACTCTTGTTCAACTTCTTATTTGCCAGGAATACCGTCTCCTTTTCTGCAAAGCTGCTTTCTATCAAGCTGCTTCCCAGCCAGCTGTCCCCTAGCCTGTCCTGTTCCCTTATAAGGTTACGCCATTAGGACTGTGCACTTCCTTGCATTGTCTGTCCATTTCTCCAGTCTGTTGAATCCCTCTGAACAGCAGCTGCAGCCTCTTGGGTATCGAGTGCTTCCCTCCCCACTGCTTCCTTTGGTGTCATCTGAAAACTTCCTGAGTGCGCTTTGCCCAATTATCCAGGTCATCAGTAAAGCTGTACTGGCTGTACTGGCCTCAGAATCACTCCAGAATCTCATCATTAACAAGTTGTCAAGTGGACCTTCTGCTGCTGATGGTCACCGTGTGAGTGCAATAGTCCAGACTATTTTCCATCCACCTTCTTTTCTGTTTATCAGGTCCGTATCTCCCCAGTCTGGCTATGAGGAGAGTATGAATTGAAGGCATTACTACAGGCAAGGGAAACCACTTCCACTCTTCTCTTATCCACACCTCATCCACACAGCCACACAGTTTTCTTGCTGTTCAGGGTAGTCAGGTGGGTCAGGTGTGATATGTCCTTGTAAACCCCTGCTGGTTGTTCCCTTCTTGTCCCTCATGCGCTTGGCAGTGATTGCTGGGAGGTGACATTGGGCAGGCTGTAGTTCACCAAACTCTCCTTCTTGCCCTGCTCAAAGTTTTGTGTCATGTTTGCCTTCTCCCACTCATCAGGAACACCCTGATTGCTATCATCTTCCAAAGACATCAGACAGGAGCCTTGCCATGGCATCAGCCAGCTCCCTCAGCATCTTCAAGTGCAACCCACTTGGTCCTATGGACCTGTGCATGTTCAAGTGTGTCCTAAGTCAATCTTCCTCTAGCCTCACCGCTGCAGACTCCACCAAGGATCTAGAAAGCTTGAAGACAAACCTCAGCAATAACAACTGAGCCAAAGAAAGCTTCAGCTTACTCTTCAGTACTCTTTTCAGAGTACTTCAGCTGTTCTGGGTCTGTGGTCACTAGGTCCTGCCCCAGTGAGCTGCAGGGCCACCTCTCCCTCAGTCTTGCTTCTGCTGCCAAGGTATTTTTAGGAGCTTCCTCATTCCCCTTTGCACCCATTGCTGGTTCCCACTGCAGCTGAGATTTGGCTATGCAAATGTTACCCCTGACAACTCAGGCAACGCCTCTCCAGACTTCCTAGGTTCCCTGTGCCCACTTCCACCTTATGTGTGCTTCCTTCTTGCACTTGAGCTCAGTCAGCCATTCCCTGTTGATCAATGCTGCATTCTGCCCCACTTGCTTGACTGCCTCCCATTCCTGTGCCCAGAGCGGGGGGTCAAAGATGTACCCGCTGCCTTGGCCTCTTTGCCCTCCAGGGCAGTTTCATATGGGATCCTGCTAAGCAGAACCCTGAAGAAGCTGGAACTTGCTCTGCATCTGGGGTTGGTATTCTGCTGTGTCTTATTTCATCCTTATTTCAGTAGTTGAAACTCAGTCATCTCAAGGCTGCCCTCAGCCTTCCCACTTCTGAACAGCTCTTCCTGGTTTGTGAATGATGGCTCCAGCAGAGCATTTCCCCATGTTACCTTATTGACTACCTTCAGGAAAGTGCCCTCAAAACACTTCAGAAATATCCTGTATTGCCTCATTGATTACCTTGAGGAAATTGTCCTCAAGAAAATCTGGATTGCTTACACCTGGCCCCACTGCTGTTCCAGGGGCAGGGAGGTTGAAGTCCCCTCTGTGTAACAGGGCATACATTCATCAGGCTTTGTTCAGCTGGGTTCAAATCACCCCATCCCTGGTAGGCATTCCCCTACCTAGATCAACAGCTTTTCCATTGCACTGCTGCTACTTGTATAAAACAGTCATCTACAGGCTATGTTGATCCTGCAGTAGGCACAGTCTGTGCATACAATCGGAATTTCTCCTTCATCTAGAGACTCTAGGTTTCCTTGTCCAAATAGACAGCATGGTAGGAAGACACAGAAACATAAGACCACCAGGGATTATTAATCTGAAGGAACAGAAAGTTGGATGTTGCAGTGATTTCATTAAACTGAGCTTAAAACAGTTGTATGGATAGTCCTACTCATAATGGAAAAAAGCTGAGTTTGATTTCTTCTCATTTATTGTGGACATGAGGTAAGCTATGATAAGTGGAGGCTACTTGAATTCTGAACAGGAATGTCCACATAGACAGTTTAATGAAGGTTAGCTAATCCAATTTGCAAAGGTTAATTCAGATACATTTTCCTGATTGTCTCTGTGTAGATAAGGCCAAGGTCACTTCCCCAAGGTCACTGGCTGAGTCAAACACAGGATCCAGACTTTCTTGCTCAGGGAACACAAGTTGCTGTTTCTTCTCCAGGCTGATTTGGCCCTACCCATGTACTCCCTTCATATTCCCCTGCACAGAACACCATGTCTTCCACTTTCCTCAACGAACAGCGAGTATCCCTGGTTCTTGCTGTCCCCTTTTAGGCTGCAGATCACTACAAAGCCTTCTTCTGGGTGAAGCGTACCCATTGTTAATGGAGCAATAGCTCACACTGGTGCTGGGAGGTAAATTATAGCACCCACTCTATCAGAGAGGCATAGCACACATATAGGAATTGGTGATCTGCTAAAATCTTTCCTTGGAAGCCAGAACAGCCCATAGCATGCTGGTAGAGGTGAGCTTTTCCAGGCAGTCCAGCTGGCTGACATTGTCAGATCTCCCAAATCCTCCTGGTGCTGCTTTTTCTGACTTGGCTAGGAGCTCATGCACTTAACTACAGATATCCAGAGTCTCCCAGCTTATCAATAGCAACAGTTCAGAAAATGAGCCTCTGGCTTTGCAACCTAACCAGGTGCAGACCGGGATGGGACCCAGTGCTGGGGGACATTTGTCCCGCAGTTCTTTAAGCAGGGGTTCTCACCTCTGCTTCTCAGCATCTGGTGCTGGCCCCTGGCTGGCAACTGCAATGCCCCAGTTGTTCATAAGGGATTGATATCCAAAATGTAGATACTTTAGAGGATTTAAAAACATATATACAATCTAACCAGAACTGAAGAACTGCCTTTGCCTTAGCTAAAAACTTTCCCGATGGAGTTACAACCCTGGAACAAGTATCCCGCATCTCCTGGTAGGTGATAAATGGATCCAGTTGCTATTCTGAACAACAGGCAATAGTGAATGGTTACATTTCCTTGGCCAAGATGAGGAAGCTTTAAGTAACTAGTTAAAAAAAGAAGAATCAATAGAAAGTCTTTTCCCACGATCTTTTGCCATGAGTCCTTGGCAATAATTTCAGCACTCACTTCAAAGCATTGAGGTCTCTTTTCTGGGCTTCTTTCTACCATGGCAAAGGAGTTTACAAAGATAAGTTACTTGAGCCCAGTAGCTGGCTGTAAGCTTGTTGTTCTGCTTTAGGGGAGACTTGCAGTCCCCAGGTCCCTGTGTTCAGGGGTCTCTGCATGACGAGTCTTGTAAACACAATGTGTGTGCTCATCTCTGGCCCTTTGCCATCATTAGAAGATTGTTTCATCTCCTTGGGACTTCCTGGAGTGTTCTGCTGCCCCACTGCAATGCAGCTATCGTTTCTGATATTTCCCCATCATAGCTGTGCAGATACTCCTCCTCTTCCTCACCATTACAACCTCTTAAGGCTCTTGTCTTGCACCTGAACTGCCCTGAAGTGTTCAGGGCTTGGTCCCTGCTGCAAGGACTTTAGTGTGGGAAGGGAAGAGTAAGGCAGGAAGCAGTGGGGGTAGAGAGATGGGAGTGTGCAGGACGTGAGGGTAAGTTTTCTGCCAGTAGTGATGAGAGGTGCCCTCCATCTTGCATTGTCACTGTAGCCTTTCACTCCAGAGAGTCCATGATGAAGCTGGGACACCATCCAGTCAAACACCAGCTGTACTGCCCATATCTGCAAAGCAGTCTCAAGAAGCAGAGAAGTTTGCCAGAGCGCTGAACTGACAGATGCTGACCTCCTCTCTGTTGAGAGGAATCTGCCCAGACCCTGCTAATGCATCTAATTTGCTGAAGAATTTGCCTCTGATCATTTCAGCAAAATTTTCATTCTGATTAGACAAGTGGAATTTTTCCCTCTTGGTCTGGTTCAGCTGCTCCAGGTTAAGGCAAAGTCCAAATCTGCCCTGCAATTACTAAGAAGGGACCCAGCTGCTGCCTCTCTTCTTCCATTGGTGATGCCATCTGCTGCCACACTTTGCTGCTCTTCTCTTTTTCAAGTCTTAAGCAATTCACTGGTGGTACCTAGACTGCAGACCAGGTGTGCTGTTAGAGATGTGCTCTGTGGATTGCTGAGGGACACCTCTTTCTAAGTGGGAAAGGACAGCTTCTACAGTCAGCATCCAGCACCCCCATCTTCTCTTCCCAGCCTGACAGCTTTGTAACAAGTCTGAAACAAAGACTGAGCTCATACCCCCAAATCTGCAGGAATAGCCATCGCTGTTCCTCTCACTGCTCCGAGAATGTTAAAGGTAACCTTCAACTCCTCCTTTCCCTCACTTTTTCTACCCAGCAGTCTATTCCTTTTTGTGTGTAGGCAGAACAAAGAAAAAAAATGAATTTATATGAAGGGTCTTCCCCATCCTCTTTTACCACTCTTCTTTCCAAAAGTGTCCTTCAAGGCAAAATAAGCAAATGGGAACCAGATACTCAGGGAGGTGAACTTACCTTCACTTGGGAAAGATGGCTTTGAGCCACATCAGACCGTTTCTGCTTGGTGAAGAGCGAGCTAGTCACGTTGCCCGAATTGAGTCACATATGATTTGTAGCATCATATTCTGGTCTGAGTTTCTCATGTTACCCCAGCACAAAGAAGAACTTCATTTCTTCTCATAGACTTAACTGGTCCTCCAGCTCCCACGTGCTTGGGAATTGAAACCAGGATGTCAGAGTGTCCTCCCAACATTGGTGCTGTAGATCGTCCTGCGACACTTTTTCTCTATCTTGCAGGAACCTGCAGGTCTCTGAATGAATTCATATCTCAAGACATGGCTATACACACTGATCACTGTGCACTTTGTGCTGTAGTAATTGCTCATCTGCATGTTTCTGCCCAACGCTAAGTGTCAAGTAATTTACACTCCTCTCCTCGGTCAAAGCACTGTGAGCTACTCACTGTCCAGTGCCTGCCCAGGTATGGTGGAATGGCTGACTCGCTGAGAGCTCCCCCTCTGGCTTACCTGCGTGGTCCCTTCTCCATGTGGCATCTCCGCATTCCTGGGATCAGCCAGGCGGGCTTCACCCGAGGCATCGCCATCCCTCTCTCTCACAGCAGTGCTGTTTTGCACTTGGTTTCTCCAAGTGCGTTACTAGTAAAGTTCCTTGACTCAGTCCTTTCAACATGCCCTTCCACTTCAAACACATTTACATATTGTCTGTGCGCGCTGTTACAAGGCAGTAGGGCTCTTCTGCAGTTGGAGAACATCTGAAGAGCATGTACAAAAGAGTTCCTATATCAAATAATCAAGTGTAATTTTTGTACTTAACACAGGCTAAGGAGCAGCTCTAAACACAAACCCTTCATTAGTGTCTGAACTGTTGGTCCTTTCTCTTTTGACCCAAAACATCAGATAATATTTAGGTTCTTGAAGAATTCTTTATTTTTATGGGAAGGGAAAATATTATTAAGAATACTGAGTGAATCTATTTTATTATGATGAATACAAGATCCTATTTCTTAAGTACAGTTAGACTCAAAAACCAGGATGCAGTTTAGGATGCAGGTTAGGTGCTCACTGCTTCCCAGAACCTGTCCCAGGTGCTCAGTCCTCTTCCCAAGACTCTGTCCTTCAGCTCCTTCCCATGACCATAAGAGACTGTGTTATTTGCAGGGTTTTTGTTGATTACTTGCATTGGCAATTCCAGCTGATGCAACATAATAATCCTTGTGTTTGCTGTTGAGCTACCTGAATAGGTTCTTCACAGTGCTGACAGTACAGAATGGTGGGCCCCAATGTCTTCTTCTGTTGTTGCACAAAGGCACTTCTTCCATTGACCTAGGCCAGGTCTGTGAGCATCTATAAATCAAAGCCTACTTGATGGAAGTGAATAATATGTTCTGGTATAAAAATATCTCCTTCCAGGAGACCCCATGCAATAGGCAATATTGATTCTTTGACCCCCATTGTGAGAGCAATGACTTTCAAAGGATTGTGAGGAGTGAGCATCACTTCCCAATTGTCTGAAGGAAGGGGAGTTTTGTGGCTGAAATGCAGGATGAGAAACTAGCAGGTCTGGCACTTATTCTAGACCAAATGTGGCCTTTATGAGGGGTGGGATATTTCAAGAGCACTCAGCACTGCTCCAGTTCTTCTGTGAATGAAACTGCCTCTGATTGTGACCAAGAGACACCCTTCTCTGCTTCTGCTTACCATCTTTAAAATGGATCAGACTCTTCTGACCTGCTCCACAAACATATTGAGTCCATGCTGCTCAGGCACTACAAATCAGTGCCTTTGAAAAGCCCAGGTAAGAACAAGACCTTCAGCAGTGCCCAATGCTGGGGAGCCAGCAGGAGATCTCTTGGGACTGAATTTCAGTGCTTTGAAGGTGGTGGAGCCGAGGGCAGCTGGGAATGGTCAGTACTTCCCAGCACGAGGCCCTTGATACACAGTTGAGCAGTGTTAGAGGCAGGCAGTGGGAATTTCCCCCACCCAAAGGAGGTCCTCCAGCTCACAGGCTCTGGAGTTGTTTTTTCCACCATAGGACTAGGAGGACCTGTGGGCTGTCACCTGGGATCTCACACATATTGTGTTTGGTCTCTTCTCACAAGTTACAACTAATAAGATAAGAGGAAATGGAGTCAAGTTGTGCCAGGGGAGGTTTAGGTTAGACATTAGGAAAAACTTCTACACTGAAAGGGTTATCAAAGACTGGCAGAGGCTGGCCAGGGAAGTGGTTGAATCGCCATCCTTGGGTGTATTTAAAAGACTTATAGATATGGTGCTCAGGGAGACATGGTTTAGAAGTGGGCCTGGTAGAGTTAGATGAGATTGGACTTGATGATCTTAAAGGTCTTTTCCAGCCATAACCATTCTATGATTCTGTGATACCAGGGAGCTCTCTGCTTTTAGGGGCTGGACACCCTCTCAAGGAAAAACAGGGTTCACAAAGCTGAGGTCTTCCCAAACATCAGTTATCTTGCCAGTGCAAGCTTTTCACAGGCCTGTGAGAGATTCACACTCTCAGGCCACCTGAAACAGGTCCTGGTCCCTTGGGTGATCCAGTGGCCCACAGGAGGTGAAGCTGAGCTCAGTTCAATGGGGGAATTTTGACTTTTCAAGTTGCTCACTGCTGTTTGCCCTTAGCAAATGGATTGGGTCTGCTTGCTGCAAAACATTTTTGTATGCTGTTGAATAGCTGCATCGTCCTGCCCCAGAGCTGAGTGCATTTCAGCAGTAGACCGAAGAAAAAGCAGGAGACCGAAGTTCCTCTCTGTGCCAGCTGCAGCCCTCAGTCCGTGCCCGCACCGCTCCCTGCCAGATTGTGCTGAGAGTACAAAGGAGAAGGAAGAAACTGGCTCCTCGACTGGTATTTGTTTAGTTTACAAAGCTTCTTTTGCGGAGTTTCCTATCCTGACTGGCCAGCATTGCCAGGCTGCCCCAGCACTGCTCTGCAGCAGAGCCCAGGGGAAAGCAGAGCAAGAGGGAGGGCGAGCTGGGTGTCTCTTTGAGAAGGGGCTGGCACTAAATGGGGGCACTGGCAGCACACATGTCAAGGAGTTCCTGTATTGGAAGCTCACTGGCTGGCCAGGGATGCCCCTTTGCTGGACCATGCTGGAAAGCTCTGTGTGCTACCACGGGCATGGTGAATTGTGATCCTCTGTAGCTGTCAGGGATGTAAAAGCTGAGGGAGCCTTCCCTTCAGGTCCTGCAGTGTGTGCCTGTGCTTGGGACCACAGATTGTACCCCTGCACCCCACAGCACCCTCTGTCATAGCCGCAATGTCAGCTGCACATGCCAGCACACCCAGCAGCTCTCTCGAGGAGAAACGCAGCTGGGTCATGGGAAGTGACGGATGCTGCTGTGCAGCACAAGCCTCCAGCTAGCGTGCACACGTGAGGCTGTGGATGCACAAGTGTCTTTGTTCCATTATTCTGGTTTTGGTCACTGGCTTGAGTGATGAAAAAGATGGCTTCCCACCATATTTTGGGGGTGCATTTATTGAATGGTGTTTTGCTTTGGGCTTCAGTACCTTCTGTGGGTACTGGTGGGTCACCCACCTTCTGTCTGACCTTTGTCTCCAGGCCAGGCTGTGAGTTCCCAAAGATGGGAACATCTCCAGTGAGGTGCAGTGCCATCACGCAGCCCTTGTTCAGGGCAGTGTGTTCATATAAATGATCAGCATCACGTAGACCCCGGTGGGCTTTGAATTTTAACCTTGTTTGCTGTGGGGAGGGGCCTGATGGACTTTGTAGCATAACGATCTGCCTCTGATGGGCAAGCTGTTGGTCCCTAAGGGAAGAACAAAGGAAGATCTTTCTGATTTGAGGAGGAAAGGCCAGTGCTATTTATTTTACAGCTCTGAGGAAGTAAACTGGGGGGCAGAGCCCAGGACAATTAAAATATTGACTGAACATGGATGACATCTCAGAGATGGGTCTTTTTTATTTTAAAGCCTGCCAACAGGGAAACAAGCTAATATCACATGAGATTTTAGAAACACAGCTGAAGAGAGGCCTCCTGCATGTTGACTCCAGTACAAACCAAGACAGGGCTGCCCAGTCTGGTCTCATGTCCACTCAGGACTTCTGTCTTCCCTGCCAGAGGTTTGTGCTGTGCCTCGCAGCAAGCCGCCCAAGTAGAAATGCGCAGTCTGTTTCTCTCTTCTGAGGCTGCCCTGATGCACAGCCCAAGACCTCTGCACCACCTCATCACTGGGCGTCACCAAGGGGATATGAAAGGTCTGGGGCAAGGGGGGCTACCTAGCACGGAGTGCACGCCGAATCCCACCCTCTGTCTCTCCTTGGGTTAAATACTGTTGCTGACCTGCTCTGCAGCCACTGAAAGTACCAGGAGATGTGCTGCAGGTTTTAGCACCAGGCTGTGTTCCTAGAGGGGGGCTGCCAGTGCTTATGAGGCAGGAGATGCAAGGGTGGAGGTCTGTGAGGTGTGGAGACCCTTGCAGTGATGGAGCGGGGGACAGCACAATCATTACCGCAGGCTTTGGCGCTGCATGTCCCTCCTCCCACCCAGGGAACACAGGGCGCAGAGTCTGCCAGACTGCTGTCTGTGGAGACAGCAGCGGGGGGTGTGGGGGGTGGGGGGCGGGTATGGGGACAATGATTCCTGCTTCTGGCAGTGCTCTCGGTCTCAGGAGAGATTCCATTTCTGGAGCCCAAGGAACCCCATCTTGCAGCCCTATCTCCCAGCCCAGTGCCCAGAGGGAGAGATGCAGCTCTCGCCGGCTGTCTGCTGTGGGTGGAAGGGCTGTGCTGGCCACCGGGGAGGCAGTCCACCCTGGGGAAAGATGCTGCGGAGGGAGGAGAAGCTCTGGCGCAGGAGCTGACAGGGCGAAGCTGCTGGCAGGCGGCTGTCTACAGGGTGGCTGCAGCACTGCAGCATCAATTAACCTTTGGGGAACTTCTGCCAGTGCCACTCAGGCGTAGCAGCGGCTCTGCCGTAGCTGAGCGATGGGGTGCAAGCCTGCCGCGGCGCCGCATGGAAGACTGTGGCGAGACTACAAAAGCCCAACAAGAAGCCAGCCACCTGAGCCGAAGTGCTTCTGTCTCTCTCACCAGCGTGTGCTAAGTGCTTTTATCTCCTCTCCTTATGTTTACAAGGGTGGCTTTCTCCTTCCCGTGGTGGCAGTGCCGCTGAATGCTAATGGAGAGTGAGTGGCGGCTGCCCTCCGCAGTCCTTGGCAGGCAATTTCCTCAGGGCCAGGCCCCCCGACCCTGTCAGCTTTTGCTGGCTCTGCAGGGACAGCGCAACCACCGTCCTGCAGCCCTGCCCAGATGCCTGCCATCACCCTTCCTGCCCCAGCACCCAGCCGGCTCCATGGGGCAGCACCAAAACAGCAAAGCCCCCCAGCCAGAGGGACCCTGGTAGGTCTGAGTCCTTGTTCATGCCTGTGGCTGTGCAGCAGAGACCCCTCTGCCTTGCAGCCTGTCTGTAGCCAGCAGGGAGGCCATGCTGGTGGAGCTGGGACTCTCAGCAAGGTGTGTTGGCCCCCAGGCAATGGTGAGATCATGGTTCCTGCAGCTCCCCTCCTGTGAGCACTGTGCTTTGTGTGCACTTGAGGCACCTTGCCCGTCTGGGAACACCCTGATGGTCTAGGACGTTATTGGGCAAAATGGTATGAGAGGGGGAGAGTGAGAAAGTAACCACATGGTTTTCAAAAGAGCAGCACCAGCGAGATGTCCTACAGGGAGGAGTCTGGTCAGGCTTGTCCATAAATCGTGTACTCCTGCACACGACCTCTCCTTGGCTACTCAGCTCTGCCCTTCAGGAAGCAAAAGACTGCTTGGCCAAAGCCCTCTGAGGTGGTCAGGCATCAAAATCCTGGAAACACACACTAAAAATGTGCCCTGCATCCTGGCAAGGTCCTTTGTCCCAGCCTGACAGAGTGATGCTGCTGTCAGTGCCTGGGGGGCAAGAGTACAGCCAGGGTTAGCCCAGGCACCTCTGGCACATGCTGCTGTCGCTTCGGATGATGTGGTAGGGATGTGCCATGCTTCCCTTGGCCGCCCCCAGCCACACAAGCAGCAGGAGGAACATCCCTTTTTTACCCTAAAAGAGACTGACTCCTTCAGGACCAGGGACACGATAAGAAAACAGTGGTTTGTGGTAGGGACAGAGGATCTCTTGGATTCCATATCACCCTTCCCAAGGGCAGCCACCCTGTGAGTTATGGGTTCAGCTGGGGCAATGTTGCCAGCACTGTCCCTCAGCTGCCCCCCCACCCCTGCCTCCGCTGCCTGTTTCCCTGCGTGCAGCTCTGCTGGAGCGGCTTTCCATATACTTTCCAAGGGAAGAGCTGCTGCACACTGCAGGGGAGCTGCAGGCAGCGGAGCCAGAAGACTGCAGCAGCACTTGGCTTGCTTTAGATGCCCAGCCTTCACAGTCCTTGCCTGCACCCGGGTCCTGCCAGGCACCTGCCGGTGTGTGTTCTTTCATGGAAAGGGCTACAGTGGCCACTCTTCCTATGATCTCACCCTGGCCAGCGCTGTGAGTCATTGGAAACCTGGTCCCTCTGGGGCTGAAGAGGTGGCTGAACCAACAGAAAGACCGCCAAGGACTTTGGGACCAGCCTGAGCTCTGGTGTTGCAGGGGGAAGGCTGCACCTCTTGCAGTAGGGGACAGCATATCCTCCCAATGACCCCTGAGGGCAGAGGCAGGGCTGGGGTCAGCTTCATGGTAAGCATGAGGGGTGCTGCCACAGCAGCTCTGCCTCTCCTGCATCCCTGAGCCACCAGCAGTGATGACACTGCATCCTTGGTGAGGAGTTTGGCTCCTGTGGCACTGGGGTGGAGATCCAGCCCAGGCCCCAGTGTGTGCTGCCCTTGGTGTCCCCTCTCTTGATGGTGATTTATCAGCTCCTGGGGAGGGGAAGCTGAGGAGCAGTGGGGTGGCTGTGTGGCTCTGAGGAGCTGTGAGACTGCCACAAGGTGGTTTCCAGTCCTTACAGCTCATTTCTTCCAAAGCATCTGAAGACATGAGCTGGAAATATCTCTGCCTGCCCTTTGTAACCAGCAGCCATGGCACAGCTTCCTAAGGTGGGGCTGGATTTTTGCTATCATATAATTACTCACACTATGCAGATGTTTTCTGCGTGCCTGGTAATAAGCAGCTGAAAAGACAGCTCGTTTACTGGCAGTAACAAGGAAAAAGCAAAGCTATCTTTCTATACAGCTCCACTCCTGGAGATTTGCCTCTCGATCTCGTGAGTTAAGTGGTGCTGGTTATTCTAGAGACTCCCACATACCCTGTTACACCCTTGCTCCAGCCCTGCAGGGAGCATCTGCTACCTGAGAGTCCTGCTGAGAGTCCTGGTGCTTGTATCACAGTGGGTGTCTGCCTGCAAGGACATATCCACCAGACTGGGAGCTACTCATGAAACCTCACTTTGCCCACCAGTGAAACACTACAGGGAGGTTCCAGCTTCTGCCTTGGACAACATCAGTGTTTTGATGATGTACCATGACATTTCTGACTCCACACAAGTAACCTAGGCAAAGCTGCCCACACCAGTATCTGGCCTGTGATAATGCAAATGAAGCAAACAGGATCTGGGTCCTTTAGTGCTCAGGACCGTACCTGAAAGATGGCAGATGCTAGGTCGCACATGGTCTTTGTCATCATGGTGGGACCCAGATTGAGCAGTGACTGCTTGCAAAGAGCATAAATTACTGAAGTGCATATTTACTTGGAGACATGATGTTTATGGAGTAAGAGACTGCTCTGCAAAGATCCTGTGTTAATGGTACCAGGAACTAAGGAAGACCTAGATTCCTTTCCCAAAATGTTCCTGGCAGCGTGATCTATTCTTCCTCTTAACTCTTCCATGGAAGAACACACTATGAAGTCTACATCACCCTTAGATGGAGTTTGTCTAGATGGCTGTTGCTCCACCAGAGAGGCTAACAGATATCCCCCAGACCCAAACAGGCTTGCCCTACTGTCTTCTAGGCTATGTCCCCAGTGCGATTGTGGTCTCTTTCTCACCTTCCTCATCCATTGCTTTCATTTCTATTTCTGCCCTAGGTGATCAGTTTTATACCCCTGGAAAAAAGATAGTCTGAAGGGGAGAGCCTTGAGCTCTGCAATCCAGAATTGGAATTTGACCTTAACTATCACAGTCATTATCTCTAGGGAAAGCCAACTGTTTTTCACCAGGTTTCAGGTCCAACTGAAGGCAGGAGGTGAAGGGCAAGAACAGGAAGATGCAGAAATAGCGTAGCATCAAATACAACAAGAGAGCAGCTTGGTGTGTAATCTTCTGCTCTCTTCCTGTAAGACATCTGCGTTGAGCTGTACTTGGCCACATCGAGTGTTTGTCTTCTGGCTCCTGTTTTCATTAAAATGCCAAGCAGTGGGTTCACCAAAGCCTAGATCTAGTTATGTTTGTTCCTCCATGTCCGTATTGTAAGAAATGGATAAAGTTCCTGGTCCATAACTAGTCTTAAGATCTATCCCATCACTGGTGAGAACTACATCATTTTTCCTCCATTGTGAAGAGTGCTGAAACACCCCAAAATCTCTCTCTGTCCTGGTGCTCTATGAACATTATGGGGGTCTGATTGCTGGTAATACTGAGTTTGGCACAGCGATAGACCAAGCCCATGTGTTGACTGATTTAAGCTCCTTTACAATTAAGTAATATGTCATCATTATTATATCATATTGCTGTCACATATGTTGGTTTTAGTCTGAGCAGAAAAGGAACTTCCAGACAGTAGTATATCTTTTAAAACTAGGCTTAGCTAAATGCTTATGATAATAAGTTTATTAATGCTGAATACAAGCAGTAATTGCTTCAGCTTCTTATGAACTTTGTAAAATTTTGGAGTGGTGGGGTTCACCGATCAGCTCAGGCTGCTTTTTAACCTGTATCCCACAACGACACAGCAACTGGTCCTTCTGTCACCTCTCAGGGGTAACTGCGTATTTGCAGTATATCCCAGGAATTCATGGTGTCACACATACCATGGCTTTGGAAGTTTGCAGATTGTTCTTATGATTGACACTATAGTTGCATTTAGTGACATTTTGCCACAATAGACTGAAAGTTGGAAAGTTACCTTTTAGAACTGGAACAGCTTCTTAAAGCTCTGGCAAGTGATGCTTTAAGAACCTCCTCTTCTTAGACCACAGACTGTCATAGTTCTTCCATCTCTCCTTATCCTCACAGTTCTGATTGTCTAATACTCGCATCTCAGAGATGTTCGTTAGCAAATGGTAACAGGTAGGGCTGCTTGATGAGTATACACTCTATTGAATGACCAGGTGAATGTTCCTGTCGATGAGGAACAGGGCTGAACCAGCCACAGTGGCCATTGTGGTGTTACTGGAAAAATCCTAGAGGTATATTTTTAGTCTTTGTAGGATTTCCACCAATGGCTCATTAAGTTCATTGAGACAGCTGTGATGTCAAACACACTCTGCATGCCTACCCTGTTTTGTGAAGAACAAAACTATGTCACAACCAATTAACGCACGGACCAGTGGCTTTTTCATGACCAATGAACTTCAGCCTGGCCTTTTCCATGCCAAGTGCGATAGGGAGTCCTAAGTTTTCTAGTTTCTAACTGCTGAAGTGTCAAGAAGTACTACACTGGTAGCCTGGGTCCAGACCCTAACACAGGAGACATCCTGAGCCTGTAGCTGTCTGTACTGAAGTGTCCAACTGTCTGGTTTGCCACATTACAGGGCACAATCCTTGAGATGTTGTGAAGTAGTGACAGCAATACATTTTGACTGGGTTTAGCTATGACTCTGTTTTGCTTGCCTCTTTAAAGTTCTCCCTTATAAAACTTGCCAGGTATGGAAAGAGCTCTTTTTACTCTTGTTTTGACAGTGGAATGGATGCCAGTTTGTGGGAAGCACTATAAATATCCTTGAGTCCTTTCTGTGATCCCTGGTGTTCGTATTTTCTAGTGGTGCTTTCAAGAGTATCTGATTGATAAGCACTCAACACAATAGTGAGTCCTGACACTTTTTAAAGTGTTTACAGATGTGGGAGATAACCTTGTCCGATTGTCTTTGAATGTCAGGTTGAGGGTTGGACGTATTTTATTGATAACCATGATTCCATCAAGGTCCACCATATCAGTGAGTCACAACTCAGCCAAGTGTTCACTTCATTTCAAGATGTTTCAGAAGATTATGTTAACCACTTCATCTGTTTATTATTATTAGGAAGGGATGGAGGATAAGGACACAGTTTAGTGGTAGTTTTGGCAGTGTTAGGTTGATGGTTGGACTTGAAGATCTTCAAGTCCCCTTCCAACCTAGACAATTCTATGATCCTATAACACCGGTTTTGGTGGCAAAAGACTCCTTATAAGTCACTTTCTAGATTCTGACAGATAATTAAAGAGAATAAAGCCATTTGGGTTTATAGGAAAGATTACTTGGGTCTTTTGCAAGTGATCTTTTGGGATATCAGATGTGAAATGACTTCGTAGAAAATTGTCCCAATTGACAGTTTACTCCATTTCATGGGTCTTTTAGTCACAAAATTACTGTTACGTTTCTGGCCAACAGTTCCAATTATCATTAGATTTCTGTCTGCTGTGGAGAGTGACCTGCAAATCCACTGATCTCTATGTTCTTCAATAATATTAATGAAGAAATATTTCCAAGGGGTTTTTCTTGAAACACGATGATTTGCTCAAGTTTCCTGTGAGTGAAGTGTCAAAAGTGCCTTTGAAACACCATTTTTAAAGCTGTGGTCAACAGTAGATCCAGAAAGACATGCCAGAAAGGCAGCACACAGACCATATGGAGGGCTACCTGACAGCATCCATCTCTGCTGTGAGCTCATTACCTTCACCTCCCTCTACAGCCAATTGACATAGACATCTCCTGTAGGGAGCATCGAAAGTGGAGGAGTAGGGGGGCTTGAAGGATCCCTAACTATTCACGAGTTTTTATGCTCTCCCTCACCTAAATGTCTGCTAGGCATGTCCTACAGATATGTAGACCTTTGTTTTTTGTCTTCCAACAGACAAGCAATGCCCCTAAGACTCCTGACTCCAAGCAGCAGCCATAAGCAGGAGAAGAGAACAGAATATCATTTTACTGCCTGGCTTGTGTAGCCCCAGCAGGATCTCCAGTTCTGCAGCATGCCCTGCATGCAATCTGGCTGCAGGCACTCTGCTGGTCAGTGGCTCTCCCAGGCAGATGGAGGCTGTGCTGATGGATGAGGTGCTGGGAGCATGTTCTGTGGGGACTGCAGGTGCGCTCCAGGTGGTACAGGGACCTAGTTTTGAGAGCCTGATTCTGTGCCCGCTCACTTGTCCATTACCCAAGCTCCCTGGTGCAGAGTTGTTGGATTTTCTCCTGATGGTGACTGACTTCAGACAGAGCAGAATCTGCCCCCAGTGTCTGTATTTGAAACCTCATCACAAGTGCTCAGTCCCCTCCCCTCCTCGTACTCTTCAGTGCACTCCAGAGCATTGTAATGGCTTAAGATGATGAATACTGTGCAGACAACACACCCAGCTGTCCAAGCAGACAGTCAGCGGAGAAATGAAGATATGCCTGCCTAAGTAAAAGTTTGATTAATTGCATTAATTAGGCCCTAAGGTATGGTTCATAAAATAAGAGTACAACTGGTGTATTGGATTGGGGAATTGACTATGTGACAGGGAACAAACAGTGGCGTGAACAGGAACTCTTGTCTGTCTGGAATGGCATGATAAATTATCAATTAAATAATGGAGAGTGACAAAGCTGCAGTCTGTAACAGGCGACCTCCTAGCCATGGCTGCGGCCAGCCTGAGCAGGTGACTTGGCAAGGTCTGGCAGTCACTCCAGCGTGGCCATGAAGGTTTGCTTTCCCATGGTCCTGTCAGCACAGTGCTGCTTTCGTGATCCTATCTGCACCGCAGGGCATTGCACCCTCATGGGGTGAGTGTGGACCACTGCAGTCCAGGGGCCACTGGACTGCTGCAGGGACCTTACTAGAGCACTGCACATTCATGTGGCTGCTGCTTTCTTTCTGCCATGGCAGAAGGACTACCTTCCATTGGGCAAAGTGGTGAAGAGGTAGTAATTCATCCCAAAGGCACTGTTTTTGCCTTTCCTGTGGATCACACCCTCTCTTCTCTGTGTGTGTCTGTCATTTGGTGTCACCACATTTGCTCACCATGGTGCCATCCCAGTGGGAGAGCCGTGGGGTAGCTCAAGCACAAGGTCCAGCAGCATTTTCCCTCCCAGGTCCTGGGACTTTGTGCCAGGCCTTTGAGTGGTCACAGCTGTAGCTTCCTCATCCTCTCTTTTGTCCTTGCTGCTTTCAATGATGAGCACCTCACTACTTTTTCCTCCCATCTTGCTGCAACTCCATGGGGACTTGCCTGCTGCCCAGACAGGGGCTCATCTTCACCGTTATAGGCAGAGATGAGTGGATGGTCTGTGTTTGTAGTGTGCTCCACAGCATCCACTTCCCATTTACCACCTGAGTGATTAAAAAGTTGCCAATACTCTAGACTGGACTTGCTCTCACCGATCTGTCAAATGCTGCTTTCTCTCCTGTCTCAGTGACTGCTGACGTGTGTGTGCCGCAGATGCAGCTGTGCAGGAGGAGGCTCTCCAGATTCCTTGTTACCGGTTGTTATTAATGATTGTACATTTCCATAAAGCCAATAGCAGACTGGGACAGATGTATCCCTGCCCCAGAAAGCTTATGAGAGATACAGCCTCCCCAATGGCACCGACTCAGTTTCTTCTGAAAGAAGGTTCCTTCGGGATCGTTTCCACCAGCTCTCACTTTCCACAGCATTTTGTCAAATTCTGCATTATTTTCTGTTCCAAGATTTGTTCTATTATTATTTTTAGTATCACATAAAGGCCAAGACCTAGGCTGCACTCTAAGAGCCCAATACCTACACGCAATGAGACAGCAGGCATGTCGCCAGTGCAGTTGGCACATATGATATGAGGAACCCCAGAGGAACTTCAGCGCTGACAGCAACAGCACAGGAGGTGGTGTGGGCTGAGTGGCTCAGCTGCCTTACCTTGCGGAATGGTCACTGTAAACAGAGGAGGGACTAAAGGCAGGGTAAGAGTGGAAACCTAGCAGGGAAACAATAGCACAGTTCCACCCTGATGAACAGCTGAGTCAAGAAGATGTGCTTGGTCATTAGTTGTGTTGTCTCCATAGTGGATGTCCAGTAGATGTCAGACATTGCCTGAATGTTTCTCTTGTCACATCCCCTCAGCAGAGTGGGATGTTGGGAAAATGACAGCTGTCTCACCAAGACAGCTTGGTGTCTTGTCCATTCTCAACCCATCATCAGGAACATCTCATCTCACCTCCTGTCTATCAGACTTCTCAGTCATCCATCTTGTATGTTCAGATAGGACCTATTCAGACAGACCAACACTGATCCCAGTTGTCATCCACAAACAAGGGTAGCATAGAGTTTACTGAAATTGACACAGTCTGTTTCTCCTTCTCTTCCTTCCCTCCCTACTGCACAGTCCAGCCTTTTTTGCTTTGCTGGAGCTCCTGTGCTTCATTGCTCTGAAAGGAGCATGGGCAGCAGCTTGGGACGGAGCAATCACATGCATTAGTGTTTACTTCATGCATACTTAAGAAGGATAGACGCTCCCCAAAACTAAAAGATACAATTCCTCATCCACTAGTGCTTATGGTTGCCATGCTGTAATGAGTGAAGGTCAGAAACAGGAGGAAAGCCAGAGGAAGACGAGAACTATAGCAATGGGATCACATTCACTTGGGATCCAGGCACATCCCCGTGGCTGATGTGAACATATTTCTATCAGCTATCTTAGTAACTGAGCAGCACCAGGAACTTCGTAGTGTTTATGCTTCCCCGTTCTTTGTTTAACATTCTCCCTTTCTATAAGATTTTTGGAATTACAAGTTGTGGACTGTTCACCCCTTTCTCTTTGGCTATCTCCGAGTCCTTTGTGTGCCATTCTCCAAAGCTAAGCAGGGCTGTTATTTCTGGACCACTGTCTCCTATCACTGCTGGTGACACCATCAGCGCCTTGTCTCTGCCTGTCTCTGACAGGATTTCAGCTGGTTGCTCTTTGTTCCCTGACAGATTGGTTACTAGCAGGGATATTTGCGCAGCAGTGTCCCTACCATTTTCAATATCAGTGAGTTTCAGGCACATGAACCTGGGGAAGGGTGGCTGCTCCATGAATTTCTCTCCTCATCTAGATAGTTTGCACAGTGCAATAGTTATTGCACAGGCTATAGATGGGATACTGCTTTCACAAAGAATGGATCCATTAGAAATCAACACACCAGTAGATTATTTTTCCATTATGCTTTGAAAAAAACCCACTCATTCTGCAATTCTAAAGCCATGGTTTGTAAAGCCATGGTTGTAAAGCCATAGGGAGGCTATACACACTCTTGGGGAGATTGTTGTCCTTGTCTCATCAGACTTCTTGCATAACAGGGCACAAAAAGCTCACCCCAACTTTCTTATGTGATGCTCAGTAAACTTCCAGTTGAGCTAAAGCATGGCTTTTTGAAAGATGTTCAGCCTAGAAGTTTTGGATGAGTCTATTTCCAACTGCAGACAATCTGGTAGAGCATCCCTCCATGCAGCAAATGAACTAAGCTTTTAGTTTGCTCTTGGAAACGTGGAAATCTACTGGCAGCAGGCATGCTACAGCAAGCAAATCTATAGTTGATTCATCTGTCTCTCTGCTCTTGCTTTGGGTCCCCCTAGTGAGACAACCGGCTGGAAATTTGATCGGTGTCATCACAAAAAGTGGTTGATGTTTAACAAAAAGCTGTGAGAGCCCAGCTGCGCTTGGCTACAGTGAGTACATGTTGCCTTTCTGTGCTCCCCTAGACCAGTGGTTCCGCTCTTCTTGAGGTCCTACAAGCAGGCCTGCCCATCTGTGCCTGTTCTCCAAGCATCCAATGCATTAGGACTTCCGACGGGGCCCTATAACACCTACTACTGGTATCACTGCACTTGGCTGCCCTCCAGAAGTTTGTTGTCAGCTGAAGGCCTTTGTTGGTAGCACTCCTGAGAGTCTCAACCAGCTAATGCTTGCTGCTGCAGGACCACCAGCAGCCGCTGTGTGGCTGCAGTTCAAGTAGTTCAAGTATCCTGACAACAGCGTAGGCTTCCACTGGTCTGCACAGGCTGGTGGGAAGATTGCAGTGATTGCACCATACTGGGCGTTGTACTGGTTGTCTTGCACATCTTTTTCTTTACCTCTCCTGTTTGCACCTTTCAAACTGTATAGGGTTGCCACCTTAACCAAGTAATCACACATATCTACCCTTGTTCTGGCCTCCAAAGGACCCCCAGGCTTCCACAGAGCTGGTGACAGGAGTGGGCTTTGGGGTCTGGCAGATGAGGCACATCTCCCAGCCTTATCAATCCCTCACTGCTGCTATCAGCCCCAGAGGGGGTTCCTGTGCCAGAATATTTTTTGGGTGGCAGACCAGATGAAAAGAACCATGATCAAATGCAGCAATCCCCACCTCCCTTGCCTCATACATGGCAGCTGTTGAATTCATTGTGAAATGCCATCCACTGTCCTGTTTATTCCAGATGAAAGTCTTTGGCCCAGGGACTCCTTCCCCAGGCAGAATACTTCATTTGTGTAAGTACTTCAGAAGGAGAGACAAGCAGCACTGAAACTAAACCCTGCTCTCTCATCATTGCTGAGGAGTCCAGCTAAAGCTGCTATAGCACCCCTGCTTTACTTTCCAGGAGAAAAAGAGATCCTTCCCATGGCAGGGAGACAGCTCTGCCAATGTTTCCTTCTCATACCTAGCACTGGCAGTAATTTCAGCTGTGGCAAGATTCATCAAAGTTAATCATCTGACCCTCATCTACATGAGATAATTTTTCAGTGAGCAGAATTTGCCAGTAGCCTCAGCTGGCATCATGCAGACCAACATGAGCAAATCACATCCTGTTCCAGGTCTGGCTTTCCAAATCCCAAGCAGCGGGCGTCAGATCCTGAGGAAGACCTAGATTTGATTCAGTGCTTGGTGTTCGGCCATACGGCTGCCTCAGGTAGCTCTTCAGTGAAAATCTGACAGCCCCCAAAACTTCACGAACACTTCTGGCCCTGAGCGGCTGGCGTCTTGCAAAACCTTCTGATCTGACAAGTTTGCCAACATCCTGAATGGTGAACATCTCATGGGGTAGGCGGTTCTTGGGAGGCTTCCATGCATCTTCTGTCGTCTCTGAAAACCTGTCTGAAAAAAATCGGTCTCCTTCTGGCTTTGCATTCAGCCCGGCAGCAAACCTATGGAGGCAGGTTCAATTGGAAAGGTCCCATCTCTGCAGGGGTTTTGAGCCAACCTTCTGATTTGATGTGAACAGTATGTACGAATGCCACTGAATGACATGTTTCCATGATAAAGAGTGTGGTGATGAAATTCTTCTGTGTGCCAAGGATGGAAACAAAAAAGTCGATGGGCAGCTGCAACACATCACAAAAGCTAGAAAACAAAATCCTTTCCGATTCCCGGAACAGTTCTTGAGGTACTTGGAAACCTCAGATTCCTGCCCCCTGCAAGGGACCTATACTCCCCAGGTACACGTAAAAGCAGACAGGCACTGTCACTGTATTAAAGCTGAACAAATAATCCACAGAGAAGATGTTCATATAGGGAGATATTTTTTGAGTGACAAAGGCCGATAAATCATTCTCTGGATTTTTTCCTCTTTGCTTGACTTCTTCCCATTGATCCATAGGAAATCGATGGGACTTTGCACATGAAAATCCATAACCCAAAAGTCCATGCATTGATGACTTTGAGCAAGTCATGTGCTCAGGTAACACACCATTTGCTTTTTTCATTAGCATTGTTCTTCTGTGGGGAGGAGGCTAAAGAAGATTTTTGAAGTGGGGACAACAGAGCTGATCTGTGTCTTCATGTCAAAGCAGCTTCCAGGGCCATACTGGAGAAAGGCATACCACTCACGTGTCGCCTGTCCCTGATGCTATTGGGAGCTGCAATAGCTCAATAGCTCTCAGTCTCTTCGGAACTGCGAGCAGGTAGATAAACACGTGGCATTAATGCAAATGATACCTACATGGACAGCTGAAACATGGTGTGTACCTGGGGGCTCAAGAGTTTAGCAGAGACCTGAGGAGCTTGCCCTGCCTGCTCTGCCTCTGATCATCACTCCATAGCTCCGCATCTCTAAAAGAGGTATGACAGCACTTACTGTGGTCTCGGCATGTAAGGATGCTTTTTCAGCCTGAGGGCCCACAATGGCGGGTTGACCCTGGCCAGCAGCTAAGCCCCCAGACAGCTGCTTGCTTGCTCCCTCACCCCATCAGGATGGGGGAGAGAACAGGAAGAGCAAAAGTGAGAAAGCTCGTGGGTCGAGGTAAAGACAGTTCAAGAAGTGAAACAAAGCTGTGCACTAGCGAAGGGAAATAAGGAATTCATTCATTCCTCATTGGCAGGCAGATACCCAGCTGCTTCTTCGAGAACAGGGCCTTGCTACACATGATGGTTACTTGGAGAGACAAACACCATAACTACGAACATCCCTGCTTTATCCTCCTTCCCCAGAGCTTTTATTGCTGACATAATTTCATATGGATTTTCCCTTTGGTCAGTTGGGGTCAGCTGTCCTGGCTCTGTCCCCTCCCAACCTCTTGCCCACTTCCCACCCCGTGCCTGGGGTCAGAATACAAAACAGAGAAATCCTCAACATAATGCAAACACTGCTTAGAAATAGCCAGAACACCAGTGTGTTATCAACGCTTTTTTAGTCAGAAATCCAAAACACGGCACCATACGGGCTGCTGTGAGGAAAATGAACTTAATCCCAGCCAGACCCAGTACACCTACAAAGCTTTAGTTCACAAAGCAGCACTGTTCCTGGGGCATCACTTTCTGTCCACCATGGACAAAAGCTTTGCAGGGCTCTAAAGATGCCACATACAGAAATAGGTCCATCAAGACAATCTTGCTCTGCAAATCTTCTATTGATCCAAAAGGACAGACAGCCTGAGGCCGGAGGGAAGAGCAAGTGGCTAGAGTGTGCTACCCTTCAATTTAGGATACCAGGATACCTCCATTTCACTCTGATCTCCTGAAGAACGGTTGAGTCAGTTACCTTTCCTGTGCCTCATTTTCCCAGTGCTCCCAGCAGAAGCTAGCAGTGCTTGTGTCCTGGGGGTTGGTGGTGATGTAGGGATGTCAGGGACGAAGATGGGCTGTATAAAATCACTTGGTGCTGGCTCTGTTGCATAGATATTGTGTCATCTCTCCTCTGCCCTTGTTTATCTTTGAGCTGCCTCTTCCATAAGACACAACTTCCACCTGGATATGGTTTAAGACTTGCGGAAGTTTCCCTGCAGATCTGTGCCACAAGATGTGATGTGAACCTGCACAACATATGGTTCAGATCTCCTTATTTCATATAAAATTGGACTTATCTCCATAATCCTGAACTAAACAGAAAGAGATACAAGCAGAGCCAGAAGGGAGCATCACTGCCACTCTCCTGCCAGTTTTCTGGGTCTGCATTGACTTACACATCTCTGCACAAGCGTTCAGCAATCAGCCAGTTTCACCCACCAAAACTCATTTCCAAGCGTCCAGATGGGGACTGAGTCAGGTTTTAACTGAACCACTTCCAGGCGGTGTACTTTGTCGCCCTAGGCAGACCTTGTCTTGGGCTACAGTTCCTGTGGTAGATTATACTGACATGCAGGTCTGCACCAAGCAGGGTCCTTCTCAGCTTCCAGGTCCTGAAAAAGCTCTGGAGTGAGTAACCAGTGGCACTATTGACCTTGTGTTGGGAGGGGTGAGTGACAAGTCCTCTCCTGTGTCCAGCCAGCAGTCTGGAACACAGTTTTGGATCATGAACTCACCCGTTAGGGCTTCTCAGTGTGGGCGATGTGCATTTGCCCAGGCAGGCAAGAGGGACTTTGCTGTCCTGTACTCTGGCTAGCAGTAACTCTTTTTGAGCTTCAGCCTTTCTGATTTTGACCTGTGCTTTCATACTCTTCTTTTATCTGTTACTCAGCTGTAGTTATTCAGCTTTTTTTTCCTTCTTGAATTTCAGATCAGCGAAGAGTTCAGGATTCAGCTGCTTTGGTTATTTGCTGTGTTTTCTTGCCTTACATTGTACCTGTATCCTTAAGATCATTTCTGTAAGGAACTGTCAGCAGCCCTCGTCTTTGTCCCCTTTAATCCCCTGGGAGCTCACCTCCTGGCTCTCAGAGCCCATAGGAGATGTCTCTCAAGCCCATTGTCTTTCTCTTGCCACTCTCCTGCCACTCTCCTGCCACTTCAGAGCTGTGAACTCTCACAGCTGCTCTCACCCAAGGTGCCTCCCACTTTCTGTTTGCAAGGATCCCACATCAAATGCATGCAGCCTGAAGCTAACAGATGTTTTTCCAGCCCATCAGCTCAGTAGGAAACTGAGATTCAGACTTTTTTTCCATCGCTTGTACCACTAGTACTAAAGGTTCTCTGGGATAAAAGCCAGCTTCACTGAACACCCTACAGTCCTTCTATAAAGGTCTAGTCATGCCATTTTCCTGCAGATGCTGTCGTAGGATGCAGAGTTGAAAATAAGTAACCTCAACAATCCTAGATATCACATATTTGTTTGATTACAGGACTCTCTATCTTTCTCCAAGTCTCTTTGAGACGTTTCCAACTGAAACTGAATGCTACCTGACCATGCTTCCCCACAGTTTACTAAAGAGCTAGTGTTCCTCCTTATATCTTAGCTCAGATGGCTGGAAAGAACAGTCACATGTGGGAGACCTCGGCTGGTCCGAGGGATCAAAATACAAGTTTAACACTGACCCTGAACAGATACCCATGTACCCTTGAAGAGACAGGAGAATCCTGAGAAGATCCGAGCAAACAAGATAAGGGGTGGCAAACATCCTGGCTTTTCCCAGAGCATGAACAGTGCGTGATCAACAATTGTATTGGCTGAATGGTGTGTGATGTGAGAGTGGATTGGGCAAAAGTAGAATGTTAGAATACATGCACAGATAAGCAACCAGCTTAGAGGATATAAAAGAGCACTGCTTGTAAAATAAAGAGAACGATTGCTCTAACTGGATATTGAGTGTCGTGTCCGTCTCTACAACGACAGTCACACTCTTGGAGAACCATTTTACTAGCAGGGAGCCACGACTTCGGTGGTGAGAATCCATGGCAATTATCTCTTACTAGCCATATAAGAAAATGTAAAACACTGTAGAGGGTCTTTCCTAACTGCACGGCTGTACAGAAGAAGGACCAGGCTTGGTGCGGTTCCAGGGCAGAAAGACCTTCCTCTTCCTCTACAACAGTGTTGGACCTGCTGTGAAGGAAAACTTGCCTTCATGGCCTACGTGTATTGGTTACACAGGCAGGGTAGTCCTTCCTAGGGTGTTCCAGCCCACGTCCCCATTGCCTCGCTTCCCACCCCTGCCACTGCTCGTCCATATTCAAGAGGGAAGCAAGAGGGAAAGAACTGGTGTAAAAGGAAAAAGTGCCAGTCACTTTTCTGTCCTCATAAGAGTGAGGCTGCTCCATGGCCTTTACCAAGGTCTGCATGTGTGTTAAGGGTAGGTTGCTCTTTTTGACGATTCGTAAGAAAATGCATCCTCCTAGCTCCTTCCCCCTGTGAGTCAGACAATGCAGCAAGATTTTATTCCTGTCACTATTACATCATTTCAGACTGATGCACAAGGGAGTTGGTGGGCTTAGTAAGAAGGTGCCATTTTTGTGTGGCTGCTTTCGAGGCAGGAGCCTCGAAACTCGGAGCACAGAGGGTTAGGACACACTACATATCAGTGAAGGGGATGTACACAAAATCAGTCACTGCATTCTCTCATCTCCTGCTATCCCTACAGGAACCTGGACCTCAATGCTGACATGTCTTGCTGCAGAGTTCTCCAGAAAGACACATAAGTCAGCAGGGAGCAGGAGGACTCCTTGAACTGTCAGTAGAGGAGATGGAACACCACAAAGAGACTGTTGGATGGAAGGTGAATTTGGAAAGCTGTGCACGACTACTGGCATTTGATAAGACACAACCAGAGTTCCCAGGGAAGCAGGGAGAAGCAAGTATCCACCATCTGCTCATCCAAATCTACCCATTCTCCAGTGGGCAACGTCATGGCCAAAGAAGGATCACACCTTCCTCTTTCCCAACAGCTGGGGAGTCTTGCTCTTCTGCCCTGACCATGCGTATCCCTCTCCTGACTTTAGAAAACTAAAAGTTTGTTGCCTAAGTGACTCATCTAATCTGCTTGATGAGGAATGGAGACCTCTCACCTCAGACACTAGTTTGTCCCAGGCAGAAGAAAACATTGGCGGCTGTTTCTCTGGCTGTAAAGGAAGTTCAGACATCAAGTTGTGATTTAGGTAAGGAACTACCAGGTGTGAGCAGCTAGCTGGGATAACTCCTGGCTTTGTGGTGTGTGGGGTGGACTAGTCACCCTTTGCCTCTGTGAGCTGCCCCATGCTGTTTCTATCCCTGACTTGGCTGTTTGGCCATACTTCACTCAAGAGGGCAGGGGCAAAAAGTATCTGTTGAGAAAATCCAGCAACTTAAGGCTTCCTGGAGGGTTTCTACCCTTGACATCCAGAAACAAGCTTGGTCTGAGTGGGGGACCAGCCCATTTTTGGGGCCCAGTGTTGAGAGATTCTCATACACTTTCAAGTTGATGGAGGGCATGCCTAAATCAGGGTAAATCATCGACTCTGTGATTTATGTATATATTTTCTACATTTTGCGTTTTGCACAAACGAGGTTTCTACAGGAGCTGAAATCCAAGAGTGAACCAAGGCAAGGGGACAATGAAGGAAAAGGCTGCATCCAAGTTTTGTTACTGAATAAAAGGGAAATCAGTGGCTTCTCCACCCACATTCATCACAGACACAAAGAAATGTTGATGGGAAGGGACCTCTGAAGATTTCTTGTCCAATCTGCTCAGAGCTGGTCAATGCTATGCCAGGTCAGCCGTGGTTTGTTCTAACGCTTTTGTTACGAAGTTTGTTCTTAGAAGCACCACTTCTCTGGTGACCCATCCTGGTGAAGAAACACCCATATGGAGAAGACATTTTCAAACCAGAATGTCTCAAACATAACTTGTGACCATTGTCCTGTGTTTCACTTGTCACTGACTGACTAGTTTCTCACCTCCACAGGACTATACCCTACAATGATGGAAAGGAAGATGTTGGCAAAGGTATCAGTCTTTGTGTGTCCCTGTCAGTGTGTGCACAGGAGAAAGGTTTCAGTGGGGTCTTACTTAGCATTGGGAAGCTATCAGAAAAAACCTGCACTGACAGTCTCACCAACCAGGCAGTCAGGAGTCACGCTCTGACTGCAGAAATAGGGTATGCTCAAACATTGAATGGTAGAGGATCCAATAGGCCATGTTAAGCAGGTTGTTCCTGGCAGGACCTGACAGTATGGCAGGGCCACTCGAGTCCTGTCCAGTTTACCTGTATCTGGGAAGAAATTGTCAAAACCAAGGGCAGCTGCTAAGCAAGATCTTCAAGTTTGACTTTTGGAAGAGATTCGATGTTGAGACCAAGGACAGGAGGTTCTGCAAACGGCATTACCCCAAACATTTCAAGAGGCATTGATGGATACAGCTAATTGGTTTTAAAAGTTGAGATATTAAGATATCCCACTTCATGGTGCTGGAAATGACAAAAGTCTTTCATTCAGAACACAGAGAAGAGTGAGGTGCAGAAGAGGAACTTACTGTCTGGGTTTGGGCATGCGTATACAGACAGAAGTGACTCCAGGCATGTCCCCTTTGCTTATAGCACCACACATCAAAATTCCCCCTCCTGCTGGGCCTCCTTGCCCATGGCAAAAGCTGGCAAGAAGCTTCTTTGTGCTGGATAATTGAAGCCATGTGCTAGTAGTCGTTACTTGGAGCTGGGGAGACTGAGAAAATGCACATTCTTTCTTACCTATTGGCAGGCACAAGATCCTCTCTGTCCAGAGGTGATGGGTTGAACTGGGTGTTCTCTCAGTGGTGTTCACAAGGAGTTCAGCAGCTTCTTCAAATCAACTTCCCGAGTTGAAAAACGGTTTGAATGGTTGCTGTGAATACACTAAAGTTGCAAAGGTCTCCCAGAAAGTTTGCAAAAGACTTGATTTTCATTGCTAATGTGTTGTCTATTTTTACTGAAACCCTCTTCAAAATTGTTCAAAATTTGTCATCTACCAAAAGCATTCTGTTTAAATATGGTTTCTGAAAAAAGTGAATACTCGTAATTCTGCAGAGTGGCAAATGTCAAATTGAATTCATGCCAACTTCCACTTATTTATTAAAGTGTCAATCTTTCCATTTAAATAAGTTTCTATCAAATATTTTGACGAGCTCGCCTAACTGTGGCTTTAATTGTGATCTACTTATCCCGCTGGTGCCCATCAAAAGAACAGAGGTGAAGACACGGAACAAAAATTGCTTGCAAATGAAATCAAGGACAAATGAGGAATTCCCTACCCCCATGATAAAAACCCACCCACTGCTGAGGAAAGCTCATTGCTCAGACTTTAAACACTACAGCTTGTGCTTAATTTGGATACCGTGGTTCTCCTGCTATGATGAAAAAGTGCCAGGCTTACTCCAGGCAAAGAAAAAATTGGGGCTGCCAGGCCCCGTCTTGCCACAGGAGCAATGCCATGGTCTACAGCAGTCATGGCTACAGCAGCAGGTACCAGCTCAGGCTGAGATCCCAGCCAGCTCAGATGTATAACGGTGAGTTAGATGTGGGTGGGAGAAGGCACTTCTTTACATGCTGGGTGTCAGTCTAGCTTTATTTCGCCTTAAGACAGAAAGTTATTTCCCTAGAGCACAGGCCAGTGTGATTAACCTGCAAGGTCTCAGTAGTGGTGGATGAGATAACAAGAGGCAATGGCTATGGGCTGAATCTTCAGATAGGTCATTAGAAAAAATTTCTTCCCCGGGTGGGTGGTGCAGACCTGGATCAGGTCACAGAGTTGTGGGATTTTCAAGACCGGGCCAAACAAAACCACATCTGACTGACAACAGGACACTCCAAGCAGGAGGCTGGACTAGAGACCTCCCAAGAGACTGGCTCTCTTGCAGGTTTTATTTCATGTCTCAGTCTGGCAGACTGTGCCATTATCTGTTTCACTGAGCTTAGGTGTATCATCCTCTGCTCCTGTGAGCACGCAGACCTTGGAAAAACACTGAGCCGTTTATGTACAATAATTTTTGGGGGGAAGGTGAACACACACAGGCAAAGGCAGGTTAAGTGCTGGAAGAATTTCTTAGCCTACAGCCTTTGTCCTCATAAAGCTTTGGAGAAAGACCTTTCTTCCCAGGTCAGCTGAGGTTACCACAGCTGCATGGGCTGTTGGACAGCAGCCCAGGTCCACCCAGGTCAATGAGCCTTCTCAACCTCAGGCCAGCTTAGGGTCAAGGAGTGTAGGTGGACCCCTCTAGGACCTCAGCCCCTACCCAGGCTCCCAGATCAGCTCGTTTGATTGTGCTCTGCCTTCAAACAAGGACAAATGAGGTGGAATTCAGAGAAGAGCAACAGGAATGATTACGAGGGTGGAGGTAATGGCTGAGGAGGAAAGATTTTGAAATTTAAAGATGGATAGCCAGGCTACAAGCCTACATACAGAGACATTATCATCAGTCATTAAGCAACACAATACTTCAGAGCCAGGGCAGGCTCATGATTCAAGACAGCCCAGTCTCCAAAGTGCTGTAGCCCAGAGGAGCAGCGCAAGGCCAGGCGGAAAGAGCCCATTCACGTATATCAGCATGAACATTTATTTTTTTTCCCCTCAATACAACTACTCATATTAAGAAGCAAAATTCTGCTTGGCACTAGGCAGTACCACAGGGACACCAGGGAAAGGGAACCTCAGGGTTAGTGCAAGGGAGACCATCTAGAAGCTGGAATTGACTTGATATGGCAATGATCAGCCAGGGATAGTCAGAGCCCCATTGCTCAGGACACTGGAGTTAGACCGGACAAAGCATCAGGCAGCAGACAATGGTGAGCAATCTGTCACCAACCGGCAGACGGACAGAGTGATTGGAGGAAGGCTTTCCCAGTGCAGATTTGCAGGAGAGGGGCCAGATTTGCCTCTGGTGTAATCTTCAGCTCCCCAGTCTCTCTGCAAGAGGTGTTGTGCCAAGCCCTCCTCACACCTTCACCCAGAGAAGAGCAGGGCTTGGATCGCAATGTGTTCGCACAAAGTTTGCAAACCTCAAATGTCATGCGGCGAGATGGGGAGGGAGCAAGTGAGAGGAGAAAGGCGAGCAATTAATATGCAGCTGGTGCACGGGCTTGAGTGAAAGGAGCCGACGATGACCACCCGGAGCTGACGCTTAGAAACGTACAATAAAAGCTGAACGGATGGCTGAATGCAAGACCTAGCAAATCAAAACAGATGCAATAAGCTGAGGCCAGTGGAACCAGCAGCCAACAATGACAGCAGAGCCCATGGGCTGGGGAGCACGTGGTTGGCACAGAGAAAGGAGGAGGCCAGAAAGAAACGCAGATGAGCTCTACCAAGGGAATCAAAAGCCTGCTGTTTCGAAAGCCAGAACAAACAGCAAGTGTGCTCCTGCCACACATGGCATCAACAGCGGGAGCTGCATAGTCCTCCATGTCTCTCCAGGAGCCACCCGGAGGCAGGCTGCTTCCAGGCTCTGCACAGGATCCTCCTTTCTGCCTTCCTCCAGGGAGGGCTGCCCTTGGCCGCACACTGCTGTGGGGCGTTCAGGGGGGTGCTCTTTCAAAGTGATCCTGCAGCCAAAACTCCTCTGTCCCCCAGCATCCAAGTCCTTCCCATCACGAGGGAGAGAGATCACCCATCCCTCACCCAGTGTGGTTTGTGGGTTTAGTCACCTGGGGCCACCAGCTTGTGGCTTCCAGGTTGGGTCTGCTCCGTGTGGGACTTGCGTGAAGACGGGAAGAGAAGGAATGTCCGTACTTCTGAGGCCTCCCACCCCTTGATCTGCTGGGGCATAGTACTGTGGGTTAGCACAGCAACTGATGCCATGAGCCAGGTGGACCGTGACAACACATCTGTTGAGAGGAGAGCTGATTTTGTAGCCAAGGGCACAGAAACCCAGCCAGGAGCTCTTGAGTTGGTGACATCCATGAATCTGTGTAGGACGTGTGCACATCAGAAATAGATAGCAAGTATTCGTGATTCATATCAAATATACAGGGTAGCAGATTTGTGTACCTGGTGAGGAACGTCTGTGGTCTTAAATAGCTGGAGCAGATCTGCAAGGGGTGTAAATCAGCATGAGGCTTCCACAGAGCTGTGCCATTTTGCAGAAGGGAGTGCCTAGCCCCTAACTTCATGTACAAGGGTGCAAAGGCCCCAAGTCATTGGCTTCCTTGCAGCACGCAAAGGACAGCAAGGCAAAGGCTGGGCATACCTGCACTTGCACGAGCTCCAGGAGCAGTAAATCTGCCTTGAACATCTCAGGCCATTCAAAGAAAGAAAAAAAAAAACACCTGAAAACTCCCTTTTGACTCCTGACATCTCATCTGTTTGTTTGTGGCCTCCCTTGTGAAAGACCATAAAAGAAATTTTTGCAAAGGGTAGGGTATTTTTTTGAGATCCTTCTTGCTGCTCCCAATGCACAGCCCAATTTAGAGGAGTGTTGCTTCATCTCCCTAGCTCCTCACAGTTAACCTGTAGAGCAAGACAGACTCTGCAGTGCTGTAACAACCCATTAGACAGCCAGTCAATCACATCAGTGATCACTATAATGGTACATACACCAACGGATGCTTCCCCACCAGAGCTGGGCATAGCAGTACACCAACAGGCCCCCCAGCACCTACCAAGGGATCAAAGGATATTAAGGGGGTAAAAATAAAATATTCAACCTGATTTCTGCTCCAGTTGCCTCTTCTTCCTGCTGGTAGAGACACAGTGTCTTGAGGATGCCGTGCCCATGTCAGACTGTCCCTTCCAGCTGGTACTTGGCTCTCTGGGCAGCCACTCTAAAGCCCCACCCCTCATCAGCTCACCAGTACCCTTTCCACATAAAGCCAAAATCAGGCTGCAGGATGTGCTGAAGGCAGGAGTGTCTGTTTCTGTCCCTGCCACAGGTTTTCTTAAGCCCCGTGATTACCTATGCTGCCATGGACATCCAACGCAGGGAATCTGACTGTACAGGGCATACTGGCCCTTGTTTTGGTACGGCACTGTCCTGCTTCTCTTTCCTCTCCATTTTGTTGTGTCCTGTGCTGAGGGTGTGATGGATACAGGGACCAGCTCCAGAGTTACCTCTTGGTTCCAGAGAAGGTGCACTCTATGGCCAATCTCTCAAAATCTAGATGCAGACAGCTTTAGAAAACCGCATCAGGAGATGGTTTTATTTCTTCTCCAGCCTGAAGCCCTCTGAAGGGTGTCACCCACAGGCTTAAGCTCTTCCCAGCAAGTCTCAAACAAATATACCATACAATATAAAATATAAAATACATAAAAATATATAATACAATATAAAATACAAATATATCAAAGCAAGATTTTCACATACCTGCAAGTCTCCCAAATATCCAAAGCCTTGCATTAAAATCAGCCAGAGCAGCAACCTCTTGAAGACCCAAACAGAAGGCTTTTCTGGAAAGGAAACATTGGGTCTCTTCATGTTACTGGACATTGTGCAAAGGCAACTGGCTAAGAGCCTCTGGACTATGCCACTCAAAATGATCTAACTGTTTCTTCTGTCCTTAAAACTCATTTATCAAAAATATGCCAACTCTGGTCAGTGCCAGCAGAGACTCTGTTTTAGATTTGGCAACAAGATGTCCAAATCTACAGTAGCCATTGACACCACCACGATGGATCTCCTGGAGAAAGCTTGGGTAAAAGAGGGGTACGTACATAACAAGGAATATGGTACTTATATAAATATGTACAGACTTCAGTAAGCGATAAATCAGTTGAGAACCCCTTAGTGTTTAGAGACAACCAAGCTATGTTCGAGTCAATCAATCTGTTGCTGAAAATATTATTAATGCCTGGCACATAGATTTATGAGGAAGGGTAGATGGATGCAAAAGAAACATTTGTTAGTGGGAATTTTTGATGACTTTGCTGAAATACCATTCATTTGTGAAAAGAAAGCTAAATACAATCATTACAGTTATTTAGCAGGGAATGGAGTCTTCTTCATCTCTTTGTTGTCCACCTTAACATGCAGGATACCTGGGCTCTCCTGTCTCTCCTTTTGCCTTGAATGTATGCAAGTTAAAAATGGGTAACTGTACATCTAGCATTGTGGCTGGAGGTATGCCATCATCACATCATTCCCAACACAATTAGAGATGTTGAGCCTTGGTCTGTGTTCAAAACCTAATGGCACAAAGTCATCATGTAGAACGCCAACTCAGGGAGATCACCTGCATGTCTTTGTACAGGGATGGACACATGAGGAGAGGAGTGGTCCCATCTGTAGCCTTTGTTAAGCACAGTGGTTATGGAGCTCAAAAGAAATATAACAGAGCACCTACAGAAGGTCAATATGAAGAGTAGCTTGTACTGCCATGAGCATTTCTAACATTGCTCATAAGTTTGATGCTCATAAGACTGATGCTGTTGTACTGTTCTCTTCTCAGTGGTGCAAGTCTCAACCAGCCCTGCTGGTCCTGTTTCCACTTTGCCATCACCAACTCCTGCCTTCCCCAAGAAGATGCTTGAGTGGCAGTTAGACTCTGGTGTGGTGATTCCTCCTCAGCACCCAACTGTGAG
Source organism: Charadrius vociferus (assembly GCF_000708025.1). NCBI lineage: Eukaryota > Metazoa > Chordata > Aves > Charadriiformes > Charadriidae > Charadrius > Charadrius vociferus. The sequence goes on from NW_009649708.1 coordinate 551,973, forward strand.
GTGTCCACAGTGTGGAAGAATCAAGCCATGATGCTGAGGGATCTTTGCCAGAAATGCACAGGAGACTGTCAGATCCTGCGGGATGCTGGCTTCAGCCTGCTCAGCACCTCCATGGACATGTCTACATACAGGCATGGAGGAAGCAAACATAAGATAAGCTGTTGTCTCCACAGCAGGAGAAGCTCATGATGGTGGGAAAAGGAGGGCATCTAAACCCTTCCTCCACCGTGCTGAGCAGACCAGCTTTAGGACCACTGGTCCAGCATCAGCCTCAAGCTGAGCTCAAGCTGAGCTCTGCCCCTCCAGTCCCAGGCCCCACGCTGTCTGGGCCAGCTCTCTGCCTGCTCAGCTTCCTCGCTTCCCTTTACTGCTGTTTTTGTTTTCTTTCCACAGCTCGTTTTCTCGGTCATCCATGTCTCTGTGCATCATATATCACGCCTATGTGTCCAGAGGAAAGAAAGATCCCCTCCAACCCAGCAGCCCTGTAACGGATGGACCTTCCCGATTCGCAGCTAGCTGACAGCTTGTGAGAACAACAGCTTGAATTACTGAAAGAACTTTTCCCACTGAGTTAATCTGCAATGGATGTAGGTGACCTTCTAAAGGCATCTATTAATCAAAAAACCAGTGCCCATTCACTGTGCTAAGCTGAGCCCTTTGGGGGGAGGGGGGATACTAATTTCCCTCTGAGATAAATCATAATTTGACAATAATCATCTGCCCTAATCACTCCGATTCTTCCCTTTAATTATTTGTACACACAGCTCTTCCAGCCTGAGAAACACAAAGGACGACATTAAACATGGCGTTTGCACTGTCAATGGGGAAACGCTGAAGGCTCCAGCCACAGCCTTAAATCACACCACGCGGTGCAGAGCACCCGACGGAACCGAACTGCCAGGGCTTCAGCTGGCTCTGGTGCACCCTCCACCCAGGGTGCAGGGACCAGCCTTTCCCAGAGAGGAGTCACTGCTTCCAGCCATGGGGAGGGCAGTGGTCCCTGAACCCAGGGAGCAGTCCTGGGACCAGTGCATCAAGGAAGACGGCTGCTGGAGAGGAGACAGCAGAGAGCAGAGGGGCTCTAGAGCTGTCCCTGCAGCCCGAGGTGTCATCCCAACAGCTGTACCCACTGGAAGAGACTGACCCCCACACAACACCCAACCCCTGCACTCTTCCCGCTTGGAGGGATGTAATAACAGTGAGGCAGCGGAGAGCACAGGGTTAATATCACATCAGTGCCCCTTGATGCTGGGAGGAAGGGCTGTGAGCTGGGAAGCCAGCAGACTGTGGGAGGGAGGAAGGAGGGAGGAAGGAAGGGAGGGAGGGAGGGGTGGTTTGGGTGGCCTTGCACTGTGCTGATGCATTGCATTGGCCTGGGGCTGGTGAGGGGTCCCTGCCTGGGGTGAGACCTTCGTCCAGCATAAACACCCTGTGAGAGGCAGCACTGGCAGGCACTGGCAGCATCCAGCCCTGGGAAGCTCTCGGGTGGTGCCGGAGTGAGTGTGATGCCTGGCTGTACTCCGAGGACTCAGCATGGGCAAGGGCTCCACTTCTTGGCACCTCCTTTCATGCTAGCCATGGAGCTGTGGGGGTGTGGAACCAGGTCTCATTACTGTCTCCAGCAGTAGGTCCCTTCACTCAGCCACCTCGGAGCCATTGTGGTCCCTGAGGCATATATGCCTCGGGTGGTGCCGGAGTGAGTGTGATGCCTGGCTGTACTCCGAGGACTCAGCATGGGCAAGGGCTCCACTTCTTGGCACCTCCTTTCATGCTAGCCATGGAGCTGTGGGGGTGTGGAACCAGGTCTCATTACTGTCTCCAGCAGTAGGTCCCTTCACTCAGCCACCTCGGAGCCATTGTGGTCCCTGAGGCATATATGCCTCCGATGCTCCAGAGGCAATGATGCTGTGTCCTTGGGCACCCGTAAAAGCAGAGGCGGTGTTGACGGTGGTCAGATGAGCTTTTTATCAAAATCTGTATCTGTGGGATAAGAGTATAAATGGCAGTAGTGAGAGAATTTGGTGATCACCGCAGCTGAAGTGAGGGCAGGTACCTGGTTTTCCCCATGACAGCATGGCACAGTGGTCCTTTAGGTGTGACTGGCTGAAAACTGCCCAGCAAAACTCTTTTTCAGTAGATTCGTGGGGTGAGGCAAACAGTGCATGCTGTCCCTGGGAAAATGGGACTCCTTTATCTCCTTGGGGAAAAAAATCCTCTAAAACTGGAAACAGCCAGGAAATGCTGTGCAGCACCTCATGGGAAGTGAGATTTCTCACCGCACCCATCTCCTCTCCCACTGGCCTGCGCCCACAGCATCTCCCGCAGTTCAGGTGGGCAGGCACAGACTGGGCGCACCGGCTCCTCACCACCAGCCCCCCATGGGAGATGCAGCCTGGAGATGCACAGCCCTGTGTGGATAGCCAGGATGGGTCTCGAGCACAGCAGCATTACCACAGAAACACACTAGTTACATTTCATCCTCTGCTTAGTAGGATTTGGGGGCAGGACTTTTTAGGATTTAAACATCTGCCCTCTCAAAAACCAAGCAAAATCGGAGACAGCCCCCACAAGATTCCCCAGTGCTACTGGTCTGACTTCTAGTAATTCCCGTAGCCCAGGTCAGTATGATTTCTTGCAAGCTATACCATGGACCTACAGCACCATATGCTGGCCTAGTTTAGCATCTACACAGCAGTACAGCCTGTCTCACAGTACAGCCTGCCTGGTTCTTACAAAGCAGTGCAGAGCAGAGCTGGCTGTCTGGTCTGAGCCTGGGGGTAGCTGCAAACAGTTGGCCATGCTCCCCACTGCTTGCAGTAGGACAGTCAGTACCTGCTGAGGCCACTTCGGAGAAGAGAGCGTGGCAGTGCTGGAGCAGCATCACTCATGCACGCTGTCCCTGGGAGAGCAGCTCCCCGGGATGCTTGTCCAACTGGTGTGAGCAAGACGCCTGTCCAAGCAGAGGGGGGCTGGAGCTCAGCCTGCACCATGGGTCCAGGCAGTCATGTCATCCCTGACCTGCTCCAGCCCCATCTTCCCCTGATCTGCACTTTGTCTGCTGTGCAGTGCCGCGCCGACACCCAGCCTGTGGGAAAGCTCCTCTCCAGTTTCAGTCGCCCTGGGGGTACCAGAGCCCTCCCTCGGGACCCCACGACTGCCCCAGGGGCCTCATGGGGACCAGCAGCTGCTCCACTGGAAGTCCAGTTGAGGCCAGCTTTGGAACCCGCCCCACCAGCAGTGTTCAGACCTGCCAGACTCCCCGCAGCTACGCTCGTGATCCTCCCTCAGATGGGAGGGACGAAGTGACCCTGAGCAACTCTGAAAGTAACCACATTAACATTGAGCTGGGGAGGAGCAGGCTGTTTCCCAAAAGTCTAATCCATGCGACTCCCTACCATGAGAGACCATTGGTGGTGAGAGCCAAGGATACAGGAAAAAAGATTTATTACAACTGATGAGAACTAACTGCATCACTGAGAAAAACAGGCATAATGCTACTATGTGCCCGGTACCTTTTGTCTCCTGTTTCTTGTCATACAGTGCCCTATGGGCTGTCGAGCATTGACTAGGGAAACACCACAAGCTTAGATTGTGGTGTTTATCTCCAGGACAGGGAGTCATCACTGAGCCTGGGCTTCTCGTAAGAGGCGGTTTGCACTGCCATGGTGTTTCCTGAGCCATGGGGGATGGCTTAAAGCTATGTGTTCCTCTGGAACAACTGGTAGCAGACCCTGAGAGTTTGGGGCACCACGTGTTACTCTTGACCTGTTTCTAAGAGAGTTCTGTCATGGGTATAAGAGATGGATGGTTCCTACTGGAGGGTCAGGCAGCTCTAAAGTGCATGCCCCTGTGCAGTAGCATGGCCCAAACCAGAAAATGCTGGGAAAAATCTATCCTCATGCCAAGCCATACATCAACTTAGGTCCCTCCTGTCCTCAAAATATGTAGGGGCAGAGCTGGACTTAGCAATGACTCAGCCGGACTTTGCACATGTATCACCAGTTCACCACATGCTTCAGCTGCCCTTGCTTTGCAAAGAAACACGTCCTCCTGTTCTGGCTGAGCCTCTCCTCCATGTGGGATGTGCCCATGACTGAGAACATATTTAATGCACAGCAAGCAGAGAGCTGACCCTGCAGTCTCATAACACCTGCTGTACCCATGGGTTGGGGTGCCCACAAAGATGTCGGGCCCCAGTGGAGTGCCTGGGGAGAAATGAAGAGAGCATTTGCACCCAAAGTCTAAGGATGGAAGAAACCAAACAGAATACAAAGAGGTCAGCAAACACGATGCAGCAATTAGAACAGGCGGGTAGGGAGGAGAGACTGAGACAATGCAATTTATGGAGTTCAGGAGAGGGAATTCTCTAGGGGCACTGATCACGCACTATAAATACCTTCAAGGTAATGACATAAATGAAGGGAGTGAATTATTCACCATCTCTGACGATGAGAGGGCAAGAGGCAGTGACCTGGATCTGAGGAAGGGAAGTCTGGGCAGGAGGAAGCCCAGGCGGCAGGAACAGCCCAGTGTGGGATGCTCTCCCTGGGGCAGGCCTGCTTTCTGCACAGAGTCAGTCTCTAATACATCCTTTGCTGGGCCCACGTCAATACCAGTGTTGGCGGGGCTGAGGCCAACTCATGGCCTGTGTGGGAGCTCCCAGCCTGAGTGTCCCTCCTGGCACGAAGGGAGTAGGTGAAGTTCCCTGCATGGAATGGCTCTGACCCACACACAGAGCCTGCTGCTTTCCCAGGGCTGCAGCTGAGCAGGCAAAAAGCTTCCCCTGCCTGCAAGAGTGAACTGTGCCTGCCTGGTCCCACACAGGCAGGAATGGATGGAGATCAGTTTGGCATTTGTGACAGCCAGCAAGCTGGGCAAGTCAGTAGAAGGGAGCTAGAAGAAGCTATGGCTTTGACTTGAAAAGAAGAACCAGGGTCTGGAAATGCAGCCTCCAGTAAGAACCTCCATCACAGAGTGGCTGAGGTTGGCAGGGACTTCTGGAGATCATCTGGTCCAGCCCCCTTGTTCAGGCAGGGCCATCCAGAACTAGTTGCCCAGGTCCCCATCCAGATGGCTTTTGAATATCTTCAAGGATGGTGACTCCACAACCTCCCTAGGCAACCTGTGCCAGTGCTCAGTGACCCTCACAGTGTAAAAGTGTTTCTTGATGTTCAAAGGTAACCTCCTGTGTTTCATTTTGCACTCATTGCCTCTGGTTCTGTCACTGAGCACAACTAAGTCTGTGTTCTTTCTGCACCCTCCCTTCAGGTATTTATATACATTGATAAGATCCTCCTGGAGACTAAAAGATGGAGGTTTCCCATGCCTCAAGCACAGATAGGAAACCTCCTGTTTGCTGCTGGCTTCTTTTTTCATCTGTCTGTAGACATGCATATCTGCTAATGAGGAAGGACCACGCTGAGATTATGCATGTGATGAGGCCTAGGAAAGTACTGTGCCTCTGCTGATGCTCTTGGCATGGGCTGCAGTTCGGTCCTGCTCCTGCTGCTGGGGCTTCCCTCTGCCAGCTCCCTGTTGCTTCTCAGCAACCCCAGTGGGGAGTTGTGACCACATTTCCCAAGGCCTGCTCTTTGTTCTCTCTGCCACCGAATCACCACCTCATGCCACAGGGAAAATGGAGGAGAGATGGGAATAGTCCTGCTGTCCCCTTTGTCATGGTGACCCGTGGTGGCTCTTGCACGCTCTGGCAGTCTGGCATCCCCCTGCACCCATCCTGTGCCTTATCCCTCCTGGGCTGCCATGAGACAAAGGTGGCAGAGAAACACTGTCTGTCCCCCCCAGACCCAACCTTCTGCTTCTACTCACCTTGTAAGAGTCAAGCCTTCCTGTCTGTAGGCAAACGTTTACACCCTGGCTTGCACCAACCGAATTTATTTACCCAGGGTAGACAAATAGGAAATAAATGCCCCTGTGGCTCCTGGAGATCTGTCTAGATCAGGCTTTCCTGGCTGTGAGCAGCATCCAACCCCTAGGAACGTGCAGGGAACTCAGACTTTTCTTCCTGGCTGGGCATTAAAACACAGCATGGGTCTGATAAGGGAAGATATCAGCCTGATGCCAGGTTGAAAGTGAAATGCTATAGCAGGCACGATCTGGGCACCTTTGATCCAACAGACTAGTTGGGATGATGAGGTATGGAGGGGACCCATTGCGTTTGCTAGGAGACCTACTTTGATCTCTGGAGCCTTTTCTATCTCTCTGCAGATGGGCTTGTTCTTATTCACATCTCCCTTGCGAGGACTCTTCAAGTGCCTTATCATGGCGAGTAGGCCTGGAAGACAGCTGTGGGTCCCCCAGAACTGCTTATCGAGTCAAGGTGGCACTGGGGTAGCCATCATCAGCCACCCGCCAACCTTACTCCTGACAGAGGCAGATGCTGGAAGGCAAGCAACCTGGGAGACAAGTGGGTCAGGCTTGGGTGGTATTTGTAACCTCTCCAGGAAACACTTGGGAAACTGTGCTCTGATCTCCTGCCCAACATGCAGAGCCACATCACAAGCCAGGATCCTGAATGTGCGGTCCGGAGAGACAGAGAGGGAGCCGTCTCTTGCATTGCTCGTCCATCACAGCCATGTGTAGGAGGTAGCATGGGCTGGAATGGTCTAGAAGAGGCTTGCTGGCTCTGCAACCCACAGAAACCACAGGGTTTCCTGTTCCCTCTTAGCACAGACAGGTGTCCATGGGCAGGGTGGTCAGCCTGACTGTTGGGGGAGAATAAGGAAAGCAAAATCCACATGGGAAGAACTTTATGGCTTTGGCAGCCCTGGGCCAGCTGCCTGGTCCATATCTCCCACGGAGAAGGACTGTTAAATTCACAGTTTCTGGACACTGCAGTGGCACGGAGCTGTACAACAACAGCAGGAAAACAATGATCCCTTAGACCGTGGTCGTTTCTGTCCTGCGCTGGCAGAGATGCAGCATCTGTCCCAGGCACTGATGCTGTACGCAGAGAACAAGGACATGGGTCTGGTCCAGCATGGGGCATGCAGATTTACAAGCCAGAGCAAGAGGAAAGGCAAAGGAAACTGCTTCCTAAATGTGAAATAACTTCAGGCTGGCTCCAGACCCTTGAGACAAAGCCATAAATCTGCTTAGCCCTGCTGCGAAAGCATGAGACACCCTGGAACAGCCACACGGCGTCACAGTGTCCTTGATCTCTGTTTTCTCTTCGATCCCTTCCTTTCATCACCGCCACACCCGGAGGCACGTTCAGTCTCCTGGTGACTACGGTTTCTCAGCCTGCTCAAACCCTGCTCTCTCCCATCCTGCTGTGTTTTATAGCAAGCTGGGTCAGGTTGCAGTTGCTAATAGCCGTCGCCAAGCTCTGCACAAAGGGAGGGCAGTCCCAGATGAAAGACAAGGCTTCCAGCAGGACGTGCTGTACCTCCTGTGGCAGTGTTGGCGTCCGGCTCCCCACTCCCCTCTGTCCTGTTTTGGGAGGCACCAGGAGGACTGACCTGTGCAGGGAATGCAAGCTGGCGGGTGTTTTTCCCCGGGGCTCATGTGCGGTCATGCGGCTGGCAGAGCCCTGGCATGTCCCATCACATGGTGGGGAGTGGGTCTGAGGCGATGCGTGACCCACAGCTGCGGTGGCCATGAGGCACTGCCCCCAGGCTGCCTGTGGGTCACAGGACACATCACAACAGCTCCTGACCCTTCTCTGTTTGCTGGCCTTGAATTTTCCTGGTAAGCTGAGATGAAAAGAGGAATTCTCCAGCAGCCCCAGGAAGGGGGAGCCACATTGACGCCTCTTCCTAACACAGGGCTGACACTGAGACATCCCCTGGGAGACACGACCTAGCCCAGCTCCCCAGCTGGTTTAAAAGCTACTCTGTTTTGAAGCCACAGACAGCCCCACCACCCCCACCCCCCCCCCCCCCCCAACAGCAAGCAAGGAGACAGTCTCAAAGGCCGCCCAAACCACATCCAAGCAAGGCCACTGCCTGCTTGTCCCCATTTGACCATGTCCTGGACATTGTCTGGAAGTGAGGGAACAAAGCAGAGAGGGCATAAAGCCATCGCCTTGCTTTTCCCCCGATTTAGCTCCATGGAGCGTAGGCAGAATAAGCACGTAAGCCACAAAAAGTCTGTGCCGCATTTGTTTCCTTTGTGTCTCTGGGCTTGCTGCACAAGGAGCAGGGGGAAGAGAAATATGTTCAGGCTGTATCTAATGCCAGAGCCTAAGAAATGGATCAATTCACCCCCGAACAATTTGCAATGCAAAGGGAGCAGCTCGCCTCCTGTTTTACTCCTCCCCACGCACAGACACATGCTCAGCCCCTCTTTCCCACTTCCCTGCCTTGCGGGAAAAGCAGAGCCTCATCGCCCCAGCGCGGGAAGAATAATCCACGCCGCTGCCCCCCACCCTCCAAGCTGCCCCTCGCAGCCCACTGCCTCCTTGCTAATTTAAATCCCTCACACAGGCTGTGCACCCTTCGGCAGCAGCAAGTCCGGAGGGGTGCAGATTGGATGCCAGGGCAGGGGTAACCCCAGCACAGTGGCAGCGCTGCCAGCGTACAGCTCAGCTCTCCACATCTCCAAAGGTTTCTCTCCCAAGCGTGCTTGACTAATTAGTAAACGGAGCCTAAACCTTTTGGTCTACATCGATCTTATCTTTAAACCCTGCAGACAACAATTCCTCAATCGATACCTCATTTAATTGCTGCCACCAGGCTGACAGCTGGGGTTCTGGCTGTGCAAGCCTGGCTGTCACATGGCAGGTTGCCAGTGCCACTTTCTAATCAAAAAAAAAGAAAATGCCCTGGCTGTATGCATCCCCCCATGAACACATCACACCTTGTGCTCATTGGCCTCCAGAGCACAGCTGTGTTCAAACTGTCGTGTTGATGAATGCCCGAGCATGAACACGCAGCCTCTGTGCATGCTGCTGAGACCCAGACTCCGTGCACGCCGCTGAGACCCAGTGCAGCCCGTCCCAGCCCAATGAGCAGAGCACGGCCGTGGGGGGCAACACCTGGGTGTCACGTGTGTGTTCCCCAGTGAGCCCACGCTGGGGGACAGGCAGACAGGCAGCTCCTGCCCCACAGCATCCCAATACCAGACCTGGCCTCCCTGCACCCTGTGGGACTCAGCGTGTGCTGGGCATGACCAGTTTGCTGGGCTGCTGCTCCTCGTGAGCCCCAGGAACTGGATTTTTAGGGATGCTTGCAGCCCTCTGAAGAGCAGCAGATACAGAAGCAAGCCATGGCTGCTATTTTGGCCTAAGCTGCCTTGTGGAATGAAGCACTGACTTCCCTGTTAAGGACTTGGCTTGAGGCTGGGGGAGGCATGGCAAGCAGATCAGGCTTCTGTGATGAGGTGCTAGCCATGGTTGCTCTGTGTTTGCTCTCACTCAGTTTTAACTCTTGTTTTGATCATATTTTTTGCTGTAGTTTAATGATAATCATAGGTGCAACATGCATTTTCTTCAGTGGCAGGTATGTGAAATAATTGCTGTAACTGATCTTCGATCAGTTATATGTTTGTCAGCTGCAGTTCTTGGTGGCCTCTCTTTGTGGTGATGCTGATTGCTCTGTCCTTGTATCCTCAGGAAACATTAATGTGTTATTTTGGAAATATATGAACACATCACCAGCAATATCACCAGAAGGAAACCTAGGCCTGCCTCTAGAATTGAGATTGTGTCCCACACCACCAACCATGAGCATGGGGTCTGTCCAGCAAGGAGGTGGGTGTCTTGCTTTCAGTGATGCCTGTGTGATCAGTGCATCTGCATGCAGCTCAGCCGAGCCACTGAGACCCAGTGCAGACCTGGTCTTCGTCATACCAGCTTTCAAGCAGCATTACCTACAAATCCACAGTGTAAACCACAATGGAGATATGTCCCACTGCAGTCTGTGGCCACCAGTTTCTACTCGCATACTCCTCTGAAGGTCACTTGTTCCATCTCCAGCTTTATGTGGAGGCAGAAGCTTGTCCAAGCCCTATTGAACACATCTTGGAAGACTTCACAGCCCAGGTGTGGTGGGACTGGTGAGCTTGGTTGGTCTGCCAGCAGTGCTACCTTCTGTGATGTTCTGGGAGTCAGTGCCTGGGGCTGATCACTGACTTCCCTGAACTCCAGGGGAGGAGAGGCTGTAGCAGAGAGAAGCTTTCAGATCTGCCTTACAAAGGGTGACTTATCCACTGAGTACCACCAGTGACGTTTTGAGTATCACCTGTCCTTGCAGCTTTGAGTTGCTCCACTCCTTGGTGAACCAGAGTCAATCTCCTCATTTTGTCGTAACAGGGACAAGACCCTTGCTATGCTAGGTGCTGTACAGAGGAGATGGGTCTAGGGGAACCCACATGTCTTCCCAGCGTCCAACAGAGATGTGGAAGTCTTCTCAGAGGTGACCATCTTGGTACCATTTGAAGTCTTCACAGGTCAGCATTGAGGAGCTAGTGTACTAGGAAAGGCAGGGGAATATGCTAATAGCTTACTGGGGACAAACTCAGCTCTGGTGTAAATGGATGCATTGGTTTTGACTCCACTGGGTAACTCAGAAGACCCTTGGCTGCTGCAAGGGGCTGGTGTCTCCTCCAGCTCGTGACAGGTGGGATGCATCACGTCCCATGCATCTAATCTTCCAGTTTGCTCTTCTGTAACAGCTACACCAAGGCAGAATGTGACCCTGGGCACAAAGCCGGATTCTACTCTTGGTGCAAACTGCTGAGGCTGGAGGACATAGCAGAGGTCAGGTGGAAGTTAAAGGTAGCTGAATCCCAGCTCTCTGGGCCAGAAACCATTTCCAGAGCCTTTGAACCTGGACAGAATGGAGCCTGTATAACCAAGGTGTCTTACCACTGAGCTCGAACAGCACCTGTGTAAGCAAGACTGTGCCCTGTCAGGGTGCAATCTTAGGACAAAGTCTGCCCTGTTCCCAGCCTCTCACGCCACAGCTCCCCAGCAAGCCAGGGAGGGAGGTGAATGCTCAATAGCTCCACAAATGAAGGCCATGAAAGCCTGCTGTCATGTTAGTGGGAGTGGGGGGCTCATGTGTTACCAGCAACCAGAAGTTGTTTCCACTGGCGTCTGCTACCATTCAATAGTCTGTTTTATTCGGGACTGCTCTCTGCTGCAGCTTGCTTGTGCCAGGTCCTCTGTGAGCCAGAGTGGAGAAAAGGGGATCCAGGTAGGCAATCCTAGTGGGAGAGGTGACTGGTGACAGAGGAGACCCTGATGGGCAAGCTGGGGGTTGGCTACCTCTGCAGGCATGGGAGTAACAATCCTGCAGTCGTCCTTCGCCATGGTGCAAGAGGGTGCCTGACACATGCTACTGGGATATCAGCAGTTGGCCACGAGCATGCCCCAGATGGTTTGATGCCAGGGTGTTTGCACACAGCTCTGCCATTTAATGGGGAGAGAACGCATAGCTGATCCCAGCTGAAGCCATACACTAAAATGCTGACAGACTGTTTGTCGAGACACAAACATTGGCAAATGGCCCCGCTTGCCATATACTTAGAGTCACGGCAGAGAGGGAGGGAACCCAAGAACAGGGCTGTCTCTGGCACCAACTGAGAGTCCTCAAAGTGTAGTTCAGTGCATGTTTCTGGGAAGAGGGAAGTCACTTTCTCTGGAGTTTTGAAGAACCCTTTTCCAAATGGGTGGAACTGGGATGCCCAGCTTCTTAAAATCAGGCTGGGGGTGATGGGGACAGCTGGGTACATTCCTCATGCAGCACAGCTTGGGGGATGGAGCATCCCACCTGTCCAGCCAGGACAGTACCTCTTTGGTCCCTCAGGCTTGGCATGTTCAGTGGTACTTCTCCAGAGAAAGCCAGACCATCAGCATCTTGGATGTGGCAGAGACTCCTCTCCTAATGGGTAATGGAGCATGCAGGGCTGCGGTGGTGCCAGCTGTGCTCTGCGCCTTTCAGTGGGGTTGTGCCTTGCTCACTGAGTGCCATCAGCTCTCCCTGTCTGGGGTCCCACACACCAGAAAGGAGGGGCTGGAACTTATGGAGAAGGTGACACTGAAAACATGAGTTAGAGCTGGGCAGCGTAGGGCAGGAGCCAGGGACCAGTGTTGTGCCCAGCAGGTGGGACATGTCTGCTCAGCTCACTGTCAGGGTGGGACCTTCCCACCTTGTGCCATGAATTTACAGCAGTGCTGGGAAGGGAAAAATTGCTTCCAAACAGCAACTTCTGGCCTCTAATGCATCTCCTGGGGTACCTGGGCTTGCACCCTGGGAAAGCCAGGTCATATTACCTGAGTTTTCTACCCAGAAAAGCCAGCTCTATGTGGCAAGAGGGTCCCGAATGTACTGGGCTAGAGAGCTGCTGTTCACAGTTTCCCATCAAACCAGGGCAAACAAGCATTGTGCCTGTGCTGATCTATCAGCCTTCATTTTGCCAGGAGCAGCCTTTTGTCTCTCAGAAGATCCCCCTAGTTAGACGAAACGTTCGAACCCAATTGTTAACCTGACAGGGCCTCAGTTCAAGATGATTGACTTCTGCAAACAGACAGTCCTGTGTTTCCAGGAGCTCTGCCCTGCAAAATGCTGAATGCTTCCCAGGGCAATAGGGTCGGGGAGAAGTGCACCCAGAGAAAGGAAAACACGGCCCATGTGGGTGGGGGGCACAAAAGAAGAAGGGTAATGCAGAGGGGAAGGAGCTATCTAGAGTAAAGCTTTTTCATTTATCTGGACACCACTCTGGGGCAGTCTGATGTTAAAGGAGTCCATATTTTTAAATTGCCACTAATGACCACATCAAAAATATCAAAATTGGGGG
>NW_009649708.1:564782-566146 GCF_000708025.1 Charadrius vociferus
ATCATCAAACACACAACTGCATTAGAGCGAGGGTAGTAAAGATGCTGGGGACTGTCCCTTTCACTAAACTCCTGGGAAGAGGATGGAGTCCCTGCAGAGCGTGGGGCTCAGCTCAGCTCGGTGGCAGATGGGCTGTGCCACTGCTGTACTGCCCCACTCCATGTTGCATCAGACAGTGACACGAGTAGCTCAGAGCTAGCATCCACGCCAGGATGTGGCACCCACTGACTCCCCAGCCTGCAGCACCAGCAAGGACCGCTCAGGGCACCCACTTGGGACTGCACAGCCCTCGGAGAGCCCAGCTAACTTCTTGCTAAGAGCAACCATCCCCTAATATGCTCAGTCACTGCAGCTCAGCATGTTAAACTCAGTGCCTGCAATTGCATGGCAGGCTCAGCGAGGCAATGTCAAAGGGTGCAGGGCAAGGCCGTCTGTGCTTCTTTCTGTTCTCTCCTGGTGCTTCCAACTTCACAATATAGGATTTTTTTTTTTATTATTTTAAATCACATGATATAAGTGTCGGTCACCTAAAAAGCAAAGGAAGTTTTTAGTTTGTGTGAGTTACCATGGAAAGCATGAAAAGGACCTGCACATAGGTGGAAAAATGCATATTGTGGTACTGAGGGGCAGCTACTCAGACTGTAAAATGTCAGAGCATGTGTCAGACAGGGACACCCCATTGCCCCAGTCCAGTCTCTGGGACAGTTGTCCAGCTAACTTGTGCTGGGGAAAGTCCTGGAAGCTGGGTCCTGCATCACCTCTGGCCATCTTTCTCACCATCCCCTGCACTGGGTTTCTGATCACCTGTGCATTCCTTGCACATATCAAAAGAGGGGAGACAAAAAAGGTGAAGTGACTATTTCTCAACCCAATGCAAATGCCCCAGGCAGTGACCCAAACAGGAGCTCAGCTGCCGAAGTGCCCAGCTCCCAGTGCACTCATCCTTGCCCTCAGTGTCCCCCTGCCCTCTCCTCTGCCAGGCTGCCTGCTCCGCCTCCACCCTGCGGCTTGTGCATGACAGCTGCTCGCCCCCAACGAGCCAAGTGAGACCCCCCTGTGGCCTCAGGAAGGGGAATCGGATGCTAACCAAAACATCTTGCTTCAGTGTGATCTACCTGACCTGAAACCCTCCAGAGACCTCTCGCCACATTAACCTCATTCTGCTGATGCTGAGCTCTTCCTCCTCGTCTTGACCCCTTTCTCCCCACTTTAGAGGTTTACAGGTGAGGTGTCGGGGTGTCTCTCACGGTGCCTTGCTGCAGCCTTTTGTGTGCTCTCCCACTATGGCCTTCCCGCATCCAGAGGTTCCCCGGCGGCTGCATCCCCTCCTGCCGATGTGCAGGGCACAGCGGCTGGGACCGCAG
>NW_009649708.1:566787-590633 GCF_000708025.1 Charadrius vociferus
CAACGCGCCAGCCAAGAAGTTAGATGCTAACCACACGTCTGGTCCATCGATCCATGGGGGCTTCATGCACAGGGCAAAGGGCAGCTGCTGCCTGGAGGGGAGGGGGCTGCCCCCCCCCCACATGCCACCGCCTCTCTCTCCCGTCCCTGGGAAGCGGGTGAGGGGCACAGGAGGTTGATCACCGATGCGGGACCACCACAACCCAGTATCCCTGCCCTGATTGCAGAGCTCTCTGTAGTCCCTACCGCGCACCAGGGACCTGCAAAAATCCCACCGTCCTGCCTGGCTTCCGCCACCGCTCCTCCACCACTTAACAAAGCCCTGCCAGCACGGGGAGGGGGTGGAAACGGGGGGCTCCTTCCCAACACCCCCCGACCCGGTGAGACGATGCCCCCCCCCTCCCCGCGCAGCGCCCGGGATCGAAGCCGGTCCCGGGGTTCCCGGGGAATGCACCCAGCGGAACGGAGCGGATTTCCCATGGCCGGGGACGGGGAAGAGGAGGCGGGGGGGGAGCCGGAGGTAGGTGGGGAGGCACCTCCGGGAGTGGGAGCGAGGACGGCCCCTCTTGAGGAGGGGTTGTGTGTGGTGTGTTGACGCCCGTGCCCGAGGGATGGAGGATGCTCCAGGGGTTGTGCTGGAGGGATGCGGTGTGTCAGGGCTGTGCTTGGACAGGCAGGGGGGGGGCTCCTTTTCCAGGTGGCCCATCCACCTAGTCATAACTGGCAGATGGAACCACCAAGTGACACGTTGTGTTGTAATCACCATGAGATCCCGAGTCGTCCCACCTTTTACCCCACATCCCTTTATTAAAAACAGGCATTGTCAGGTCATACAAGTCACAGTAGTTGGTGAGATAAAAACTGTGTTAAGAACTTAATTTAGGATTAATGATTTGTAATTATAGACCCTAATTCAGATGGCACACTCTGTGTCAAGTCTGATTAAATACCCGCATGCAATTCATAGTGCAAGTACGTAGAATTACTGCTTTAGATGCTCTGGTCCCTCCAACAGTCCTTATCCCAGTCTCCATAGGATGCTTAGGGCATTGCATGGACATCTCTCTGTAAGCCGAGCAATGCCCCAAGCTGGGGCGACCACCCCCAGAAACACCATGCTCTTAGAAGTGGTGTTGCGCGAAGTGATGCGCTGAGTTAGAAGAAGGCTGTCCTTCCCTGAGGGCCTCCGGGAAGGAGTACTGGGAGATTAAGCTTGTGCTCAAGTGGTCTCTTGCTACCTCAAAGGGCTGCAATGCTTCTGAGGCTGTTCAGGGAGGGACTTGTACAAGTTTTGGAGGATTTGAGGCCTGACAGAAGATTTGCTGCAAGGATTTTTCTGCTCTCAGGTTCCTGGCCAGCTGCTTCCTTGTCCAGTGTCTCCAGCTTTCTTCTGTGTAACAGAGCAGGCACAACTGGGTGGCAGAAACATCCTTTCAACCACCATCCAGTGATGTGCAAGGCATGAGCCAGAGAAACAGCATCCCTGTCAGGCTCCAAGCAGCGTTCCTTTGCTCGGACATGGGCGAGAGGCACTGGACTTGCTGAAATTCCATTACATAGAGGCAAGGCTGAGAAGCAGAATTAAAAAGGTGTGACATGGATGACCCTATCCAACCTGACTTGCAGGTCACCTTGGTCTGATGGACAAGAATTGCACTGATTAGGTTTCAGACCTTTCTTGGCAAGCAAAGTTAGTAGCCTCTTTGCAAAGCTGCCAGCATAGGATGCTGTCTGTGTGATACGGGAAGCTCTTGCTATGAGGATCAGTCTTCTAATGCTGTTAAATATCTTCAGTCTCAAGTTCATTGTCAGTCCCTCTGGGTAGTGCTCGTAGGATGAAAGTAGACCTTGCCTATTGATTAGAGTTGAGTGCAGCTGCTTTTGCCTCTTGGTCAACATACTTTGGGGGAGAGAGAGGGCAGGTTTAAGGGTATCTGAATATTTGATAAATTAGGTTGCTTTTATGAAATATCTTTTTTAAAAAAAAACTAAAATAAAGAAAAATATTTATCACATCTTCAGAACTAAGTTCTTGTTTGTGGATTTGAGATGATTCCTTAGTTAGAAATGCCTTTGCATGGGATGAAAAACACTCAGGAGCACAAAACTGTTTGTCCCAAAGTGAGTACTTCTGGTTCTTTCTGCCTGGCAAAAATTGGCATCAAAAATGGCAAGAAAATGGGAGAAATGGTTTCTGGGCGGTGCTTCTGGGGTTGTTGACTGGGCTGGCAGAGATGATGTGTGATGGGATGGTCTTGAACAGCAGCTTGTGCACCTACAGTCAGCTTCTACAACTCAGCCGGCTTCAGCCTGCACCCTGCTGTTGGAAAACTGAATTTCACTGTTGTGAGGTAAAAAGCATTGTCCCATCATCATTGCTGGCACAACTAATGGGACTCAGGCAGCCCTGGGCTGGAGATGGTGGTCTCTTCTGTCCCAGTGTTTCCTGTCACCCCTGGGCTTTCCCTGTCCAGCAGTGTGACTTACCACCCTGGACTGCTGTCCCTGGGGAAGGACCATGATATCTGTCCCAGCACAGGGCAGGCAAACCACCTTCCTGCTTTATTGCTGCCTGAATCTGCCCTGCCTGATCCATAAAGGTAATGATTCCTTCTGCCCCACCTGCCTTGTCCTCTCTTGAAGACAAGCGCTCGCAAGCAGCCACTGTAGCAGCCCTAGCAAGGACTAGAGGAACCTTTCTCCACCTCTTGGCTTCATCTTAGGCTAGCATGCAAACTCCCCTAGCCGAGAAGGAATGGATGAGCAGCCAAATTCAATGCAAGGCAGTTAAAAGGCCATTGTGGGTGACTGATGATTTCAAGGTTAAGAGGAAGCTGATGTGGGGATATTTGCAAAATGGTCTCAATGGCTTTTCTCAGGGTGGGCTCAGCTGTCAGGTTAGACCAGAAACACAGTTTAGGGTCTGCTGAACAGGCTGCAGTGGTTCACACCTAAATTCATGACTGCCCGAGACCGATTTTTGCACGTCTGAATTTAAGAAAACAAACCACACCCAGCAGGGAGACCTCTCTCTGGAGGGGCTTAAAACTTTCTGCAAAGCGACCTGGATGGTTTCCTACTGCCTCCTTTGACAGCAGCAACAACAACAGGGAACAGGGTTTTGAATGGTGTCCTGAGACCTGGTGCTCCGGGTTTCCGTTCCAGCACAGGGTCCTAAGCCAAGAAAACTGCCTGTCCTGCCAAGGCTGGGTAGGAAACTCAGCCCTGGAGCAGCCAGTCAGCGGTGTGGCATTAACTCCTCTCTGCAAACAGCAGTGAGGCTCCTTTGATGAGCCTGCTACCTGCAGCACTTACTTTCTTGTTTCTTTTTGAAAGCCCCATCACGCCTGGCTTAGCTGCAGCCTGCTGGCTGGCTGGTGGGCTGCGGAGCTTTTGAAGATGCTAATACAAGCTCAGTGATGATCCTAAATCACTTCTTTATCAGGTCCTCTCTGAACAGTGCTCTGCTAGTGGGCTGAAAACCTGGCTGGGGGAAAGGCGCTGAGGTGCAAGGAGTCGGGAAGAGGTAGGTGGGCTTGAGCCAGCGGAGGGGATGGCCTCGGCCTTGAAGCAGTTTACAGGCATTAAACTTGTTCTGACACTTCAGCAGTCAGGCACATTGGGGATCTTCTTACATTTTCTCTCTTGGCGATAGTTTCTTGCAAAACCCTGGGTTTAACAGATCAGGTAGAAAGGATCAGCTGTTAGGTTTGGGCATGCATATCCCACAGGCTCCTGGGGGCAGGATATTGCTTCTGGTAGGCCGGAAGGCTGACTGTCAGCAGAAAGTCTAGCAGTTGGAGAGACCTCTTTGAGAGCCGCTCCGCTGTGATTGGGGACCGCTTGTCCCAGCTGCTTGACTGAACATACTATATTGTCTGCACTTCAGCTGTCTCCTGTCAGGTTAGACATGTGCGTGGACAAGGTACCTCCTCTGTATTTGCTCCTCCTGCTGTGGTGACCAGATGTCCTACTCTTTAGCGATGTTGTCCTACTTTCAAGTAGGCTAATCTATTTTTGCCTGGCCCAGAGTGCTGGACTGTCCTTTGTTGTGACTTTGCCTTTCTAGGCATCCTGCACCTGGCTTTCCCCTGGCAGAGACAGAAGATCTGCAGGTCATGGTCCCAAGCAGTACAAGCCCTTTTCCTTTGCTCTGTTTCCTGGGGGGAGCACTTGGGACTTTGCATAGCAATTAGCCTTGCAGACAGGGTGTGGGGTCAGGGGCCCACTGCACGGTTTTAAGCCTGCCTCCTTAAAGATGATGAGATGCTGAGGGTCCTCAGAGGGAAGGGTCAGGCTTCCAGCTTGCTTTGAAGGTCTGGATGTCCTTGCACTGGCTGGCAGTCACGTGGAGGTGGTTGTTCTTGTTTGCATGTCTTGTCTTCAAGTGCCAGCACTCCCAGGATCTGGAAGAGATGTCTGAGCAGAGAAGGAAAGAAGGACTTTCAGGTCCAAGAGTGAGCTGGGGATGGGACTGGATCCTTGTCCTGTAAATGAAAAGAACAGGCAGGTTGACATCTTGGTACTGCAGGGAACCGACTTCCAACTCACAAGCCTTCCTCTAAAAATACCTTGTCTTTGGCTTGCCAGCCACTGCTATTATGGATCTCTGACAATGGCTCTTCCTAACCACTAGTTTGTTTACCCATTGACTTTATTTTGAAAACAGTAGCTTCTTGTTCAAGCTAGCCATGACACGCTGAGGTCTGCACGCCTGAAGGGTCTCTGAGCTACCCGAAGTGGACTCGAAGTGTCCTAGCATGGCTGCAAGGCTGCAGTTGTGGAAAAAAGTGAGGGAGCTGGACTCCCCCACCAGGTAGGCTGAGGCCTAGCAGGGCTGGGAGGGAGCACGCAGGGTGGCCAATGAGCTTTGGACCAGTGCTGCAGTTTATTTATGGCCTGTTTAGCAATCTCAGGCAGGCAGTGTGGGTTAAGGCGTCTCCTGTCCTGGATTGACAGTACAGATTCAATTAGCCATGAAAGCCTCTAATTATTTGTCCCGAATTGCTCTGGTGGTAACCAAGGCTCTGCTATCTCCTCCTTTTGTCTGTGTCCCAGCTGGAAATGCCCCAGTGTCCCTGCATCTAGAGCAGCAAGTGAGATGTGTGAGCAGAGTCAGCACAACCTAATCAAAGGAGACGGCCCCATGATTTAATGAGGGGATGGACCTGCTTCGTTAACTTTGGGGAGTTCCCTAAGCCTGGTCCTGAGAGACAAAGAACTGAGATTACTTGTGGTTTAGATAAGGCTCACGTGATGAATTGCTGTAGTGTGAGAGCTGGATGGAGGGGCTGCAGACCATGGGGAGGGAGGGGGGTGGCTGTCAGAAAGGATTTGAAAGCAGAAGGTCCCTCCTCGTATCTATGCAAGGCAGGCACATCCCCACTGAGTGCAATGTCTATGCCCAGACCAGGTCGCTTGTTCCCACGTTTCATTCCCCACTTTGAAGCTGTACTGCCAGGAGTGTGCTCAGGGGTCAGAGACAGCAAACGCTCCCCTTGCCCTGCCTGCTCTCTGCAGCCCTTGCTACTGCCAGCGCTCCAGAAGGACATCTTAGCTGTGTGAATGGTGTGTTCTCCTCTGGCCCCAGTGCTTCAGCCCCCAACCCTTCTTGCTGCTCATCTCTGCCTGGTTCATCAGTGATCCGGTGCAGAGGGAGCAGCTGGCTCTGCCTCTGGCAGACTGCAGCAGGTGACCATCCTGGAGAAATGACTCTAACTCTCTGAGAGAGAAGCTGCGTCTCTACAGCTTGGCCAGTGCAATGGCGTTGTTGCAGGTTGGCAGCTGAGAGGGAAGTCACAGGCACAAGGTGGGGTTGCACAAGCAAGGCCCAAGGACTTCTTGTTTTCCAGACATGCGTGCTATGTTAACAGCCGTGGATTCTCAACTGCAAAACTATTTTAAGGCGAAAAAAGCTTTGCAGGGCACTGATCGCATCCTCCTGCTCATTCTGGGTATTTATTGTGCAAAAGAGGAGTTTCAGCTGTCTGCAAGAGAAAACGTGTCATTTATGTTCTTAGTAACCTTAACTCTGACCTAAAATGACAGTGAATAGGTCTCAGATGAGGCAGGGCAGCCAGCCTTGGTTTTAAAGCACAATTTTACACAAATAATACTCAGCTCCTGTATGAGGGGCCAGCTGAGTGCTTCCACCATTGTTTCCAAGTCACAGGGTCCCCCAAAAATGGGTTTTACATGATCGTCTTGAGATGCTGCCTGAAGGCAAGCAGTGACTTTGCTCACCATGTGCATGTTTTCCCTTTATGTGGACGTATGAGGCCAGTCCTGCAAACAGACCCTGCCGTTGACATGACTCTGTCCCTGAGCCTAAGAGGAAGGGACATGGGGACAACTGGCAAGGGTGCCCACCTTGGGGGAAGCTGGGAGCTGTTCACAGGCATCCCTGGTGAGACTCAGGTTGCTGGAACGTCTCTCTGACCGCCAGCTGAGGGACATTCAAAGAGCACCTCTCTCTGCCAGGGCCAGTGCCCGTCCAGCAGGGCTAGGAAGCAGCTGACATATCTTTCAAGCCTCTTGGTGTCCTTCCCCTGCAGGCCAGAGGCGTGTCTGCCAAGTTCAAACCAGAGAGCTTCCTCCTACAAATGGGGACGAGGCGGGGGAGGGAGAGGGGGGCAAGCTGTTAACGTACAAAAACTGTTTCTTTCCTGCCCACTTGGAAAGTAGAGCTATTGAATTTTAAGCAGCAAAGACAAAACTCTGCTGAAGAGGCCTCTTCTGTGCTTGCTTGGTGAAATCACTGATCACAGTGGTGGAGGGGTCCAGGAAGATGCCAGGCTTAGCCTTATTAATGACTCTCTTGTTGTCTGCTCTAGTTTGTTGGTCTTTGCTCTGGGAGACGGTTTGCCAAAGCAGCAACTATTTTCCCAGAGAAGCTTCTTTGCGAGCTGTCCCAGTGGTGGGGGCTGTTCCTCTGCGTGGCTGGGCTTCACAACGCCAGCTCTTGGACCAGCCTGTGGAGTGGTTCTGGCCTAACGGACTGACCTGCAGTGCTCTAGGGACCTCCTTTATGTCCACAAAAGCCTGAACTTGTGGGTGGAGAGGGCACAGGTGAGAGGAGACAGAGGGGTTTTGTCCCTCTGGCTTTTAAGGATGCTCAGTCTTGCAGCTTGGTACCCCAAGGAGGGGCACCCACTTCTCCTGCCAAGGTCTCTGCTCTCTCCAACAGCACTGATTTGCTGGGCTGGGACACAGTAGCAGCTTGACTCATGTTTTTCATCCAGTACTTTGACCATCCAGCAAAGCAGCCGTGCAGCTGCTCTGCCCTGCACTCCTCCTGTTTCCCTCCCTGGTCTCAGAGCATTGGACCTTCTTGCCTGTCTTTTTCTCCTTGAACCACTTAGTTGTAAAATAGAGCAATTATCTTGCTTCAGAAAGGAGCTTATTCATTTCAATCTAGGGCAGTTTGACAGCGCTGCAGCCTGTGCAGCTCTCTTTGGGAGCACGGTTGTCTTCCCAGCATGGGTGCCTGGCATGGCTGTGCTCAGCAGCAAGAGGAGTTGCATCTGTGGCTTTGGAGGAGGGTTGGGTCAGTGGTTCAGGGTCTGAGAAGGGGCATTACTGGAGCTGAGCAGTGTGAGTCCTTAGTCCCAGTCTTTTCTTTGTAATCACACACTTGTCAGAGGGGTGCAGGTTTGGTTTCTTGGCAGCAAGGCCAAGACATGAATGATCCAAAGGCTATGTTCTGCCAGGGTTCACAGCCCTACCTCCATGGCCAAGCCCTAAGGTATTTCCGGATGGGGAAGCCTACCTTGTCCCCAGGTCTATGTGATAAGAAAATACAGATACTCAGATTTTCACCTATGTCTATATCAACAAGTGATAGATTTGCAGGGCTGGTAGGAGCTTTGAGAGGCGTCTTCATCCATGCTCATGCCTGAAGATTGGACCACTAGGTCCTTGCCAACAGAGGCTTCTCCAACCTACTCCTATGACCCCTATCTCTTTTACCAAATGGGGAGTTGACTGATTTGGCGTATGTACTTGCTCCTGGGATAAAATGCTTGAAATCTAAGAGGACTTCTGCAGAAGCTTGTTGTAGTGATGAGTTCTGTGATGGGGTGGATTCTGCCAGTGTCAGCTACCGCACCAGCAGTGGTGGGAAGGGTTTACATTCCCACATTATGTAGATTGCCTGATCTCCTCTATCTTGGGATTCTTCTGCTGTCTCATAAGTCTACACCCAGCTGTTCTTTCATTAAAAAATAAACGGACAGGTATACACAAGGAAAATGAAGCTGTTTTATTCTTTATGTGTCCTTGATGCTATCCTGACATCTTGTCTGGGGACAACAGCTCTAGGCCTTGAATTTGAATTTTTGTCATGCAAAGTCAATTATTTTAATTGGGAACAAAGCCATGGAACAGTGAATGTCCCATGCCAAGCAGAGTGGCCACATTCTTAGGGAGGAATGATGCCTTTCCCCTTTGCCCTGCCCGATCGGCTGTGAGGTTCAGGTGATGTGGCTGTAGTTCATGTTCAGTTTCATCTTTTGAGTGACTGCATACAGCTTTATGTACCTGTGCTAAGCCAACCTTGACACTAACTATAGTCCATATTGTGCTGTGAAATATGGGCAGGATGATCAGGAGAACCAAAGACCTATAAGTAATGCACCCAAGGTCACATGGAAAGGCAACATTAGCTACTGATGATTTCTAGTGTAGTAGAGAAGAAGAGAAAGCTGACTAGACTGGACCCTAGGAGTATAAGACATGCCTTTATAACAGAGGGTATTTGACTACAGACACAAGACCAGGCCACTTGTCTTTTGGCTGAGCTTTGTGTCCTTACAGAGAAGCTGGAGCTACAACTTGCATCCTAGAAGTTGGGGGACCTACAGAGGAATCCCAGATGAGCTCTGAGGTACCACTCAATACGTCCATCTGGGCTTGACAAACCTTGAGATGCCAAAACACAGGAGGAGACTGCAGATGTCTCTATATTCCCTGAGTCAGTAGAGCTTCTCCATCTGGTGGGTTTGGATGAGGTGTGGAAGAAGAAAATTAAAAAGCAAATTTTCAAAGGTTGGAGGAGTTGAATCTCCTCCATTAAAGGATTGTAAAACACTACAATCATCAAGCTGACCCCAAGTGGCTGTCTTAAGCCAAGCTCAGGAACTCTTCTAGGTGGAGACCCAAGATACAAAAAGCCCAAGATTCCATAGACTCCCTCTCAGTGGATCAGCTGGGGCAGGGTTTAAGGCCTGGCCCAGCTGAGGAAGAGTTTCCCCCCCCGGTTGCTTTAGACTTCCCCTGCAGGAGTTCCAGGCTTTCACCCCCAGATCATAGACCCGTCAGACACTCAGGGTTCAACCCACCACCTTTGTACACTGAATTACTCCATTGCTACGGAGCAAATGCAGTGGTACAGATCCAGTCAGGGCTTTGCTAACGCCTGGAGGCAGATTAGTGTCAGTCTTTTACTTGGCATCTGCCATCTATAGTATCTTTGACCAAGACAGAGGAGTCTTCATGGATTAACCTCCACTGCACTCCTACACTGGGTAAGGTCAGTGATACTGTGTATTTTTCATACTGGAAATTGAGATTTGCAGGGATGAAGTGAGTTGGTGAAGGAAGTCAGAGCTGAGGGGAGGGGAGGGGAGGGGAACACAGAAAAACTGTAAAGCTGCCATTTTAATTTGCTGTATTGTACCTTGAGAACATCATCATTGTTGGAGCTACCACCTCAGCTGTTGGTCTAGTGGGAGCTGCTGGAGATTTGCAAGTAGAAGAGCTTTAAACAAGGGACAATGTGTACTGAACGTGACATCCCATCAGATTCTACTTCTCTTGGTCCCTCATCTATCAATAAGCACCTCTTCCATTTTGCGTATAACATGACCTATTGCATAAATATTTAGTCACCCTGTTGGGAACATTAATTATAAATGGACACAAAGCTTTTGAAAGCTGCCTGTAGGTCTGGGCACCCAATTTCCATTAATTTTAATGAGAACCAGACATCCAAATCGCATTCGGTGGCTTTGAGCATCTCAGGCGGGAAGCTTCATCTGACACCCCCCCCCCCCCTTTCTCCCCACTGCAATTTAAGAGTGAGATTTGCAAATACCTTACAAATCCTGCAGATTCATGAGTTGCCCTTGTGCCATGCCATTGTTCTCTGGTAGGATGGTTGGCTGGTAGCTTCAGAAGTATTTATAATAAGTTCATTTAATCCATCCTGTTCTTCTCCTCTGCACCCCTTCCACTCCCTCCCCCCCAGCACTTTGAAACAGCGATGCCTGAATGAACGCCCAGCCCGTGTGGTTTTTGACAGAGAAGCTTTGATGCTTGAAAATGACAGCTGCACCGAGCAGGTCTGAAATGAATGATTTAATTATCTCACTGATTAAAAATGTGCTGTGGCTTGGAAGATCTGACGGTAAGTATTCACTTAGGCAATGGACATGAAAGAAAGGGCGTGTGCATGTAGGGTGTGTGTTTGTGTGTGCATTGAAAAAAACAGCCGGAGAAATGTGACAAACATCCAGAGCTGCTTGGAGCAGCAGCTTCTTAAGCTCAGCACCCTTTCAAAAGCTCCAAATCTTCTCTGCAATACTCAGCAAAAGCTAAAACTCAGCGTGGTTGTGGAGATAATGATTATTTAGACAGACATCAGCAATGGTTTAGGAAATGGAAACTGAGTTATAAGGTAGTGCAGGCTGGGGAACTACTTAACTGCATCTCAGTCCCATACTGGCCTGTGGCTGGGAAATGATAAACTCTTCCATTGAAAAGAAGGTTCCCATCCTCTGTGCTACAGACGTGCTCATGGTATGGCATGGCCCCAGGGATGCCAGCTCTATGGGAATGTGCCCCGTGATCGAGATTTTTGAAAAACTTGAGCCCTGGTGAGATTATCTATAAATGGCTGGAAGGATGGAGAAAGTAGGCTTGATTATGGCTATGCCCTTGATGCCGTCAGTGATGGCAACAGCAGATGTGTTAATGCATGAGGGACAGTAACAGCCTTTGCAGACCAATCTCAACTTCCTTCCCAGTCCCCATCTAGTGAATTGTCCCTTCCCGATGCCTCACAGAAATTCAGCTCTGCTAGAATGTAAGCAAAATATCATGAAGTGAAAGGAATGAAAAAAATTAAATTAAAAAAAAGTTTCTTTGCAGGTGAAGCATATTTTGTCAGCTCAACTGTTTTGCAGCTTCCTGTGGGAGTTTAACCCAGGGAAAAAATCAGGTCATAAAGGTTATGATTGTAGTTCTTCATTGCAAATGGTCTTGTTCTAATAGTTTAGTGAAATTGATTTTTTCTTAAATTGTTCAACTGCTCTTCATCTCCCTACTTGCAGAAGATCACTATGTTCCCCTGACTTCTAGCTCAAAAGAGATGAAATGTTGGGCTATAACTAATTGCTTTATCAGAAATAGTTTTGGTTTAGTCTCTCAGTCCAGCCACTGAATAATTTGTTCTTTGCCCCTTCCAGTGCCATTAGCTGCAGTGAAGTTAGGTGTCTGTAATGGCTTCAGCCATGCAGTTTCATGCTCCCTGTCCCAGTTCCAGTGATCATTTCACCAAGATTAAATGCTACAGCTACAATAGTCCTATGGGCGTACATAGCTAATGGTAATTCAGTGGCATCTGTGTTGTCTCCCCATCAGCATCCCAAAATGTCCCTCTTATTGAATCCACTTTAGCAACCCAGAAACACTCAGAGCAGAGAAGATGCTGAGATCCTCCTCACAAAGTTCATGTAGCTGCAAGCCTTATCATTGCTAATTGTCCCACTGCAACCCAACACCTTCCCAGGTCTGGGAGCCCCGCGCCTTCTGGGCTTCTCTTCCCCATATTTTCCAGCCTGACTCTCTCGAGCTTAAATGAAACATCAGGTCATTTAAATGTCCCTTTCCATCATCTGAAAACTTACATTTATCGACTATATAATGTAAATCACGTTTATCATTCCAAAATTTTGTAATCCCCCTTCCCCTATCCCAAGTCTTTGAAAATCAGAGCCAGAGCACTTGGCTGTGGCCCCTAGGTTGCATCCAGACTGACAATCTCCGTGTGCCTTAAAGTTGAGGGTAGATGACTGGGCCAACATCCATGGTTAGAGAGGCAACGCTTTCCTGGTACACGGACAGTGTAACTTACCTTGGCCAGACTTTTCTGCCATCCTTTGTCACTATACCTGATCATACAGGTTGAACAATCTCTGATCTGGAAGATCCAGGGCCAGGGCTCTCTTCCTACCCCTGAAGCATCTTCTCATTCCCTGTCTTGGTTTATGTCATGTAACAGCAAAGTCCTCTGTTCTCTGCCCCTTCGAGTCAGTGAACCTGCCCACAGGCAGCAAAGTTACTCCTGATGCCGTCCACCCAACTTCAGGCTGTTCCCAAGTCCCAAACAAGTATAACCTCTGAGCAAAGCCCTCTTCAATGTGCATCCAGGGCTGCCAGGCCAGCACTTGAGACATCCCAAGAGAAGTGAAAGCCTAGGCAGGCTGAGGTGGAATCACTGCAGTTTGGCAAGAGAAAACCTCCCAGAGATGCCAGGACCCTACACAACCTGACTGATGTGAGGAAGCATAAATTATGTCTCTCTGCAGCTGCCTCTCCCTCGTCTCCTCCCTGCATCGTGGTCATGGATGCCCAGCAGTCTGCGCCAAGTCCTGGGCAGCTCCAGATGATCCAGCTGGAGGGTATCTGTCTCTGGGCTGACTGTCTGCCGGGGGGATTGCTTCATCCATGAGGCAGGATGCAGAGTCTGCCATGACAGGCTGTGAGGATGCTCTGAAGACAACCGCAGTATTCAGAGTGCCGGGGTTGGCAGGAGCCCCTTGCAGAGGTGGACCTAGCAAATGCCTTTGGTTAAAGAAGGAGGGTGATTCCTCTGAACCATGAATCAGATTTGGCTGTCACAGCAAATGGTAAGCTCTGTATGATTGTATGAACAAAGTTATCAGTAGCACCTTTATATGCATCTGAGCTTGAAATGCGGAGAAGTGAGTAGAGAGAAGACTGTGCAGTCATCCCATACATCAATGCCACATGCCTGGGCATTAAATGGGCATCAGAAATTCTCATTTCCAAAAATAAATTGGACATCCTGGAGGATACTGAAACACACTGACACAGGCCTGAATCACAGGACACCCGAGTCACCCAGGGCTGGCAGGACAGAGAGATGGAGATGAGACATTCATAGGAATCCAAGAGCCAAGTGATGTCAGGTGCATGGAGAAAGCCATGCTCTGCTTGGCACATCCCACATCTGGCTGGTGGAGACCACGCTGGAGATCCCAGTGATTTGGGGAGGTGCCACTGTGCAGGGCTCACCTGCAGGGGCAGAGCTTTACCTCCATGGGATGGCACTCAGGTGAAGCAGTTCTTAAGGGATACATGCAGACAGCAGTGGCGGAGCTGTGGGCACCTCTGGAAGTTGCTTTCCATTGGGTAAAGGGAGTGGATTTGCTAGAAGAACCCAATAACCCAAAGCTTTTTCACCTCCAAATCATCAGCCTTTCCTGGAACACTGTCAACATGCTTGTCCTAATATACAGCAAAGGGCTGCTCTTCCATTCATGTTCGAGTTGTTCTGCCCCAGCACAGATGTGGAGAATGGATTGAGAACAGCCCTGAGGAGAAGAACTTGAGGGTGTTGGTTGATGAGAAGCTCAACATGAGCCGGCAATGTGCGCTTGCTGCCAAGAAGGCCAGCTGTATCCTGGGCTGCATCAAAAGAAGCGTGGCCAGCAGGGTGAGGGAGGAGATTCTGCCCCTCTACTCTACTCTGGTGAGACCCCACCTGGAATATTGTGTCCAGCTGTGGAGCCCTCAACATCAGGAGTACATGGACCTGTTGGAGCAGGTCCAGAGGAGGGCCACAAAGATGATCAGAGGGCTGGAGCACCTCTGCTGTGAGGACAGGCTGAGAGAGTTGGGGTTGTTCAGCCTGGAGAAAAGAAGGCTCCAGGGAGACCTTAAAGCCCCTTCCAGTATCTGGAGGGGCTACAGAAAAGATAGGGAGGGACTCTTTATCAGGGAGTGGAGCCATAGAACGAGGGGTAATGGTTTTAAACTAAAAGAGGGTAGATTAGATGAGAAGAAATTCTTTCCTGTGAGGGTGGTGAGCCCCTGGCCCAGGTTGCCCAGAGAAGCTGTGGCTGCCCCATCCCTGGAGGTGTTCAGGGACAGGTTGGATGGGGCTTGGAGCAACCTGGGCTGGTGGGAAGTGTCCCTGCCCATGGAAGAGGGGGTGGAACGATATGATCTTTAAGGTCCCTTCCAACCTAGACTATTTTATGATTGTGTCCCTGCAGACTACCAGACTGAACTAGGGGGCTGGACAAATAGCTTCTCTAAACAGCTTCATAAAAAAGGGAAAGAAAATCATATTCACACAACAGCTTTTCAGCCTCAGGGATAGATGCTGAAGGACTTGTGCACCGGCCAATAACACAGCCCCAGAGTTTCTAAAAGTGACGGATGATAATTTTCTATTACCAAAAGCAATGCAGTGAATTTGGTGTAATTCTGTATCAGACCTCAGTCCAACAGATAAAGGTGAATTGATTACTGAACTCAGAATTAATCGTTGCTTAAATGACCTAATTGCATTTGTTACAAACAAAATGTAATCTTAAATTGATAATACATATGCAAGGCACTTTGAAGTGGTAAATGTTCCTAAGTTAAGAACAATTACAAGCAAGAAATGATTGGAGGAAAAACTGAGACAAAATAATGCGTGTTATAAATGAGGGTTGTTTAAGAAAACTTTGATAGATGCTGTCTCCTCCACAGCATGCACACAATTTTGCAGTCATCAAAGATATTCTTAGCTAAGAATTGATCATTGTTAAGGAAGAGAAAAGCAGAAATAATAACCGTAATAAAAAATCCAAATAGAAAAAAGAAGGGATTGGGTAACAAGAGCTATGAATTGACTGTTATGTAATGTGGAGACCTGGAAGGCTGATTTGAAAGAGCAGTCAATGAAAATGACGTTTACTAGCATTAAGGACTGTAACAGGGTGTGCATGTATGTGTATTTAAATGCACATATGTCAGGAAGAAAATAAATGCTGTGTGTTGTTTTTAGATGAAGGTGGTAAAAGAGTCTGCTCTGATACTGCACAAAAAAGAAGTGTCCAGCCAAAGATTCATAGCTCTGGAGAAAAGAAATCTAATGGGTTCAAATCTTACAGAGATGATGGAAAGCTTCTTGCTCCAGTAGTAACCAGGCAGCAGATTAAATGGCAACTGGTAAACTGAAATGTTTGTTCATATCTAGAACTAGAAAAAATACATGGAACAGTTTTATAAGACATGGCTGAGAAATCCTTTTAGGGTGTTGATACTTCATGTTTATCGGTACCTGGGACATTGGAGTCTATTTGCACCTCAAATTAGTCAGACAAAATAGGATGATGTTTGTTTAGATGAGATGATGAATGGCAGAGAGGGGGAGATTCATTTCACTGGAATATAATAAAGCATGGAAGTGATGCTGCAGACCCCTTGTAGCCAGAAGAACTGCAGACTCCCTGCTGGACCTCCCAGAGTTTGCTCAGATCAGTTGCTGAGGATACAGTTTTCATACACTAGAATTAGTGAAATTAGGACAAGTCAGATGCTGAGAGTGGTCAGGTCTGCTTGGGGAGTTGATTTTAAGTGAGCAATGGGCTCTCAGGAAGACAAATGCAAATTCATACACTCAGGAACCCCCATGAGCAGAGGGAAGATGGTATTTTGGAGGACAGTGACTCATCTAAAAGTCGACATGCAGGAAGACAGGGAGCTAACAGAGAGATCATCCAGCAGCATCAATCTTGCCTTCTGCCAAAACCTGAAATGCCAGGAATAATGTATCCCATATTCCAGGCTGGGATTTCCCAGGTAGAAATGCTTACACTGGGCAGGGGATCAAAAAATGTTTTGCATGCGTGAGGTGACTAATCCTCACACAGGAGATTCATGCTGTGCAGTGTTGTCTTGGGATTTTCAGAGGGCACTGGAGATCGTGG
This sequence comes from Charadrius vociferus, assembly GCF_000708025.1. Lineage (NCBI taxonomy): Eukaryota > Metazoa > Chordata > Aves > Charadriiformes > Charadriidae > Charadrius > Charadrius vociferus. Next base: position 582,794 of record NW_009649708.1, read on the forward strand.
TGGCTTTGCTGGGCACTGGCCAGGCTGGTACTCAAGTCTGAGTCCTGGCCCAGCACCCAGAAAGTTATTGAGAAGCTTGAAGAATGAACTAGATATAGAAAACCAGACTCCTATGGAGCCACTAAACAAGTTCCACTTTAATGTATATCCAGGAAAAGGTCATAAGGGGAATTGGTCACAGCCTATGGGAAAAGAAAAATTCCTAGGGGAAAATGCTTGCAGTAGTTGGGCTTTGTCATCTAAAAAGTGCCAATGGTTGCAGGGTGACACCAGCCTGCAGGCTGGGAGTCTTTCTTCTGGGGTGAAGGTGCTTTTTTCCTGTACATAAGTGTCAGCTTCTTTACTGGAGAACACATTTCATCCAGGCTTTGCAAACCTCTCAGGCCAAAGAGTTTTGAGCTGGCTGTTAAAGCAAAGGCTCCTGACAATATCTCTGTAATTCACAACCTGGACAAAGTTAGCATCTCCACCCCACACCATCTCCAGACCCATCATGGCACTGTGGTGTCCCAGTGGCTCTGTGATCCTCCACCAAGCTTGAGTCACTCCAGAACAAGCCACTGGGAAGCAGGAACTGATGCGGCTGGAGAAGAAGAGCCAGCCGTGGATCTCGTGTTCAGTGTCCAAGGCTTCAGTCCCAATCCAGCAAAGTGTTGCGCTCTGTGGAGTCTCTCCAGGTGCGTGCAGTCACATGCACTGATGCATGTGTGTGCACACAAAGGTGTACACTTTCCTTGGACCCTCTTCTGAGATACTCTCCTATTCCCTCTCCCTTATTGATCTTCCCAGGCTTACAAACCTGTTAGCAGCCCTTCTACCTCAGAGCTCTAAAGGAGCTCTCCACATGCAGCCTTTTGCTTATTTTTAAAGCATCATTTCTGCCTGTCATCCAGCCACACAGGGTGAGACTAATAAATCTCAGCTGTCCCGGCCCCCTGAAATAGCCATGAGGAGCAGTCTTCCCACCAGCTCTGGTGCCCCTGATGAGAACCACTGCTTTCACATCTCAGCAGTCTGCTCAAACAGCTCCAGGGTAGACTTTTCAGGACAGACATTATCCAGAGCAAGGAGCTGATTTTAAGTGTCAAGAGAATCATAGAATCATAGAATGATTTAGGTTGGAAAGGACCTTGAAGTTCATCAAGTTCCAACATGCCATGGGCAGGGACACCTCCCACTAGACCAGGTTGCCCAAGGCCATGTCCAGCCTGGCCTTGAACACCTCCAGGGATGGGGCCTCAATAACCTCTCTGGGCAACCTGTTCCAGTGCCTTACCACCCTCAAAGTGAAAAACTTCTTCCTAATGTTTAATCTAAACCTTCCCTCTTCCAGTTTGTAGCCATTCCCCCTTGTCCTATCACTACATGCCCTAGTAAAAAGTCCTTCCCCAGAAATGCAGACAAAGGCTTGTGAGGACTGACCCTTCCTCTTCAGAGGGCTGTTATTCCCCTCCACATCCTCCTACCTACACTACCTGCAAGGAGCATGCAGCAAGGTCCTCGTAGAGCTTTCTCCTAATTCTGGCTTCCATCAAAGTGACTTTCCAAGAGATTTCTTGAGAATAACAGCTGTGGGAGGACATAGAAGCAAAGTCATTCCTGGGTGCGTGAGAACCAGGACTGTTTTTGTGATGTTTTCATAGACAAAATTAAGGAGAAGGCTGAGCAGCAGCCAGGAGTGTCCTTTTGTGGCACACTAAGTACCATGAGTACCATGGTTGGAAAACTACTTGTAACAGGGATGCAGCATTTCAAACTTAGGCACCAAGCTGCAGTTAGGACATTTTTTAAATTGCCAGGTGAAGTCAATAGACCCTGTGGGGTTGTAGGGCAAGTGGTCCTGGCTTATCCACTCAGAGCAAAGGGGGAGCAGAGACGGAGCTGCAGAGCGGTCAGCCTTGAAGCAGCCTTGAGAGTCAGGTTTATCAGCAGATCCCACAGGGGAACATGAGCATGAACAATCTCAGGACCACAAGCTCCCATCTTTTTCCAGACATCTGCTTCTCCCATCAGCCTAGCTGGAGTGTTTCCATGATCCATAGAGTGCAGCTGGTTAACTTTTGTGCCTGCCGTGCAGTCTGTGCTGTTTTGTCCCGGTGCTTGCAGTTCCCTGCTGCCTGGAAGGCTCCCAGATGTGTGCTTTAATTTGTCTGGGCTTGAGGGGTGGCTCCCCTGGTGTCAGCGTGGAAGGCAGGTGGTCTCTGCCTACGCTGCTCCTGTTTCCCCAGAGAACTCATGTCACAGGTGGCAAATGGCCTCTGCATGTTCACGTGTACATCCAGACAGTTACACAGCATGTCCTAAATTGCTATAGTTTAGGAGTTTTCTTAATTCCAAAAAGATGTTATGTCATACGCAAGGCATCTAACACAGATCTACTGGCAATCTAGGAAAAATATTCGTACTCTTTTACTGTTAGGAGTGTCTCATAAATGATAAGGACAAGCACACCTCACTGCTCAAGGAATAAGAGGAGGGTTCTCCCTGGACCCAGCTGTTGATGTGTTCGTTCCAGGAAGCAGAGTGATTGATAACCCAGTTATTTGGAGCCCTGCTAGTGGATGTATTCTTAAAAACTAGAACCTCATTTTCTCATGCTGCAAAATGTCACTTCCTAGGACTGGCTGCACAGAAATTGGATTTTGTTACTTGCCTTCAGACCTGAACAGTACGACAGACTGATGAATATTGATTGTGGGTTTTGTTTTAATTTTTTTTTGGTTTTGGTAAAGCACCCTAACCTGATAATTGGTTGATTACAAATACATTAGAATTGATCAGAGAGAGGAGCAGGACAGGCTTTTGTAAAGGTGTGAGGCAAGTCATGTCTCTTCGACGAAGGAATCCTGAGGGAGGGTCCCACATCTGGATTTGTCTGGCTGCTTACTGCCTTTGTCCGTGGCCACAAGATCCATTTCATGTGTCTCTCCAGCACAGTAACCTTCATTCACACTTGCATTTGTTGGATAACTCCTGAGTATAGCTGCAGGGTGGCTCATTACATGGTTCATTACCGATACTATCCCTGGCAAACAACCCCATGTGCTGTGCTGTGGGGTATCCCTTCTGGAAGAATATATGGCCATGTTCTGCTGAGCTGCTCCAGGACATTATTTCACCTAATGGCTGTGCTTCCGTGTTTGGATGTATGGCTATACATTGTAATGATATTTTTAATTTGGGATGCTTGGGATTTGTCTGCTCATTCAGCAGTGTGTATCCTCTGGAACAAGCTTTCCAAGAGGCACAGAGGTCTAGGGAGAGATTTTCTCCAGGGAATCAGAAAGCCATCACCTGTCTTGGAACATGCATCTGGGGCAGACATCAAACCCTTCTTCCTTGGCCTAAAGATATAGCCTGGGGCTGCTCTCTCTGCATGCTGCTGTGGAAGCCCTCAGGCCCCTGTGAGCTGTTAGAAGGGAAAACGATGCATGCTAGTGCAAAGGTGCAAGGTGTGTTCCAGCTTCAGGTGAAGGATCCTGGTAACTGGCCACTGCCCCAGCCAGCTGAGGCTGAGGGACAACAGCTCCAGCTGGGCAACTTGAACAAGAGAGCACCCACCACCTCTCACCTGTATGCCCATGGAAACCCCTGTTGCATTACAGCCACCAAATGGCCAAAAGGCAGTGTCTTCCCTACAGCACTAGCTCTGCAAGTAAAGTCAGGGGATCCCTAAAGCGGTAAAAGTGTTGTGGCTCCATGCCTCTCCACTCCACACTGCATCCCCAGCCATCTTGGTGAGCCAGATGCCTGTGTTTGTGTGTAGACAAAAACGTTGCCTTTGCACACAAGCACTGTCAGGACAGATGGGTCATCCTTGCCAAAGAAGGTTGTAGGGATGGTGAGCGTGGTCCAGCCTGCCGTGGTGGGGTTGGTTCTGGTGCAAGCTTGGCAGATAGGCACACAGGCAGCACCACTGCTGAAGGCCAGCAGGGCTTTTCAGCTGTGGGGTGGGATGTGATGGGTTGTGATGGGATGTGATGCAATGGGATGGGATGTGATGCAATGGGATGGGATGAGGCTGCAGCAGGTGGGAGTGCCCAGAGGCACAGAGCAAGCCAACCTGCACTGCTGGGGTCTGCGTCAGGGTGGGTCCTTGCAGCATTTCCAGTGCTGTATGTCTGTGTATGGAAGTGCATCAGTTGTTAGAGGCTGAGTGAGTATTTGGCAGGATTTCAACCCAAAACTTCAAGCCAGTCTCAGTTTGAAGGGCGGTGATTTGCTGGCAAGGAGCTGACCTGTCACGGTGCTTTGCGGGTGCATGTGGGGGGACAAGCCCCAGCACCCCATGGGATATTGCTGGCAGCTCCTGCACAGCCCGAGCAGCGAGTGGAGCCTCCCAGCCAAGCGGCAGGTCTGCTCCTGCCCTGTGCTCCTCTGGGGGCTTCGCCAGCAAGGGCTTTATTCCATCCTTTCATTGGGTCCATTCAGCATCGCTCCCTGCCTCCTCCCCCTCTTCCCGTCCCCTCCCACCCTGCCTGCTGGATCCCCAGCAGTCTCTTGACACCTTGGGGGAAGGCTGGGAGGTGTAACCATCGCCAGCAAGAGAGAGGGAGAGCAGGAGGGAAGGGAGAAGGAAGCCAATAACAGGGAGGTCTAGGAAGGTGGTGGAGGGGGAGGGACGGGGCCACTCCTCCGTCGGTGGGACTGCAGATTATTTTGCATGGATTGTTGAAGAGAAAAGGGAGCTGCATTTGTGAAGGGACCAAAAAATAAACAGCTCGTTGCTCGGGTAAGTGCAAATGTGAGCTCCCCTGCTCTCATTGTCTGACATGCGGTACATTGATCCCCATTCCTATTTTGCTTAGTTATACTGCTTTTGATTCTTATTGGGATTATTTGATGCATCAGCTGTATGCTTCAGTTGCTAGAGACTGAATCTCCCTGATGTGAGTGTGTGTGTGTGCATGCGCGTGCATGTGGAAAGATGCCCATTCTCTGAATATACATTGACACATTTTTCCAGCTCAGTGTGGTGTCTCGTTTGAGATGTTATACTACAGCATGCTGTACACAAACACACACACTAATGCTGTTTGCTGTTACTGATTTTAAAATCTGCTCATCCACGCAATTACTGAAATAGCAAGACTGGTCGGCAGCTGAAAATTAAAGGAGGGGGCTCTTAAATCAGTCCTCATTGGTAGGGGGCTATTTTTCTTTATCCTGAGCCTGACATGTTCAGTATTATGTTTTATAACAAAGCTACATTTAAAATCAATTCGGCAGTGGTTATTGCATCCAAATTACATGGTTGTCATGGAGATGGTAGAGAGAAGCTGAAGTGGTATGACTGCATCTGGACTGGAGTGGGGCTTCACAGCTGAGTGAGATCCTGCCTTGCCTCCTGTGTCTTTTTGTCTGTGCTAGGTTACAATTTTTTTTTAAATCTTGAATGAAGCAGTACTTTATTAGAGGATTTAGAGGTCGAGCTGCTGTGAAGGGTGTGTGTTGCCCCTGTTCAGTGCTGTGTTATTATCGTAATTGTTATATTAGCATCTGTATCTCCCTGAATTTCTTCTACAAGTCTGGGGAGGAGGAAGGCACGAGAAGGACAGATAGTTTTCAGAGCACAGCTAGGGCTGGGAGTACTTTCTAAAAAGATACCTGCCATGCCCACGCCTCCCCGCTGGCTCCCACATCTTGGGGGACAAAAGGGAAAGGATTGTCTGATTTTAGCCATGTTTATCTTCCATTTTCCTGCCTCAAGTTTGAGGATACAAGGAGCCAGTCACCTGCTCATCACTGTATGAGGGGAATGGCATTTGTTTTTTGTTATTATATTTGTTTCCTTTGCAACTGGTAATATGAATGTGTTGACAGTTGGGAAAGAAAATCCATAATTTATGAGAATGAAATTTTCCTGCCTAAGGCTAGCTAGAATACAAAGAGTATGTCTGTGGGAAGGGCATGTTATATGCTACAGATGTGTATTTCTCTAGTGGCTGGGAGTAAATCACACTATTGTGCTCATCTTCATTATTTTGGGTGTTAGGCTGGCTTTAGTCAATATTTAATCTGAGCTCATTGTGTGCTTACACAATAAATGTGCAATTTGGAGCCTAACTTTACATCTATAAAATGCTTTGGGAATGCATGTGGCATTGTCTCCATAAATGCAATTTCACCCTTTTCTGTAAGACCAAGCCTATTGTGGGGATGTAAATATAGTAAAAGGCACTGGTGGAAGCAAGCCCATCAGAATGGCAGTGTTTCTCTAATTGTATCACTAAACATAAGAGAGAATTAATTACTAGGATAAACAGAGCTTTGTGGCTGTTGGATCAGGGTAATATTTGCATGGAGTTCCAGGCCTGCATTATACTAGCTAGTATTATGGCTTAAATTCCCCCCATGCCAGTAGAGAATGTTTTTAGCCAGGAGTGTGGCATATTATCATTAGCTATTTTTGTATTAAAAATATGCTAAATCCGCATGTCCTTGTCCAATTGTCCATTGCAACCACTCCAAAGTGTGTGATTCAGCTAGGATTTTCTTTAACATGATTTTTCCCTGTACAAGTCCAAACAAACAATGGATAAAGTCTGAAAGTGGGTGGCCGAGCCCAGAGGGGAAGTCGGAGAGATGGCTGATTCACGAAATGGATGGTTCTCATTTTACTTCTTCTTTCCCCCTAAAAGTTATGCACAAGTGATGTTGAAGTGGGTGATTTTCCCTGAAGATCCCCTTGGATCCATGAGGTTGGAAGTCAAGTAGTTCTGAATTAATACTGAGTTTCCTCCTTTCTCAGCATGTTATCACTCTTCAGCCCACCCTAGGACACGGCTGTATTATTCTCTGGGGAAACTGAGGCATGGCGTGGCCACGTGACTTTGCCAAGGTGACAACAGCAGAGCTGGGCAGAGGACACAGGAGCTCTGCCAGCAAGCCTCTCACTCTGATCACAAGGCCAGTTCCCTATGCAGCTGGTGTGGTCCCATTTGTAGGTGCAGTGGGAGGGTGGCGGTTTGTAGGTGCAGTGGGAGGGTGGCGGTGATGGGAAGCAGTGCTGGTTCATGAAGACTGGGTGAATGGAGTAAGGCTGCTCTTTGCTGAGGCCACTCATTAGAGCTGCACAGTATGGGAGTTGAGGGAGTTGAGTAGTTTTACAGCAGCTTCTGTGGTGTCCAAGATGAGAACATGTTTTTCTAACCCCATCTACAGGGCAACTGAAATCAAGCCCCCTCTGGTGTACTTATTATGTGACCCATCACAGGGCTCTTCACATTGAGTTGAACACTTAGTGCTTGGCAGGAGGTATTGCCTTATTTCTCTTCATGGTTGCATCCAGCTCTGAGTGTGAAGCCTTTACAGGTTTCTTGGCTTTCCACTCTCTCCACTGCTGCTGCTCACAGCTCATCTCCCATGCTGTGATACCTGTATTGCTCTTCTTGACTCCAACCTATGGCCCCATCCCTTCTCTTCCCTTCATCCCATCATCTGACAACTTTTTGTCCCCTTCCTCCATGAGTTTTCCCACTGATGAAGATCCATCCAGTGTTGCCAGAAGCTTCAGCCCATACCGTGATTTGTATGTGCTATGCCTGCCATGAGACACACAGTGCTGACTGTATCAGGCCACCATGCGACCAAAGTGAAAAGTCTCCTTTGAAGTCTGGAGTGCCTTCTCCATTTGTGGAGTTGCCTCATGTGGTATCAGTGGTTCTGGAATTGGTGCCTGTTGCCAGAGGGAAATGGAAAGGACTGCTCAGCTCAGACATCTCTGTGTGGCCCTCCTGACTTGCACAGTTTGATGGTGTTGCCAGAAGGATGCTGTCTGGGCTGGGAGGGAGCTGTTGCTACTGCCACCAAAGTGCTGGCTATGGGCAGAGTGATTCCT
>NW_009649708.1:590648-624001 GCF_000708025.1 Charadrius vociferus
CTGCTGAAGGAAAAGCCTGCTTGGAGGTTGCATGCAGTCACTGGAGTGGATGATCTGCTTCTGTAAATGGCCACATCTCTTGAAGTTGCTCGTTGCTCTGCTGGTTGACAAAGTCTCTGCCGTGGAGATAGTTCCTTGCCAGATTTGCTGAGGGTGAAAACGTACTCCTCACCCTTTCAGCAGGGAAATGACTTTCCCAGGGATGTGCTGGGACAGGGGCCATGTGAGGCTCAGTGCATCCAGGCTCTCAGCGGTCAGACGGGTCTGAAAGAGTGGTACTTTCTGCACATGAGCCTCATGATGCTTTTCTGTGGTGGCTATGGTGCAGGAAGGATGGGGTCAGTTCTGGTTCCCTCCGTCATTTCCTCTGTGACGCTGGGGATGTGGCTGTCTGGCTGGGCTCACCAGTGGAGAGGCTCACCAGTGGAGAGGCTCTTGTCCAACCTGGACACCTCACCCTTCATCCTCACTGCTGTCCCTTTGTCTTCCTCCAGGAGGTGAATGGCTGAGATGCCTAGGGAGGTCCTTCCCTGCAGTCCATAACTGGGCTTTTCTGACCCTGGGCAGCACCTAGTTCTGCTCAAGTCCCAGGTAGGGATACTAGTGATTCTTTCTTTAGAGCAAATGTGGCTCCTGTCACTGGAGCAGCCCCAGTGCTCCCTCACTTGCACCAGGCAGGGCAGCAGAACATAAGGAGCTGTAGGCATCCTAAGCAGAGATGGTGCAGCTAAGCCTGAGACCCTTCTTGTGCTCTCCATGCTTTTTCTGGGCTCTGGGCTTCAGCCTGGCTCTGGATGGATGGTTTGTCACTTGTCTCTTCACCACCACTGCTTATATGTCCTCCACTCCTTTCTCTTCCTCCTCAATGCACCACATCCTTCCCTCATGGTTTTTCGTCTCTGTTGTATGGCTTGGAGGGCCTGGCTGGTGGCTGTGGAGGAGGCAGGCATGGCAGGTGGATCAGGCTATCTGCTGTAGGGTTGCTTGAAGCTGATCCCCACGTCCTGAGCAGGAATCATGTTCACACTGGGACCCAGAAAAGGAGACCACACCTGAAGACTTCCCCCCAGTGCTACCCTGAGGGGTCCCACACAAACTGCTCAGGGTGTCACCTTTGTGGTACCACCAGCTCAGGAAGGCCTTGCATCATCTCCTCCTAGGTCGTCTTCTTCTCTGAGGCATCCTGAATGGCTCCCAGTGGAAGTAGTGTTGGTGGCATGCCTTGACACTGCTGGTTGCCTTGGGACACCTCATCAGGGCTCAGGAAAGGGGCAAGCTTTCCTTTCAAGCAGGATGGGCACAGGATTCATCCCAGCATTTTCTGCCTTCCTCTACAGCATGGGACATGGTTTGGTTCCTGGGATCGTCTCCCAGAGCCCCTGCTATGGCAAAGTCCTAGTCCACTGGTTTTGTGTCTACTGCTCCCCAGGTGAGACACCTTAGCATTGCAAGGCCCCCTGTCACTCCTGGAGCTTTAAGCGTGCTGTGAGTGTGGCAGGGAGTGCGCTGGGGACAGGACCACTCTGTAATCATCTGGATGAAGTGTTTTCTGGACTGAGGGGCTCACAGCTGGATTTGGTGGCTTGTGTGGTCACTTCCTATCCTGCATCTCCCTTCCTGGTGATGCAGCTGAGATCCTCATCTCCCTGTGGCCTTTCTGTGGCTCTGTGATGGAGAACTGAATCCTCCCAGAAGGATAAAAACTGCAGGTCTGAATCAGGAGAGTAAATCGCAGTGCTGCTCCCTTTTAGGGGGTTGGAGCATGTGCCTCTGAGCTCTCCTGATCAGCACTGAGCAGAAAAACTTGCATCAGACCCAGATGACTGATAAGCTTACGGTTCACCAACCGTACTGAAAAACCCCGAGAAAACGATGTGAGCTCAGCCACTTCCCTAGCTTCTCCTCTCCTGTGTGACATTTGTCTCTCTATTATTTTCTTGATATGAAAAAACAAATTTGACCCAAATCTTTTTTTCTTTTAAATCATTAAAAGATTGTAAGATTGTAGAGAAATGCTGTAAAACCAAACTAAATTGAAGGGCTTCAATTTTTGTTCTCAATTTTTATGTTCTGTATTTGCTTACGTGCTCCAAAGTCAAAGTATAAAGCTCAGTTCTTGCAACCTTTTTTTTTTTTTTACACTTTGGGGATTCTTTTTTTTTAATCCAGCTCTTCAGTGGTTTCAGCACAAATGCGTCACAAATCTAGGTAATATTTAGCTGACCTATAATTGCAATTTTCAGCCAATGAACAATTTTTCCCCAAAATTTCACACGGTTCTGGGAAAGAACCTCATAGAACTGGAGAGGGAGTTCCTTGTACTTTCCCACCTCCCTCCAGCACCTGATCTGGAGCTGGGTGGTCTGAGGCCAGCTCAGAGACACATCCACACACTGCTCTGTACAAAGCAGGACCTGCTGACTGCAACCTCCTCCATAGCAAGCCCTGGTCCCACTCTGTCCACTCTGTGCATGGCCACTTGATGTTGGCTGGTGTTGGACACATACAGAAGGAGAGGATGGCACCTTCTCCAGTTCACCTGCAGCCTCTCCATGTTGCATGTCCTGAAGAAGCATCATTTCCCTACCACGCATGCTGGCAGTTGGATCTTGCAGACCCAGATGAGATCTGCACTCAGTGTGGCATGAGGCACTGCTCCCAACACAGAGCTTACCTTAGGTGGGTCTCTGCTTCATGTTTGCTCCTCAAAAGGGCACTGAGGTGGACTGGGACCCCAGTATTTCAGCCACTTTGTAGGAACAAAAGCAACCAGGCTATGGACACAGCCTGCCCAAGCAGGATGCAGGCATGGGGGGAACAGAGGTGGTTTCTGGCCAGAAGGGGATACAGCAGGGGGATTCTGCTAAATTAACAATATATATTTGTCTTTGCTAGTACAACAGAAGCTAGGGGAGCAGGCAAGAGGAAAGTGAGAAAGCTTTATTTAATTAGATTATGAGGCCCCAAAGGCTTCAGACTCATAAAAAAAAATGAAATTATTTTTGTAATTGAGGATGGGGTTTCTGCCAAGTGCTGCTTTAATGAGTATTTAGGTTTTATGTCATAAGTTAGCCACACCAGGAAAGGGCAGCTATTTGAGCCACCCCTCACCAGAGTCTTGAGCTTGCTGAAGCAGAAGCTGGTTGCCTGCAGCTGGGAGTGTTAACCTGCATTTCGAGGAAAGGGCATCCTTTGTCCTTTCAAGGCTGCTTATCCAGGTCTGTTGGTATTCTATTACCATTAAAGCTCTCTTTCTTCTCCAGGTCCCAGGAGGCAGCTTTCTCCATGGCATAGGTAGGGAAACTGAGGCAGCAGATAATCATAGGGTTGTTTTTCTTCCCAGAAGGAGAGAGAATTAATTTGCTGCAGCAGCTGGGGCATCCTTTGATCGCTCCTTCCTAAAGGCTGGTGGGACGGGTGTGTGGCATTGCTGGATCACGGCCTCATTGTAGCCTGGTGGTGGCCTTTGCCAGGCGGCCATGCAGAGGGCATGCAGCCAGCTCTGCTGGCTGTCTCCAACCTGGGGAGCCACTGCCAGGCAGCAAGCCAGTCACAGACATGGCAGTAGAAACAAGGTGTCCCTGGCCCACGTCTGGCCTGATTCCCTGAACCAATTTGGGGTGTGGGGGCTGCTGGGTTGAGACCTTCAACCACCCCTGTTCCTGGACTTTGGTGTGCTGGGCTGGGCTGGGCTGAGTTGGGCTGGGGTGGGTTGAGGGTCCTAAGCCTGAAGGCTTGACTCCGCTGGTCTGTGATGTCCTTGGGTCTCCAGCCCTGCCTGCTCAGCACAGCTGTGAGCCCCTGCCAAGTTGTGCACTGGTGGAGCTGGGGGGGGTGGTGGGGTGGGACTCATGTCACCTGCAGAAGAACTATTGAGAAACCCTTTCCGCAGCCCCCCATGTCATAGTGACCTGACACTCTGCTCCTTCCTACCCTGAGAAATGAAGCTTCCTCGCTCCCAAACCCTGCTCATCTCCTCATTAAACCCGCAGGCTCATCAGCCTCACTGTGCCCTCCCAGCCAAGGCACCTGGCAGGAGCTGGGGCACTCAGCCGCTCTCATCTGGAATGCCTTGAGCCCAACAGTGGAGGAGAGGAGTACTCTCAACCATCTTTCAAAACAGAAAAACATCCCACCTGCCTGTCAGTCCAGCCCTCGATTTTAGTCTCCATCTAATTAGAAGTTGTTTTGAAAGGATTAAGGCAAGTAATGAGCAATTTTAATATTCAGCTCATCCCATGTTACAGGCAGTATTTCTGAGGTGCTCAGAAGTGCCTGTCTGCAAGGCGCTGAAAGCCTCTGCTAATAATTTATTAACCCTTTATAAACTATTTACAAATGTGCTCTGCAATAAAGCGTGACCTTTTCATTTGTACCCCTCCTCCTCCTCTCCATTGAGTGGTCCGTGATGCTGTCTGCTCCTCATGGGCAGCTGCCAGCCCTCCCAGCTGCACCTGTGCCCATGGCAGCCCCCCAGCCCACTTTGTACCACTTGTGTCTGTGATGGTGCTGGCTCCTGCAGGTGCTTTCCAGTGACCATACTGTGCACAGCACCTGAGCATTGTGCAAGGGTGTTTGAGGCACGTACAGTTAGGCCCTGCCTCTGGTGCAAGGTATGGGACACTAGGATGGGCATTATCCTTCATCCTTAAGTCATGAGATTGTCTTCAAAGAAGCAAGAGGTCTTTACCCCAAACTTTTCGAGCTGCCTCCTTTTGCCACTTTGAGCTTTGGTATTCTCCAGGTGTCCTCTGCAGTCTTTGCATTTTTGCATGCAAGAAGGGGGATGGTTGGGTCTTCAGATGGGGCTTCAGGAAGCTTGTATTTCCCATGTGCAGCCGGTGTGAGACCTGCGATAACATCAAGAGGAGGCGAGTCTCCATTGCCTGGTGGGAGAGTTGGACCAGAGCTGCCTGGGGACAAGGAGCAAAGTAACAGCCCCAGGTGGCATGCAGGAGATTTGGATTCGCAGCATCACAGCAAAATCACAACATGACAGCAACACCTAAGATGGAGATGTGTTACTATTACTGCCATCAGACCAGGAGAGAAGGAAAGTGGCCACAAAATTATAGCAGCTCCTGGTAGATGTAGGGAATGTTTCTGTAGCAGAAACCAGTACTTTAATGACCTAGATGTTTTTTTTGGTAAGCACAGCAGAATGGTAGGGAATCTGCTGCTCTCCAGATAACAGCAAACTGTGAGGAGTGCACGTTGGTGACACTGTCTCTTTAATTTTGCACACTATAAAAATTGGAGATTCCCAGTCTCAGATGTACAACATGCAGCTTGCACAGTCATCTCAGGCTGCATGCTCCCACAGCAAGCCTGACTGCCACTCCTCTCATGCCACTGCCATTGGGTCATCCCATGAACCAGGCTGAATGGTATTCATCTCCTGAACCTTATTTCATCTTTACGACACACTTACTTCCGACAGACCCCTTTGGCCTCTCTGTGCATCAGTGAAGACTCAGTCCAGGATGTAATTCATCAGTTCCCAAAATCGTTGCCTGATGCCTAACTGTAATGATGTCTAAGGGGCAGGAGAAAAGCCCCGAGAACTCCGTACTTTACAAAAGCCCACTAAGGGGCAAAATGACCTACTGCAGTCTGGTGTAGCAACTCTCCCGTAACTGTGTCATAAGACCTAGTGCAGGGTATCTTGCAAGTTGGGAGATTAGGAGACTCTCTGGATCCAAGAGTAGGTATAGCTAAAACTATGCACTGTCCTGATGCAATTATGTCCCCCTAATGGTGCTTTTTGCTCTTATAATTCCCTTGTGGAGAAAAAACAGCCCCGTCTCTACGAAGCACCTTTACATTACTGTAGGAGCACGCCTGTTAGACCTATGCTTCTTCACCAGGAAAATCACATCCCTATTGGCATGGTTATCCAGCGCATCCATTAAGGGCAGATCAAGCCTCTGCAGAAGAGCTGCAAAATGGCTACATCAGGTTTTCAGTAGTATTTTCTGGGAAACATGCTCATTTTTCAAAGCAACTCAGCTTCAACCTTTCATGCCGCTCAAGGCATCCATACATTGGGAAACCTGTTTTAGAATCATCAAATCATTTAGGTTGGAAAAGGCCTGTAAGATCATCAAGTCCAACCATTTCGGTCATGTCAGGAAGTGCTGTTCCTGGGGCCTCTTGCTCCCAGGGTCCTCACGACAGCAGACTTTCCAAAATGGAGAAACTTACTTGGAAAATCTTACCAATTCTTTCTGAAGCACCTGTTTTCTGAAAAAGAAAGCACAGCAATGCAGCTTGGATCTGCTTTGAACTAGCTGTGGGAAGAAAAAAGAAGACTTGCAGTTTTCAGGAAAGTGTTTTCCCTGCTCATTATCAGTGCTGTAAAAGCAGAAGCGTGTGCAGAGGGCTGCGTACAGAGTGAAGTGTTGGCAGCCCAAACGTGATCAGCAGTGCTGGGCAGGAGGCTCACTTTCTAAAAGTCGGTGTCTGCAACCTAAACATCAGCAGCTGGGATTCCTGTCCCAGGCTGTGGAGGTCTGGCCAGTGAACACCAGAGCGAGATTCTCTCATTGTAACACAGACTTCTAATGCAGATCAGATGCAGCCTTTCTGCTGACTCTGAAGAGAGCCTGGGGGCTGAGTTCAGCTGGAGATGTCTACATTTGGGTGAGACGAATCCCACTCAAAGTGCTTTACCTCAAAGTTCAAGCAAGTTCTGGTATAGTTAAGTTCTGACTAGCATCTCTCTGTTAAAGATAATGATAACTTACTGCATACTACCAGAGTAATGAAATCCTGCTTTTTGGTTTTTAGTGGCTCCATCCCAGTCTGTAAGTTCTGGAAATAAATATGCAATTATATTCTCAGTCATTTCATTGACTCTCTGCACCCTGCAGACTGCAGTCTGGGCAACTGAGCTAGACAGACAGCACATTACTACATAGGTGTAATGGACCAACCAAAAATGTAGGTGTGCCCCAGATCTTTCTTCTTGAGTGAAAGGTCCTGGGAGAAAGGAGGGTGGGTGGTCATGCCACCTGCAGAACATACACCTTTGCCAGCTAACAGTGCAAGCACGACTCCAACATGGAAGAATGATCACCTCTAAGTTCTTCACACCTCCTTGGTGCTCTACAGCCAACAGACAGTTTTCAGAAGTTCAGTGATCATCTGTTTTCCTTTGGAAAAGGAGGATTTACTTAACCCACGCGTCCTTTGTCGGAATGTTTCCTGCAGTTTTGAAAGGGAATTTTTGGTCTAAACCAAAGAGAAAATGGTGGGCTGCAGAACTAGTGAGTTTATAGGTATTCACTAGGAAAAAGGTTGATGTTCACTCCTAGTCTGAAAGGAGATGATTTTCCTAAAGCATTGTCCTGTCTGTTCTGCTATAGTGGCTTGCTGTCTCCAGTTTGCCTGCCTTGACTTGGTCCTGATGATGTATTAAAGTCCCTTCATATTAGATTTTATTTTCTCAGGCTGTTCCTTGCATGTTATCCATGTAAACACCTTTATGCCTAAGCAGAGGTGCTAACTTCAGTGGAAATGCCACATTTCCATGCCCTGACACCCTGCAATATTAGGCAATGAAGTTCCAGCTCTGTTGCCTGTCAGCAAATCTTGACTGAGTTCTCCAGTCAAATAGATGCATCTCGGTCTGATTGGGGTGGGAGGAGTGAGGGAAGCTATTCTTCCTTTCCTTCACAGGGATAAAAATAGAAAATCCCCACTGGTATGAAAGTTACCCAACTATTTCCCTCACAGATGGATTTGGTTGTCTCACCTTAGGTCCAAAGTGGACACTAGCCCATTCTAGGCTTTGCTTGCTGAGGTCAATTGGAAGGCTTAGTCCTACCCGGACAGTCTACTGGCCTCCTCCAGCAGTCTTCTCTAGACTTGGTGCCTTCTGGGCCTGAACATCTTCAGCAATCAAGATATGGGCTACCTAGTCATGTATGCCTTGGTACCAATGCTCTTGATTTAGAGGCCAGTTGGAAACGCAAGTCAGCCAGTTTGACATGGTGGCACTCAGTAGCATCCAAGAGTCTTGAACCAGTTGTCTGTCTACATGGGAGTCTCAAGGGCATGGGGACCAAAGTGGTGTGCTGCTGTGGCCTGGAAAGTGCAGTTCAGTGTTGGTGAGAGGAGAACATGCCTGATTGATAGAGCTGGGATAACCCTTTAGAGGCCAGGGCTGAGCCTCTGCTAGGCAAAACAAGGACTGTTCCTCTCTGGCAAGGGAGCCTAGTTCCCCTCCTCATAAAGAAGGTTATTCCTTTTTCTCTGGAGATGGTCCAAGATGGAAAGACAGACCTTTTGAGATGTCTGTAAACATATATAGCAACATCCCCAATGCTTATTGTTCTCTTCCTCAAAGGAGGATCCTCTCCTGGGTCCTCCAGCTTCCAGAGTGTCTGTCCCATTAACACCAATGCCATCAGGCTGTTCCTGGTGGTTCTGTATGGATGAAGGACTTGCCAGTTCTGCCTGCATGAATATAGACCTTGCCCTTCACAGGTGAACACTATGTGGAGAGAAAGGACATTTCACGCTATCACCAATGAGTGTGGAGTTATCTGGTGTTGCAGGGTACTGCATGTCAGCTTTGGGCACCAGCAACTGGGTTCAAAACAGCTGTCTCTGATGTTAGCACCCACAAAAGTCTGATTGCTCTCTTCCAGCTTTCCCAACATGTTTGGGACATGCTCAGGAAGGCTTTGCTCTCTACAGTGCTCTCCACATCACACTGGGCTCCCGAGGAGCCAAAGGCAGTGCCCATCCATTTCTGCATGTTTCTGTGCATCTGGACTCCTGGTGCTGCTGGACCTCATGTACCTCGGGCTTGAGTCCATTTGTCTTCAAACAGCTTATCTACCAACTTCTTTGGACGGAGCATCCCTGTAAAGACCTAATGTGTTACTAGTCCTCTATCAGGAAAGGATTTCTCCTGTATCCCTAAACGACAGTTTTATTGAAGTGTTGGAGTGTGAAGGGAAGTTTACCTCCCTCTCAAAACTCCAGTTCATTCTGCAATACTGGCCTCCATCATGCCTGATGTTTCTCCTAGTGAGCAAGCAGGATGGGCTTGCCTGCTGCCTCCTGAAATCTTGCTAAGCTATTGCAGCAATGTGATGCATAGGTTTAGTGTAGATGGCAAGGCAGAAATGTCCTTTTCTGGGGTTTGAGTAAGCTGCAGCCCTGTTTTATTATTTTGGATACTGGGGGAATGTGGGGAGGGAGGATCAAAGCAAAGGGAGGAAAAAAGGGAGGAAGAAGGCTGTTTCCATTTATGGGTTATGAAAAGCAGTTACGGCTCCTGTAGACTTTTACAGAAGGTAACCCTGACTGTGAGGAAAGCTGGATGTTAATTAATTCAATTACAATGCTGCACGGAACTGAGTGGAAAAGGCCCCAAACTAGCCCTTTTTTATAATGCAACCTACAAACAACCAGGACAGAAGCCCAGTTTACAGCCACCTGAACTATAAAGTTTCCCCTCTAGAGAAAGTGAGCACCAGAGCAAACAGGCAGAGGTGAGGATGGAGCCAGCTCTGAGCTGAGCTAAGAAACCCTGCTGTTCACAGGCAAAGAAGGATAAGGCTTGTCTGGAAGTACCTTTTGAAAACTCCTGCCTTGAACAACATGAACTGATTACAAGCCGTTTGTTCTCCACTAATGTGGGGTTTTAGGAACTGGGACCCACCTGCTGACCAGGTAGGCACCCCGCACTCAATCTCTTCTCTGAGCTGTGGGAGCTGCCTGAAGATGGTGTGCCAGGGCACAGAAAGCCTCTGCCCCTTTTCCTGTGCCTTTGCTCCCATGCCAGGGAAGGGGTGGTAGGGGTCCTTGCACATGCAGGAGTCTTTGGGTGTCCCTGTCACCTGCCTTTACTGCTACAGGCTTTATATCTGCTGCTGCAGGCTCATGGGCTGAAGATCCTGCAGCAAACAACCACCTTGGCCAGATCCACTTAGTGTGGAGGATCTTGAGGACGCAGGAATGACAGCCCTAATGGGGGTTGCCTCCTGGGTGCACTGAAAACTTGTCCTCCTTTGCTGTTCCCTCTCTGGAGGGTCCAGCTTCTCTCTGAGCCACAGGACAATTCCTGTGAATCACAGCAGTCTTCTGCAGGCGGAGCCTGCAGGGAGCCCTGCAAGGTCTCCAAGGGGGTCAAGACTTGCTCCTGCAGGAGTGGGGATCTAAGGGTCAGACAGACCCCGCTGTCTGCTCTATCACTAACGGGATCATTGTCCTCCCGTAGTCAAACCTAGAAGCCCTGGATGGGGTTTTAAAGGAACCTATTGCTGGAAGATTACAGACCCAACATGCTGTCTAGAATAGAGGGATGTTCAGGTTCAGGCATTCATTATCCTGGGCCTTCCCTCTCAAGCTTATGCTTCTCCTGGGGAGCACGTAAGCTCACTGTCCCAGCACTTTGGCCCATTTTTTTGTGGAAGCATAAGCAACTCCTCCCACCTCACCAAGTGATGGTGCAGTCCAGGTTTTCACCTCCATAAGTCTGAGACCACAACTCTGTTTCCTCTGTGAAAAGAACAGTCAGGTTTGCATGATGCATGCACAAGGCTAGAGGAGGGCTCTGTGCACAAAGTGCTGTGTAGCCAAGGTGTCAGTACAAGGAAAGGAATAAGTGAAAAATACTAAGTGTATTGTTTTATTTTCCCCCTTTGAGTAACTGCAAAGAGTGCAAACGGGAAAGCTGTTATGGATTTTAAGACTTAGTTTTATTGTTTTCTATAAGTGAAAAACAGCCATTCTTTCCCCAAGATGAAGTTTTGCAGGAGTCGTTTGGATCTGAATGTGTACTAATTGCTCTGGGGACTCTAATAAAAATTCAAAATAAGGAGCTGTAGGATTTGGCTTCAAGAAAAAGTATGTTCCATGCACAGTAATTTCTGATTACCCAAAGGCTCTTTTTTTAGCATATAGCTGGTTTATTTTAGTCTGTGGGATATGTTTTATCCACGACCTCTTTTCTACATTGGAAGTGAAGGATATAGGACCTGCAATTTAAACTGTCAGTGATGGATGGAAACCACTGGGACAGTATATTGCCCATGAGCAGTGACTATCAGTACCCCAGGGGCTCTATAACACTAGCAGCAGTGAGTGCTCATATTTCCTTGTTGAGCCATGTTTTATTTCAGCCCAGGTGAGTGCTGGCATGCAGTGGCACCCAGCCAGGAGAAACTGGCACCTCACCTCTGGCGTGGGCAGGCTGGCCCTGGTGACTCTCACAGGTGGCTCCCTGAAGCCTGGTTTGGGGCTCCCACAGAACTGCACTGGCCCTTGTCCACCTGAAGTCCCTCCCAGACAGCAAGGCTTGGGGATGTCGGTTGGAGTGGAGAGTACACAAACCTGATCCCCGTGGTGGGTGTCCAGCCCCTCCCTGTCTGGAGCGCATCTCTCACTCCTTCCAGCCTTCCCCTCCCTGGGAACAGAGCAGTGGTCTTCTGCCAGGCTTCCAGGAGCAAGAGAACTACAAGGTTGAATGATTTGCCTTGTCTCAGAAAAGCTGTTGCAAAGCAGGGAACTGAAGGATGGGATGGGTTTCTCAAGTCACAAACCGAGACTATAACCAGAACTGCCAGGATCCCTCTTAGACTACCCCAGGCAGATGGATCCCATCTGGATTTTCAGAGGGAAGGACATCTCCAAGGACCCATGGACACTGGAAGAGGACACAGCCCCACCTGAACCAGGACAGTGTGTGGGCTATGAGCAGTTGCACACATCAACTCTTAGTTGTTACACAGGATGGGTAATGTGGTCACAGATGTCCTCCACTAGATGTTGGAGGACATCCTCTGGTGGGTCCAGCAGGTGTTGGGAGCACCGGGAAGGGCTTTGCAGAGTAATGTTGAAGGTAGCATGGTCAGAGGAACAGTAAGGCAAGAACAGAGAGCAGGGAAGTACTGCGTCCCTCAAGCTCTGCCAACTTTCCTCTTTTTCCTGCCTTGGAATAGCACCTTTGAAATAATGAGTGTCTGGCTGAGACTGCAGCCCAGCCCTGCTCCTGAGACCCTAGTCTTCAGCAGAGATGTTGCTGGTGAGCTAGAACTTGGTGTCATCAGGGAGGGAGTCATGTACAGAACAGAGGCATCAGTTTGGCGCTGTATAAATCTGTGGTGTGCCCACATCTTGAGTTCACTATGCAGTGCTGTTTTCCCCATCTCCAGGCTGTAATAGAGCAATAGAAGCAATAGTTACAGAAAATCCAGAGGAAGGCAGTCAAAAGGCTCAGGAAGGTGGAGAAGCTGTCTTACGAGAACAGGCTAAAAAGGCAGGGACTGCAATCTGGGGAGGAAAGGCTGAGAGTTGATATGATTGAGGTCTTCATAATTATATAAAAACAAGCGTCTAGCCCATGGGAGAAATAAATGGGGATTTTCACAACGAGAATGGTAAAAACTTTTTATTTTCAGCCATGTTGAAAGGGCAGAGGTCAAAGCAGAGACATAAGAGGGAGGCGATGTACTTCAAAAGGAAGAAATGCAGTTATGATCTCTCCATCTCTATGCGTCTGCCTCCTCAGAGAAATCTTGCTGTGCCCATGTGCACACCCTCTGCCCAGGTGTTGCACCTGCATTTTGTAAATTCATTGGTGAGCTGGGTCATAAAAGCACATCCGTTCCCATTCACCAGCCACATTATGGGTGGGATCAACAGCATGTAGATCAAATAGCTGTACGGCACGTTTCGTTCCTGCTCACAGGGCATGGGAACTCAGAGCATGTGGTTTATCACAGCAGAAGCTGTTACTCTAGGTGCTTTAGCCCAAGGAGCTCAAGGGCTCTCTCCAACAAGAGTGACCAAGGGAATTTTTAAGCTCTTATGAAACCCAATCCAGATGCCCAGAAAACAGATTTGACTCATTAATTTTTCACTCTCTAAGGAAAGGAGAATGCAATCATAGCCGGATGGCTATAAGGCAGATGGGGACGAGGCCCAGCTGTAGCTGTGTGTGTTGGTGGTGGCTGCGTGTCTGCATGGCACGGTTTTCACCAAGGAAAAGGGCCAAACAGGAAACATCTGCCTGTCGCATCTTTCTGCATTCTGCCGAAGAACAATTCCCACCATGAAAGCTGACACTTAAAATTGCTTTTCACTCTTGCAAAAATAGGATGGAAGGTGTCTGTCAGAAACCAACATCTTGAGGAATCTGTGGCTGCTTTGCAAGGGCCTGGAAAAGGGTCCTGGGGCACAGAGAGCACTGCAGATGTCTGCATTTCATGTTGGTCAGCAAACGAGGTGTGAGGGGGGTGCCTCCTGCCCCGACGATGAAAATAACTAAGAAAGAGCAGGATTAATGGCTTCCGACCTGGTTGTCTGAGTACATGGGACTGGGGACCGCTCAGAGGATGGAGATCCTGAGATGCTCCTCATTGGGTATGTCTATGCTGTATTCACATCACACTGAGTGAATCCCATCCTCTGGCATTTTCTCAGTTTGAAGAAGCTGTCCCCCAGCCTCTGCCTGCAGCACCATGAGGCAGAACTGAGCCTGGTCTGGCGTAAGCCCAGGCATTGGTATGGGCTGAGGACTGACTGCCGCAGTAGCTGCTCTGCTGAAGATCACCGTGTCATCAGTGTACAATGCAGGTCAAGTGCGTACAGGGCTGTGTTAGCAAGGGCGCAGCCAGCAGCTTATAGCAAGTGTTTTCCCCTCTATCCAGGGTTTGTGAGACCACTTCTGGACATCATGTCTTGTATTGGACCTCCAAATACAAGAAATTTACAGACTGAAGCTGGTCATGGGATTACATCTGCCTCCAGGTGTCAGCCTGGGCCAAGGGGCTGGTGGCACTTGAGTGGCAGAGCAGACATCTTCTGTCTTTCCCTTCATGACAGCCTTCATCTCCATGCACCAGCAGAAAATGTGGACCATGCTGCCACTGTCTCTCCCAGCATTCTTTGAGCACGCTCACAGGTACTGACTCATCCCTGTTAGCACCAGGACCTCCCAACACCCCTTCCTGGCACTGCCACCACCGTAGGTCTTGGTGGAGCATGGTGATGTTCTGGGTGAGGCCTTCTACAATTTTGCTGAAAGTCTCAGAAGGATCACTCCTGCTTTGCCCTCCGTCTTCCAAACTTACAGGCTGCACGAGACGCAGGTGAAAGGTCCCAGTGCCTTCCTTCCCCTGTGGTCTGCATGCCAGCATATCTCAGAGCAGGCCAGCCTGCCTTGCCATCCCTTCCCCTTCCTGACAACCCCTCTCTCTTTCTGATCTTGACTCTGAACTGGTGAGATGAGCGCAGGATCTGCTTGCTTTCTTCTAGACCTCCAGCACCACTGGAACCACTTCAGAATGCGTCCTTGTCATCTGTGCCATCCGTGTCATCCCTGTGCCTCCTGCTCACCCCCTGGACAACCTTGCAGTGCCAGGGTGAGGACAGAGTCCTCACGAAAGAGCTGCTGCCCTGTCTCCACCAAGCCCGAGGGAGCAGGATGAGGAGCAGCGAGGCAAAGCAAAGCTGCAGCATGAAGCAGCCCAGTTCAGCGTGAGCTTGAGGAAAAGCTCATGCTCCACTAAGCAGCAGGATTCTTCTCCAAGCCTTCCTGTGTTGCAGCAGCCAAGCGGTTACACAAAACTGAAGTGGGAGCCTTTCCAGTCCCTAACACAGGGAAGAAAATTAAAAATACATAATTTCCCACCAGCCATTCAGCTTCAACAAAAGCTGGGACACTTCCAGAGCCAGTCCCTGAAAGAACTGCTGTGTGGTTTCCAACCCCTCACACAATCAGGGCAAACTTTTCTGCATCTCTGCCCAGCCTCTTCAGGACTGGTGCTTTCCTGCAGTGGATACCAGCCTGGCTTCACTGGCCCCACTGCAAATCCAGCCATCGTCCCAAAGTAGGTGATGAGGCATTTCTGCTCTCCTTCCCCCACTAACCAACCCTGCACCATCTTCTTGTGGCCTAGGGGCCATGCAGGACCCCAGGGGCAGAGCAGGGCTGTAGCAGGCAACTTGGTGGCTGTCCTGTGTCACTATCCTGTGGCACTGGGCACATGACACGTGGTGGTTTGGTGTTGCCAGGATTCTGATAAATAAAGCTAATAGCAGTTATATTGCGTGGATCTGGGCTGCAAGAAAGGACAGCATCAGAGGGCCACAGGGGATGGGAACCTCAGTCCCTTCTGCCTCTCTCCCATCTTGCAGTGAAAGCACCAAGCCACAGCACTGGAGAGGAGAGGGAAAGGCTGTGGTTAGCACTGGATCATGGATTCATTGGCTTCCCCTAGCCTTCCTTACAGCAGTAATATCCTCCTTCCAGCATGAATCCATGTTCTTCTGCTTATGTGGGCTTTACAGAGGTGATCTGGCTCAAATCACAGAACTGCAGCTTAACAACTGTCTACAACTCATCAGGGCAACATTAGCCGTCGATGTGAACAGTCCTGGCCAGGACAGCCTTGTCCTTGATAGGACAAGGGATAGTGACTTTAAACTGGAAGAGAGTAGATTTAGATTAGCTATAAGGAAGAAATTCTTCACTCTGAGGGTGGTGAGGCACTGGCCCAGGTTGCCCAGGGAAGTTGTGGATGTCCCATCCCTGGAGGTGTTCAAGGCCAGGTTGGACAGGCCTTTGATCAGCCTGGTCTGGTGGGAGGTGCCCCTGCCCATGGCAGGGGGGTTGGGACTAGATGACCTTCCAACCCAAACCATTCTATGATTCAGTGATTCTATGACATATGCCAGGTCATTCTCTTTTCTTGCCAGACCCTTTTTCTGTATGCTAACCCATGTTAAATTTGCTGGAGGCTGGGAGCAGTGGACATGCATGCGATGTCCACCCTACCCACAGGACTTAGGGAAGCAACAGTCACTTGAGAGGATGCCTGAGCCTGCAGAAAGGGCAGGACTTATGTTCGTATGAAAATCCACTGGTGGGAACCCAGATATCACCTTCTAGCCCTTACCTGTGCTGGAGAGTCCTTTGCAAAGCAGAAACAAAAAGAAATAGGACGAAGGGTAACAGGCACAAACTCGAACATAGGAAGTTCCATCTTAACATGAGGAGGAACTTCTTTACTTTGAGGGTAGTGGAGCACTGGCACAGACTGCCCAGAGAGGTTGTGGAGTCTCTCACTCTGGAGACATTCAAAACCCACCTGGACACCGTCCTGTGCAACCTGTCATAGATGCCCCTGCTCTGACGGGGAGGTTGGACTAGATGATCTCCAGAGGTCCCTTCCAACCCTGACCATTCTGTGATTCTGTGATTCTGTGAAACAAGCTGGGACATAGGGAATATCAGCCTGGGGTGCACCTCAGCCTCCTGTCTCTCAGGCTGTACTGCTTTGGGGCAATGGAAAGGAGGCCCAGAGCGGGACCTCTGAATAGCAGCCCCACCCCAACCCTTCCCCTGGTGCTGCAGTGTGTCCTCTCCCAAAAGCCTGATTGAAGCTGTGGCTGTTTTAGGCCAGAGGCTGAGATGCACCTTGGTGCTTTCTCAGAGCTTAACAGAAGAGCCGTTAAGAGTCTGTCTTTGGACTCTGTCCATCATTGGTAACCTTCCAGCTATTTGCTGGAGGCAGATGTGGACAGTTGCAACCAGCTGCTCCACCCTTGTTTGTCTTCTTTTGAGTCCAAGTTGTGGCATCACAGCCTGTCTCCTCTTCCCTTTGCCCATGCACTTACACCACACAGCTGGGGAAGGTCACATTTCACACATGAGCCCTACCACATATGGCTGTCTCATGGGGTTGTAGAGTGAGAGAGACCCTCTGCAGCTAATGTGGATCATGCTGGCCAGGCTGCATGGTGGACTGTGGCAGGAGTCAGCTGCATGACTTCAGGACCAGACATCACCATGAGCATCTGGGAAGGGAGCCACAGCCCATTACAACCCAACTGCCAGTTCCTCTGGAGTTTCTAGGAAGCCTCAGCCACCCATAAGATGGGTGTGCTTCAAGTGACTGTCACCTCAAGCATAAATCAAGTAGCTAGTGACTTGTTGGGTAATTTGTCTTGGGTTGATATACACTCAGCTTGCCTGCAGACTCCAGGTGCACATGACAGCCTCCATCCATGTGTGTGCAATGGAGTATGGATCCAACAGGAGACATACAAATCTCAGAAGGGTCAGGAGGATGTGAGAGGCCTGGATCCCTCCTCCTGGCTCTGCTCAGACCGGTACAGGAGAAGCTGGGAGCTGATGATCTTCCTGGCTCAGCAACAGTCTGTGCATGCCTCCTGCCAGCAGTTCCCCAGTGCCTCTTCTCCAGTGGGAGCACAGGCCAAGAAAAGCATACCTCAGACTTTAACTATTGACTCCTCAGCCCTTCTTCCAGACCATAAACATCCCAGATAGACTTCACAGAAGGTAAAACAGAGTAGGTATAATGCAGTAGTTTATACGAAATAACAGAAATATTTTTTATATATATTTATATATTTGTCCTGGTTTGAGTCGGTTAAATTTAGGAGGGATGGATGGGACATCACACTTACTAAGGTTTGCCAACGTTTCTTACTCAGGCCCGTCTTCTGACCACATTTAGTTTCCTGTTTTCTGGTTGCATATAGTTGTGCCAAGCTTTAGCTATTTGACTGGAATTTAGCTTGGGGGGTGTCTGGTTCCTACTGGAGTTTTTGGATGGATGGAAAGGAGGTAGGGAATTTCAGCCCAAACCCTTTGGCTGGTTTCAAAAAATTGGACTCAAAAAAGCCACATTATTCATCTCACATTAAGAAAAAGGCCAGCAAAGCTTTGCTGGAAAGGTTCCTCCTAAGATTTGAGTGTTGGCTCTGTGTTGCATGTCTATATTATGTCTTCACTATCGGAAAGTCAAAATTTGGCCCATGTTAGGTTTTCAGTATTACTTGAGATTACAGTGTGGTCGTGCTCAGGAGAGTCTTGGTAGTTTTGCAGATAAATTCCTTGAAGATGCTGCATTGGCTTGGCCCTGCTGTCTGTGCACGGGAAGACTCAGTGCCTGGGACTGATTTTCTGTCCTGGATTTGGTGGGAAAGAGATCTGCAGTCTTTCCTCTTCATTTGGGATGGCAGAAGAACAAGCAAGAGGAGACTTGGCCCACATGTGCGAACCTGAGGACTGCGCCAAGGGCTTGTTTTGACCTCCCTTGGGAGGGCTCATCTCCTGCGGGTGGGATGCTGGGCCACAGGAGGCTGATGTGCTGGTGTTCCAGGAAGTCTAGTCTGGCCTTTCTCTTGTCAGGGAAAGGCAGGCTGTCTAAGGGAGAGGCCAAAGGCCTGCAGGGGCAAGCCCAGGAGAGGGTGTGAGCAGATCCCTCCGCACAGACTTGACACAGATATCTGCTGCCAAACTCCTCCACAGGCTCTTTCCAGCCATTGGAAAGCAGATGGCATGTCTAGGGCCTGATCCACCCAGCCTGAGGAAGACCTCTAACAGCACACAGGCAATAGTGCTCTGTCTGTCTGTCTACATCAATCATATAGCAAGCCTTGCCTGCTTGCTCAGGCAGTTGTCTGTAGATGACACACCATCTATGTTGACCAGACATGCTCTTCCAGCCTGGAATCAGGCTAATGGAGAGGCATCACTGTCCCCTTGCTAGTCTGCATTGTACAATACATTCTGCAAGGGAAATGTTTGGTAGTTCAGATTTGCTTACAAGTAGCTCAAATACCTCTAACCTGGCTCTTGGTTTGTTGGTGGGGCTGGGAAAGACTGTTGGGGAGGGATCCATCTGCAATACAGGTTTCTCCCTCTACGGACCCAGTGGATGAAAATGGACATTCAGTGGGCTCATCATCAAGTTTCTCCTGAAACCTGCAACCACATAGTCCCTTTGCTCTGCTTTAATTGGTCAGGGGAGACTTCATAAAGAAAGAAGTCAGAAGCCCTTTCTAAGGATTACTGCTGCACTCAGCTGTTGCACTGCCATGGCTCAAAGCCAGGGAGGACCAGAGCATGCAGAGGGAAGACCACTTGCAGTGCTCTGCAAAGAACAGGCCATGGAATAGTTCTGGGAAACAGCTTGAGATGGAGAAGTGGCAGGGTGGCAGGAGATCAGTGGGGTTCTCCTCTCTGGCCTGGTCTCACTTTCTCTGGTCCCTTGTTACAGGCAGGGATCGTGCGTTTGTTGGAAGCACCTGACTGTGCCTAGTGTGATAGGTGCAGGGATGATGCGTGCTCTGTGACAGCGGGGGATGCACACGGATGCACCTGGAAAAGAGGTAAAACTGCCAGCATTGCCTCGAGGAGGGACCTGACCCATCTCATGACTGTGGCATGAGGTTCCCCTCGGGATCTGTCCTGCTCAGCCAGCAGCTCAGCATGTACCCCTGCAGAGGAATCAGCAGCAGAAGGGAAGCTGCTGACATCTCCATGACCTCCACAATGTGAGGGGTTGTAAGAGCAGAGGCAGCTGCAGCCCAGCACATCTTGTCAGCAAGAACTAGTAGAGCCCTGCACTAGGCAAGCAATTAATGATTTTACTGCTAACAAGGGCTGCAGCTCAGCAAGTCAGAGCACCCAAAGCCCATTGCTGACATCTGGATAGCCTCACGGCTTCTCAGAGGTGATATATAATCCCTCATTTACAGAGAGGGAAGCTGAGGCAGAGAGTTTAAATGATCTGCTTGAGATGTGAGGTAGGAAGAGAATTAGGGGGAACACCCAGGGGTCCCATCTGCCTGCTGTGACTGATTAGCCATGCTTCCTGTGCAGGTAAAGACAAGTATTGTTTTAAAACAAAATCAGCTGTTATCATGCCTTGGCCTGAGCCCCATACAAAAAGTCTTGCTTCCAGAAGAGATAATTTCTGGTCGCACCATGGTCACTTGACTGCAGCTGTTACAATGGAGAAAAGCTTGCACAGCACTGTGGGGCTACAGCCCATGGCTCAGGATGGTGCTTGCAAGACTGGCAAACTTTGCATCGATAGGCATGTTCACCAACGAGGTGCCATTTTATCAAAAATGCCACTTGTCTCATTTGGTGCAATACAGCGTCCTTCCCTTGCCCTACAGAGAGCATCACAGGGTATATTCAATAAAGACACTTTAGCCAGTCTTAGCTGGCAACTTATGACACCCTTCAGTAGTACTCGTGTCTGGAAAAGTGTTACTCTGGCGGGCAAGAAGGTCTGCAGAAATGCAAAGTCAGCAGGGAGAATCACGCAGGTTGGCACATCACAAATGCTTAGAAGTGTTTAAAAAAAAATTCACACTTATCTCCTATTTCTCCTATTTCTGGCAGGCAGAGGGTACTTGGAAATAGTGCCCCAGTAGCCAGGCTGAGAAAAGCAGCTGTGCCACATTCCTGTCCCCAGCCCTGGGCAGCTGCCTTCCACAGCTGGGGCACCAACACCCTGCATGGTACGGGTCCCCTGTGCTAGGGGTTGGGGCTGTCTGGGGGTTTTGAGAGGAGCAGGAGAATGGGGGTGCCCGGGCCCCTAATGCCTCAGGACCACAAGAGCAGATTTTCCTCTCCAGATCTCACTGTGCTGCATAATGAGCACTAGTCTTTGCAAAAGCAGCAAACCCCAGCATGGTCCTTCCTTGCTTTTATATTGAGGGGTCGATAGGGCTGGGGGGCCATTTTTCTGTGCTCCGTTTCAAACTGCTGCCCTTCTGACCTGCTATCGACAAATCCGTGCCTTTCTGACAGCCCTCATGGGCACTCATGACGTGGTTTCTTTTCTGTTGTAGGTAGTACTGAGCCTGAGCTGAGTGCAGGGAGGGAGCCCGTAAGCGCTGGGAGAACAAGCAGAATATGAGCGAGAACAGCCACTTTCCATGCTCTGCCCCAGACCGCCAAGAGCTGGCCTGCAGCGATGGGGACGAGCAGCTCAGCCAGCCTCCGGAGCCTGCCAGCGGGAGAGCCAGCCCCCGGGATGATGCTCAACCCTCCCGAGGAGCGGAGGGGGAGTGCGGGGGCCAGGGGAACAAACATCTGGAAGTGAAGGCGGAGCTGGGCGAGAGGCAGGGTGAACGGGGACTGGGGACAGACGCTGGCAGCAAGAGTGGCCACGAGGACGATCCGTTGTTGGGGAACGGCGTGGATGCAGAGCTGGCTGCAGGGCAGGAGCAGGCGCCGCTGCAGCAGCAGGACAGTGACGTGCCCAGCCGAAGCAGCACGGATTCGGAGGAGAGGGGCTCTCCCACCCAGGAAATACCTAGTGAGGCCCTCAGCAATGAGTGGTGTCACAGCATCTTGGGCTCCTCAGAAGCTCTAAGTGCAGACGAGCCTGAGGAGCTGCTCGGGTGAGTGTGAAGTCATTGTAACGTCGGCTCAGTGCTGATTTGCATGTGTTGTTTTCTCAAGCCTCCTTGGTTCGCGTTACTCTGCTCTGTGAGCAACTCAGCAGTTTAAAAAGCTGCAGCTGCTCTCATGGTTGACTGTGGCTTTTCGCTCTTTTCCTCTCCGGGCTTCTCACACTGCTTTTCCCTGTTACAAATGCAGAAAAGCTGTGATTAGAGCCAGCATCTGCCCACAGAGGTACTAAAGCGAAGGAGAAGCTCTAGAGATCTCAGGAGTGCTGGTTGTGCTCACTTTGGGGGTTTCCCACTTGTAAGTTGGAGATTCAGCTGGAGCACTTTTGGCAGAGTTCCTGAGATGTCTTAGGACAAGCACGACAGCCAGGGGATGATGAGGAGTGGGGCTTGCCCAGGAGCCTGGTATGCCCTGGAAGTCCCTGGCAGCATGGCTTGCTCTGGCAGTCCCTGGGCTAGCAGGTTACAGCTTTGCATCCAAAGGACCACGCCATTGGTAAGAGAGGGCAAGGCACTGAGCTTTGCTCCCTGCTGCACCTGTGGCAGGTGTTACCAGTGCCTGGGTGGCACAGACATAGCAGTAAGAGATGAGAGACACAAGTGTCATCCTGTTCTCAAGTGCCTGAGACAAACCAGCACATGTGCAGTGCCCCCCAGCCTCTGTATCCTCTGTACTGGCAGCCTGTTTTCACGGGAGAACTCTCCAGGCTGGGGGACGTTCACACTGGTGCAGCATCCACAGCTGATTTTATGCCTCTGCAAGTGTTTAGACTCCCTGGGGCTCTGCAGATTGGGGGCTGCAGGGAAATGACTGGTCCCTGGGATGAAGTGGGGTGCTTTCCATGCCATCCCTGTGGGAGAAGTACGGATGATTCCCTTTGCCACCAAAAATCATCTAGGGATCTGTATTGTAGCCAGCTGGTGTTTATGGCCACTGTGAATCTTATGGCCCTGCTTGCGTACCTACTCTAGCGCAGCAGGGATGCTGCAAGCAGGAGGGGGCTGGAGAAGAGCAGGAGAAGTTGTCACAGGAGAGCATGGCCTTCTTAAGAGAAAGTGTGAAAGGAACAGGGTGGCCAAGAGGGGCCAGTGAATCACCTACTAGTTTTAGTCCAGCGCAGGCTTTAGGCTGAGATGTTTGTTCAGAGAGCTGTCTGGAGCATAGGTAGGAGTGTCAGCAGAGCTGGGAAGCCACACAGCGTGTGGGCTGACAACAGGCGTCCCTAATTCATTGTGTCTCTAGCGTTAACAGGCTCCCCTATAAAAAGCTGGTGGTTTGATTTACCCAAGGCCCCCAGCAAGAAGGAGCAGCACTGTTTCAACAAGTGCAATCGAAGGTGCCAAAGAGGAAGAGTGTCCAATGCAGGCTGCTGATGTCCAGAGAGCTAGGGGAGTCCACCCCCAGGCAGATCCCACGAGCCCTGTAAGCTATGCAGTCAGGTCTTAGATGTCTGCAAGTCTCTCAGGTTGCAAGGGAATAGTATTTGCTTGGTGCGTGGCTTCCTGGAAGAAATTGTGAGTTCAAGATGAAGCTAAGGGGGCCAGTGAATGCTGCTAGAGTCACTGGAAGTGCAATTATTTTAAGGTCCTAGGGCATGAACTGGGAGAAGTGGCAGGCTGAGGATTTGGAGATGATGCAACCTGACTGGGCTCCGCATGCACAGCCCATGATCTTATGCTCTAAACATATTCACTTGTATAGCAAATATGTCTTTTGAGAAACTGAATGCACAAGGGATAAGTCACACACTCTATTCAAAGGCAGAACGGCAGCTGGAAAACTTTAGCGACAGCTGAAATCTGGGAAACTCGTTATTGCCTAGGCTAAAGCTCACTGTGTGTGAGCTCCTTAGTACTTTGACCACCGATCTTTAGGCTAAATGGCAGAAACATGTGGCTGGGCCAAACACAGCATGGAGCTGGTCTTTCCTGACCGTAGCTGACTGTCTGGATCTCCTAGATCAGTGTGGGTCAGGAGTAACAAAGCTGACAGATGGACCGAGGCACCAAGAAGTCACTGTCATCCTGCATCATCTCTGAGTTTCCCCGGTTCTTTCTTTACTCCCCTTTGGTGCGTTGGTGTTTCTGTTATGACCATTCTGGATATAGGAGAACCTGGGGTTTCTCTGTCTCTGGCCTAATGTTTTACCAGTGAGCAGTCAACTATTCATTCCTGGGGAACAAATCACTTACCATTCGCGTGTTGGTGCTCATATGACACATTTTGCCCCTGGATCTTAAAGTACTTTACAAGAAAGGGTTGCATCTTGTTTTTCCTGCTGAATTAAAGGGGAAAAAGTCATCCAAGGTCATTGACTCCGTGGTGGATCTGGAGAAAGAAACTATGATTGCCCCACTGAATGTAGATGTGTGTGTCTATGCAGGAAATGGTGGTTTAAAAAGTCAAGGAAATAAAACCAAAGCTTTAGATCTTGTGCTGTAGTTTGCGTTAACTTTTACCCCCTTTCTAGTTTACCCCATGGCATTCATTGGCATGCCGACATATGATTTGTCAAAGCCCTATTTTCCAATCATTGTGGCTATTTTGCCTAGAGGTTTTTCACCTTCCCAGAAGCCCCCAACATTGGCCATGCTGATCTTGGGGAGGTCACAGCTCTGCAGTCAAACTGAGAGCTTCACCAGTGTATGAAACTTACTGCTTTCAGCCCCAGAAATCATCT
This sequence comes from Charadrius vociferus, assembly GCF_000708025.1. Taxonomy (NCBI): domain Eukaryota; kingdom Metazoa; phylum Chordata; class Aves; order Charadriiformes; family Charadriidae; genus Charadrius; species Charadrius vociferus. The sequence continues at coordinate 614,531 of NW_009649708.1, forward strand.
GAAAAGGTCAAACTTGTCAGTAGAGGAATCCCCACCTTTGGCTTGTAGACACATTTAGTATCTTCAGGTTTGGAACTGCTGCCTTTGTCCACACATTTCCTCCTATGGCAACATATAGCCATTGAGCAAGTCAAATTCCATTAAATAAAGTTTCAGAAAAACTTTGCAGAAGGCCTGCAGTGCACAGGCAAGAAAATCCTGATTTCCATCATGTCCTTCTCTGGCAGGCCTCCTCACTCCACCAACACAGCAAACTAGGTTCTACTTTATTACAACTAATTAACCAGTGAGAAGTGAAATGTAAACAACTCAGTGCATAAAAATCCAGTACAGTTCAGCAGCAATAATAACCAAGTGCATTGCTCTGCATGCCTTCCCGTAAGCAATAAAACAGCATTTCAGAGATGACTGGGGAAAGCAGCACAGGCAATTAGATACAGTGTTACTTTAATACACTTAGAAAACCTTCTGATTACAATGCAAATAAATATACAGCTCTTTATTTAAGTGAAGCAATTGCCTTCCCCGCTGTGTAGTAAGTACGCGACACTTTGCTGGTGCTGGTGCTCCTGGGCTGGTGTAAGCTGTAGAAAGTCTCTTTGTCCTCCGTCTTCTCTGGGACCACGCAAAGAGAGATGTGATGTGCTTGACTTGTTGGTGCCCACTGACCCACCTAGGACTCCTGCCCTGGTCTCTGCGGTTTGTCTTACGCAGCCTTTGCTGGGGATACAGACTTTCTCACTGTTGCCTGCTGTACGAGTTTGGGCTCAAGGGATAAACAAAGGGCTGGAAAATACAAGCTCTGTGGTATGAACAGCTAATGGAAATTATTCTGTTCAGTGTGGTGAGAGAGCAGGAGCTGTCTGGCTTGGGGTTATGGCAATGTGGGACCTGCTAAGTAATATCCAGGAGGTGCGGGGCTTGATGGCTCTTGATGGACTTGATACCCAGAAGCGGCCAGGAGAATACTGATAGGCACAGCTGCAGTGCACAACACCCCTGGAAACACATGCTGGAAACCTCATGGGGATGGGTCAGGGCTTGCCCTCCTGCGTAGATGATCCTGCACAAAGACATGCTGGTGCTGGGAGTGAAGAGATGCAGGCTAAGGAGCAGTGTGATGGCTCTCTTGGAGGACCTGGGGAAAATACAAATGCCCAGGGTTTTTCTTTGGTGTGGGGAGGGCACAGACCCTCTGTAGGGGAGATGTGGAAGTTCACTGGGGATGGGGCTGTTGCAAGAAGTTTGGCAATGGGACAAGCTGCCAAGGCAAGTCCATAGTTCCCACCGCTGGGTCCAACTAAGTCCTTCCTGTCACAAGGACGAAGTTTTTGAAGTTCCTCCTGCTTTGTCGAAGGAGAGGATCTTTTCTGTACACAAAGTTATGGCCACGCACTGCAGTTCACCCTGCAGGGATGGATGGATTTGTAATGACAAGCATTCATGAGGATGAGGGGCCTTTGGGCTGCAGCGGATAGTCTGTGGGGCTGCTGCTGTCTGCTTCGTTTCTGCTTATGTCTGGTTTGCTGCATGGCCAGCTCTGATGAACTGGGTGAGAGTTTTCTTAAGCTCTGAGCTCCTGGAATCAAAGGATTATGCAGGTCTACAGATTCATATAAGCTTTTACCCTGTGATTGCAGAGCTAGGTTTGAAAACAGCAACTCTGACGGCTCCGACATCACAGTGGACTTTCAAAGGGTGCAAAAACTTGTTTGTTAGGGCCTGTCAGGTCTCATGAACATACCATAAGCCACACATGGTTGTCTTCCTCCTTGCATAGGTGGGTCTGTCCTGCTCCCTGCTGTGCTGGGATCCCCTGTTCCTGCTGCAGCTCACCAGCCCACTGGCCTGGCATCCAGCATCACGAAGAAGGGAAGATAACATGGCATACCCTGACCTTCTTGGTTTCCTCAGACTCTTGGGACACTGAGAAATAAGAAACCTGAGAGTGCTGATTTGTCCTCTCCTCTTCAATGGCTCTTGCTCTGGCACTTTAGAAGCAGGAAAATCTTCCTTTGTTCAAATCCATCCCCAAATGCACTTTTCTTTCAAAGATGGGGGACAAGAAGTCTGGTAGCTGACTTGTGCCCGCTCTTCACTGCAACAGCGGGGCTCTATGCACATCTGTCATTGCATCTTCCCTCCTTACACTGGTTTTCTGTTAGTTGTCCACTGTATCCCCTCTCGCCCTATGACTGTCTTTGGTTGTTGTGGATTCTTGGGGTCAGGACATCCCTGTTTGGAGACAACCTCCTATCCTGCAGACTTGGGTCTTTAAACACACTGCCTGTAGCAAACAAAGGTGATAAGCTTGAAGACTTCCTTGTGTGAACGGATGCCAGGTCCCATTTTACTGCCCAGAATTAGTGCTCATGTAAATGCTGAGTTCTTGCTGCCCGTGCTGATGAGGGTGTTGGAGGACAACCGGTCCATGTGAGCATCACCACTTGGGCATGGTGTCTCCTGTGCTGCCCATGAGAACTGGCTGCTCCACAAACCCAATGATGATGGTTCCAGATGGGTGCGTTGTCATTGGTGGCAAGGTGTACATTCCCTAGCCCTTAGGGCCACTGTGTCCTGAAATGGCCAGCCATCATCCACCCTGCCTGAGGCATTTTGAAGGGCTAGGGTTTCCAGGAATGGATGACACTACATCTGTATGTCTGTGCCAGTAAATTCAGGGCCTTATTAACCTGCTCCCTGCTCAAGGGGCAGCCTTGCCTCCTTGCTACTTGCTTACCTGTGCAGTGGAAATACAGGCAAATCCCTCCTGCCTTGAGAGAAGGGAATATGCACCCCAGACCCTGTAATGGTACAAGCAGACCTGGTTTCAGAGCTCCATTGACCCTCTGTCCAGGCATGGCAGTGGTGTTCAGGGATCATCTATCTCCAGCGTGAAACCAGGGAGCCTGTGTCTGTTGGACAAAATGGGCTGAATGTTTCTGGATCAGGGCAACTGTAAGCTGCAGAGATCTGGGAGCTGGAAACATGCAGCTGGCTGAGGGCTGTCAGGGGTGGTCACTTTGCTTTTCCTGTTCTCTGCTGTCTGGTGGTAGAGCCGGGATACAAGGCTATATCTCTCTACCTCTCTTTACTTTTGCTGTGATCAGTTCAATGAAGTGTGGTTCATGCCTCAGTTTCCCCACCTAAAAAGACTGAACTGTTTTGTAAAGTGAACTGAGAAGTGTCCAGACTCCTGGGAGACACTATCATGGCTCTGCCGTGTGTGTCTCACAAGTGCTTTGCTGCCTCTGTGCTAGAGCCACTACCTCCCAAGGACCATTTCCAATCTCTTCTGTGCCAGGTGATGTTCTGCAAGGCTGGGAGTGGGCTGTCACTGGCACCCAGTAGGGAACATTACTAACAGGATATGGATTTGGGCCTGCACAGGTACAGCGTCTCCTTAGCTGGCACAAGAAACTTGCTCATCCCTGATCCACCCCCAAAATTCAGCTCAGGGAAAAGTAATGTGCTGCAAAGTGAGGCCGTGCTCATTAGGAGAGGCACTAGGCACAGCCATGACACTGACACAGGGTTGCCAAACTGAGACAACACTAGTGAGGAGGTACAGTGGATTGACTCCAACCACCAACTGAGCACCTGTCCTTGCACTTCCTCACCACTCTCCCCTGTGAGATGGGGGAGAGAATCATTAGCGCAAAAGCAAGACTTATGGGTCAAGATAAAAGCAGTTTAATAAGTAAAGGAAAGAGAAAAAAAACCCCACCAAGTGATGCAAAAGCAATCACTCACCATCTCCCAGCAGCAGACTAATGCCCAGCTAGTCTTTGAGCACTACTACTTTGAAAGACCAAACCCTTTTTTCTTTTTTTTCTCCTGAGAATGACTCTATATGTCATGGTATATCCCTTTGGTCAATTCAGGTCAGCTGTCCCAGCTGTGTTCCCTCCTAGCCTCTCGCCTACCCCCAGCCTACTCGCTGGGGAGTGAAAAATAGAGAAAGCCTTGACGCTGTGCAGGCGTGTTCAGCAACAGATAAAACATCAGTGCATTATCAACATTGTTTTAGCACAAATCCAAACCACAGCACCATATGTGCTGCTATGAAGAAAGTTAACTCCACCACAGGCAGAGGAAAAGCAGCTTACTGTTCCCTTAGCTTTCATCTGTATCACAGAATGAAAAGCCTGGTTCTAAGAGAGCAAATGACAGAAGCGTCTGCTGGAAGAGGGGAGGCAGGCTTCACCTGAGAAACCTGGGATATTTTTGGCAGGTCCTTGCAACCTGGTCTATTCCAGGAGGGACTGAGCCCTCACAGCTCCCCAGGGCTCCCAGCACAGTGGGTGTTGCTGGACTTGACTCAGATGAATTCTCCCAGTGTGGCTTCATATTGAGATGTACACCTGAATGAATGCCCCTGCATTGAAAGCCAAACAGAGCTGGGATTGCTGAGGGTCGTCCATGCATACCTGGAAGCTAGACTTGTAGGTTCATGCATTTCGCAGCCTCCTGTCCTGCCTGAATCCTGCAGTCTAGCTGTAAAGCAGCACAGAGCCTCCCCTGCCTGGATGTGTGTCCATCAGCTTTTACATCCCTCTTAGTTGAAAGAAAACTATTTGCAGGGCGCCTTGCACTTCTAGGGTGCCTCATCTAAGAAAAAAGGCTTAAGTTACAGCATATGAATTGCTCCCTAAAAGCTTCTGCTATTTCTCCGCTATAAAAGGGATCAAGGACATTTGCTGCCAATTTCCAAAGTTAGATTAAATGGCCTCGATCTTAAGGATTTTCATGCTTTTGAAGTAGCCATAATTGGAGCACTTGAAAGGAGAGATAACCTGCAGATTAAATCCATTCTGGCAGTGGATCCAGTAGCAGGTGTCAGATGCAAACCTCTCAGTTCAGAGGTCTGGATTTATACTGGGGTTGACTGGGGCCCTGGGATTGCTCATCATAAAACTCTGCCTTTTTCAGCTCTAGAAGCTTGTAATAAAATTGGTAACCAGGCAGGTTATACCACAGAGAGGTTCCGAGGGCCTATAATCACAGCATCCATTTTTGCCTCTTCTCTTGCCTCCTAGCTCTAAGTGGAACCGTGCAAGCAATTACCTTGACTGTATTTTCTACATGTCCTCTTTTGGTCCAGGTTTGCTTCTGGAGATGCCAAGCTGAGCTACAGTGAGGATGACAAGGAACATTTTCAATTCAAAGACATCAGGGATGGGTTCAGCTCGACCTTTGAGAAGATCGTTGAGTCTGACCTTATGAAGGGTACATACTACAGCAGCTTGGACTCTTTGGATGTCCTCTCTCTCACAGACGAGACAGACAGCTGTGTCAGTTTTGAGGCCCCACTCACCCCATTGATACAGCAAAGGGTCAAGGAAAGCCCAGAGCTCTTGGAGCAGAAACTGGTAGCCCATCAGAGAGAAGCCCTTCACCACATGGCTGCTGATAAGCAAGAGCAGGCATCAGCAAAGCCAGCAGAGGTGGATTTTGGGAGCCCTCTCAGGCACTCAATTACCAGCAGCAGGTCAGAGAATGTGCTGAGTCGGTTGTCCTTGAAGAGTATCCCAAATGGGTTCCACGTGGAAGGGTCAGAGGAAGATGCCACCAAGATCATTAACTCCATCAGGTAAGGCAGGCTGGAATTTCCTTGGGCAAAGTGTTCCTTGTCTTACAGGGTCCCAGTCCAGGAGCAAGACTCAGAAGACATGATAGAGATGGAGCTGCTTTTTTTCCCCTTGTGCTTCTTCTCATGTGCTGTCATGGCAGGGAGGCCAAACACCAACAGGAAAAGCTTTCCTGCTCATAGGGTAGGACACAGCTGGGGACCAAGGTCTCATGGCGTTAAGCAAGCCAGTAGACCTCTGTCTGAGTCCTCCCTGTTCTGAATCCCAGGACCCCAAACTGTGTGTGAGCTGCAGGGTCCTGTAGGAGCCCTGCGAGCCCAAGAAAAGCCAAGATTCAGCACTTTATGTTCATGTTTGCTCTGGAGGTCACCACCATTCACCTGGCTGCTCACCACCATTCACCTGGCTGCTCACAAATCCCATCTGTTCTTATATCAGGCAAAGCCGAGGCTTCTCTGGGCAGATCACAGCCTTGTCTGCCTGATAACTGGAAAAGCCCTTGGCAGGTTGGAGGCAGTCAGGCACACACCCACGTGTGCTCTGAAGTGCAGGAAAACCTCAAGGTTTCACTTAGGACTGGGTGCCCCCGTAGAGGCCTCCCCAAAGGTTCTTCTGCAGGCAGTGCAGAAGACTTCTGCAGGTCAGCAGAGACTTCATCCTCTGGACCAGCTCAGACCCAAACCATCATCCCTGGGAGGCAGCAGCTCATATGCAGGGCAGATCTGAGGAAGCCAGGTGATGAGCAGCCAGGTCATGGGAGAGCTGGAGCGAGGAGGTATGTCCAGCTATCTGTCAGGCCTTCAATGAGTCACACTGCCCAAAAATGTGCAAATAGGTGCCATAACGCTATTAACTGGCCTTGGGCAAGAAAATAGAGATGCACCCCCACCTAAATGGTGTCAGTGAGGCTGCTCAGTGTCTTGTCTGTGGGAACAGCTGGCCACAACACCAGCTGCGAGAGGAGCAGCCTACCAGGGACAGCAGGTCTGCTGCCAGTCCCATTGGCATGGTTTGTACAAGTGCAGTTTCTGATTCTCAGCAAATAATCTGAACTGAAAAGCATACCATCTAGCCCTAAGATTTCCTGAATGTCCGCAGCTCTGACAGAGCTTGGTATCCTTTTCCATACCAGCAGAGAGAGAGAAAGCTTTAAAAGGTGTTGGGGCTGCTTGCTTTGAATGGATACATCCTCATTTCTCAGGAAGAAGTCACCTTCTCTTCAATTTTTTTTTATAAATTTGAAATTAAACTGTACTAGTTTGTTTGATCTGAAATGAAAAAAGGGTTTGTCCAATGTCCAGTTCACAAATGTGTTGGGTTTTTTTTTTTGTATTTTTCAGTTAGGACAAGAAGAAATCAAAATGTGGCATTTTTTGTGGGTTTCATCAAGTCACATTGCTGCTCCTTGAATTGTTTCTTGTTTCTGTGTAGTGACGCCAGCTTGAAAGACGCACTGTCAGACTCCGACTCTGACATGGGCAGCACGGAGCAGCTTGACCAGGGCAGCACAGACACCTTGGCGAACGGCTGCAGGGCGGATAGTGAGGCTGCCAAGAGGCTGGCCAAGCGCCTTTACAACCTCGAAGGGTTCAAGCGCTGTGATGTGGCACGCCAGCTCGGGAAAAAGTAAGTGGGGCTTTGGGTTGCAGCCAACCCTATGAGGGGGTTGACTGAGATGGCAGCATTGAGCATGGCCAGCAGAAATACAGCTGTGGTGGGGAGGTTCTGGGGGAACAGTGGTTGTGATGGGAGGAGAGGGTAAAGGAAGGAAGGGACAAGGGCTTTACAGATGAAGTTGGGTCTGTTGGAGATCCTTGCAGTTGAACCTGGTCCAAGTTTAATGCCCTTGCAATCTGAATCCTGCAAGTTCTTTGCATGTATTGGGCATTAACTGCCACAAGCTGCTGCCCACCAGAACCAAGAGCTTCCTGCGTTTGGTGAGAGCCCAGCAAGACCCTGCCTAAAGCAATCCCCAGGCTAAAGGGTTTGGGATCCAGACCTGGATCTGCACTGGGCTCTCTGCCAGTCCCCAGGTTTTTACTGTCTGCACCTCAAAATCTTTTTGCTGCAGTGCCTCCTGACCCAGTCTGTATAGATGACATGAAGGGTTTGATGGAGAGCCAGGTACACACTGGAGGTCCAAGCACCTCAGCTGGTAGATTTGCATGGGTAAGGCAGAAGGCAAATAAAAAGTATTTATTCAAAAGTGGGAGAGTCTCTAAGAGACAGAGTAACAGTAAGGAATGTAGCAGTAACAGATTATTTTAGGATGCCAGTGGGTGTGAGGACACCGATCCCCATCATCCTTCTCCTGGATCAGATATAACCTGTGTTGCTGGGGTTTTTTGTATGTCCTTGAAATGTCTCACTCCTGTCCAGATCAGCAGGACACAACTGTCCCTCAGCAAATACCCAAGCTTTCAGTATCAAGGATAGTCTGTGACTCCCAGCTTAGTCCTGGGACAGAAGGAGCCCACAAATGATCTCCTAGAGAGGATCTTTGTATCACCTGCAGCATCCTTGTTCTTCTCTTTTACTGTGGTTCTTGCAGCAGGTGCATTGGTGCTTCAGGTCTAGCATCCTTCTCCTTCCTTGCAAATTTGCCAGGCCATCTTACTGAGTGGGGGAAGTTTCAAGCAACTGGTCTCTGGGGGTGCATCTGAGTGTGTCCCTTTGCTAGTTCCTGCAACCCTTACTCACAGCTCAATCCTCACCCCTTGGAAATTTGTTTGGTGACCCACATTTGGGAATGGGCACACCCTTTAAAAGAAAACTTCTGTTTTGATCAGCTGGGTTTTTGACATCTGAATCATTTCCCAGCACAAGAACTGGGTAGAGCTGCAGGATCTTGGATGAAGCAGGTGGATTTGCAGAGCACAAAAGGAAGAAAGATGAGGATAGGTCTTGCTCACTTATGACAACATAAGACCAACCTACAGTGGTGGGAGCAGGGTAAGTTTAAGTGATGCTTTCAGGTCAGCTCCATGTAGGAGGTGGACTGGCTAGGAGGGTTGTTCAAAAAGTAAAATCTGAAAGCTTTTTAACTCATTTTAGACTCTTCTTTTTTTCTTTGTGAACATTGGCAATTTTCTCAAAAAAACCAAAAACCAAACCAAACCCAAAACAATTCATCATTGTCAAACAAGTAGAAAAAGCATGATGAACAAGGAAATGGAGGCTGGATATCTCCAAATAGGTTCTTTCCAGATGGCAAAATTCTGTGGAGTTAGCCTCAAATCCAGAAATTACCTTTACCTCTCTGAAGAGCACATACGTTGGCAACCCAACTGTCCGTGGAAGATTCGTGCTCCTGGATTTTTCTGTGGCATTGTTTCAGCTCTGTCACTACCCACAGTCACACGTTTCTTGCAGGATGGAGCTTGAACTGTCTCAGCTGCCAGATCATGAAGATGGTAGTGCCAAGCACTTCCGTGCAAGGTTTCCCAGGAGAGCACTGTGCTCACGCTACTACGCAGGCAGCGACAGAGCAGGCAGCAGAGCACAGTTTCAGCACTGCAGAGCACTGAGAACTAGGGGGCTGTCAGAGTCCCATGGGCAGTATGGCATGGGCACACAGTGTATTTTCTTCCTCTGCAGATTGGGTGAATTTTACTTAGCCAAACTTCTTAGGCACAATCTTTTTTTGGCCCAGGTGACTGTGGCACAAAAAAGATCCTGGACAATACAGGCTTAGCTCTGTAGGACAGTGTGATTCAGGCTGTAAAACAACACATATCTGTCCATGTCCAGCCACGCAGGAATGAAACTGGGAGGTCAGTAAGCACGCTTTGTGCCTGGACCTTCCCAAACCAGGCAGAGGGAGGAAGCGTCAAGTTGGGATGTAAGGTGAGAGGAGGTCTGTGGAGGGTGGGGGGGTGGG
>NW_009649708.1:624106-630483 GCF_000708025.1 Charadrius vociferus
CAGGGCCACCAGCCACAGGATCCCGGACATGTCCCCATGGGAAACACCTTGCTGTTCTTGTGGGAATGTCTCTGTTGGGTGTGAGCTGCATGGTGGAAGTGTCACCCGTTCCTGCAAGAGGGGCTGAGAACGTCACAGAGAGAGAGAAGGCCAATTCTTGAATGAGGAAACCAGAGCAAGAACCTAATCTCACCTTTGTGTAGGCCATGGTCTTGCCCTGGCCAGTGTTGGAGCTCTGTGACCCAGGCATGCCTGGGGCTTGTTAACTGGCTCTGGAGCTCAGCGAGAAGGGTCCCATCAATGTCACTGAGCCCTTGACTAGACATAGGAGTTTGTTGCTTCCTGGGGGCTGGCTGCCTTCAAGTGTCCTGGCAGAGCTGTCAGTCCCTGCCTGGAGCTTTTCCAAGCAGAAAGGAACCAAGTGAGACACACAGGAAGGTGTGATGGGCACCCAGGCTGAGGACTGTTGGCACCACAGCAGCTGGCACAGACCACTTGTCCTGAGGGTCACAAATTCCCTATGGACTCCTGGCCTTCAGAAAGACCCAGTGAGCTGAAGGACAGGCAGCAAGGCCTGCCTGCCTTCCTGGACTGCCCTGATGGGAGAGTGGGGTGAAGGGGAGCTCCCACCCACCTTCATCCTGCCTGACTATAGATCTAGTTAGCAAAGTAAATTAGCATGTAGCTCCCAGTGTAGGCCATGGAGACATCTCAAGAGCAATTCAGCCCACCCAAGCTCTGTGCTGGGCTATAGACATGCCAAGTCTTTTGGCTTTAGGGAGCCTTGGGCAAGGCCGGTCCTTCAAGGCCAGCTTGAGTTAAGTGGGGGCAGTCAGGCACTGTTCTCCCCTGTTGATTGCTGCAGTATATGGCAGTTGTTGCTGTGTGCCCAGTGCCGAGAGTGCCCAAGCAGGTTCCCAGGAGACCTGGTAAGTAGGTACCCAAACATAAGGAATCAGACCTTTTCTTCTGGGAGACCTCAACTGCAAGACTGAGGTGGGACGTGACCTGTGGAAGGGAGAGCACTGGCTAGTTGCCAGCAATGGAACCGCCAATGCATGAGGTCTTCTGTAGACTTAGAGACAAGAGGATCCCAGAGGAGGCCTGGGGCTTGCTTGGTTCTGCTCATTCTTTGGCGAAGGCATGAAGATGTGGTGACATCTTCTTTCACAAACGTGTGGTCATCTTCTGCATCTCCGATTACCTTGCTGTGAAGTTCCAGGAGAAGTGTCCCTGGGAAGCTGTCAGGAATCTGCACACCAATCCTTGTTGCACTGCTTCAGACAGACTAACCCAGGGGCCTATGAGCACATGTTCTTTCCCAGAGCTCACAATCCCAAATGATAAGATTGTTTTATGAGTGTCAGGCCTTGTGGCTTCATATATCTTTGAAACAGTCTCCTGCACAAACTCCAGCACCAATACTTATGTCCTGCCTCTCAAAACTTAGCCTGGACCTCTGCCGTGAAGCTGTCACTTTGCTCTGCCTGATCATGTGTGTCATGCAGCATCCATAACAGCATCCATGCCAGAGGCTTTACAGCGTCCACCTCACAGCAGAAGATGAAACAATGCTGGAGGAAAAGCAATGAATTATGCCTGTACCATGTCCCGGGGTGAAACTGGATGTGCAACACTTAGAAATATGGTTTTCATTTTGTGGAGAGAAGGAAGAGGAACTGTGTATGGCAAAGGCTGAGCGCATGTCGAGATCATCTCCCATTTCTTGCCAGGATTCATTGATTATTCTTGCACTTCTGCTACCTGAGTTGTGTAGATAGAAGAACTTAGCAGCACCCATTCTGGCTTTAAAGGCAACACATCTCCAAGAATCCTTCAAACATGTGGCCCAGGAATGGTTTCTGGAAAAGCATTCAGGGATGAGCAGGGCCAGAATCTCAAGCTGAGCTCTCTTGGTCCATTTCCCAGGGACATCCATTTGACATGCAAGCAAGGTGTTGTGGTGAGAGGGTAGGATGAGAGCCAACATGGAGTGGAGAGCAGGAATATTGCAGTAAGGAGGAGGGGACCAATTCCAGCAATGGGAGAGGACTAGGTAAGAGAGAAGGTGCCTGATGAGCACAGGACATCCTTATGGCCTCCTCCTCCTGGCTGGTTTAGGAGGAGGCTTTGCCTGGCCAGCAGCACAGCAGAGAAGGGCAATGGCAGCCCATACCTCTCATTCTCAGGCATCTAGGGCTAGCAGCGGCAGTGCTAAGCTATGGGCATGTTAGAGCCCTTTGGAAGTAGCACTTCAAGCTAGGAGAAAGTACCCCTGGGTCTGGGATCATGTCTGCAGTGTCTTTCTGGGGGTTTGGGCTGGCCAGGAGGTAGCAGTCTGCTGTTCCTCTTGTAGACAGTGTCTCCTTCTCTGATGAAAGGGCTGACTACTCCCTCTTTAATTACAGTAACGAATTTAGCAAGTTGGTAGCAGAGGAGTATCTCAGCTTCTTTGACTTCACTGGCCTGACCCTTGACAAAGCACTCAGGTGAGCTGGTCTCTGGCACTGCCGTGTAGGGCCTGGGCTGGAGAGAGCGGAGCAGCGCGGTGGGTTTCTCCTCCAGGCTTCCTGACGCCGTGGAGGCTGTCCGTGTGATAGGACTGGGGGGGAGCTCCAGGTTGTCATTTAAGCTTTGCTCTGGTGTCACATTTGGCACAGGGTACTGCCACCAAAAGTGGGCTTCAACAGGAGGGCCCACAGCCTGCTTCCCCATGGTGGAGAGCAGCTTTCCCAGGAATCCCATCCTGTACAAAATCAGAGCAAGTGGGAGCAACTTCTTCCTTTGGGATGGACAACCCAACCTAGTGCCATCAAGCCAGAGGTGGGTCCCATCTCAGTTTGCAGCATGTTTCCCTACGCAGCTCAGAGCTGGCTCCGTAGACACCTTTTGCATTGCACCTGCAGGGGCCCAGGGGTGCGCAGGCTGGGGGAAGGACACAGGACTTCCTAGTTGCTCTGAGGAACCCTTTTCTGTCTCCCTCCTTAGCATGGATGCTGCCTAGAAGATTCATCCATGGCATCTTTAAGTATCACTTTCTCTTTGCAGGACATTCTTGAAAGCATTCCCGCTGATGGGAGAGACACAAGAGCGGGAGCGGGTGCTGATTCATTTCTCCCGGCGATATTGCCAGTGCAACCCAGAGGAGAGCACATCTGAAGGTACCACTTTCTTTCCCTGGCTCTAGTGTCCATTGCACACTCACAGTGCACCTGTGTCACACAGCCTGAGTGTAAAACCGGCCATGCACAGCCAGGCCTGAGCAGCACCCACGGGGCAGGCAAGGCTGCAGCTTCTCCCTTTCTCTGGCATCCTGCCCTGCTGATTATCCCTGCCCTGGGAGGGACTGGGGACACCAGCTGCTGCACAGACACCCCCAAGAGAGCCAGCTGAGTCCCCTCAGGATCTGAGAGTCTGACTGCGGGCTCCCAGGGAGCCTTGTCCTCTCGTATGAGCTGTGCTGAAGACAAGCTCCTCAGCTGTAGCCTGGATTAGTGGCCACGCTTTGCCCAGCCACCAAAGGAGATGGTGAGTGGTTCTCAGGGGTTGAAAATGACTGCAGTTGTGGCTTGCAAAATGGTTGCTGGCAGTGGGAAAATAAGTGGCTGGTGCTAGCCAGCCCAAGACCTTGTCCACTGAATGGAAGAAGACATTTCCATGCAGATTGAGGAATGCTGTTGGCTTGCCATGCACAGAGGTTTTGTTCCTTGCATCTACAACTGCAGCAGGAGAAAGCACAACTAGGTAAAATTCTTGGCTTACTGGAGTTGCAGATTTTGTTAGCTACTTTCATCTCCTCCCCATATTTTCTTTTTAAGTTAAATATAGTTTCTTCTGACATTTTTAAATGGGAAAGGTCATTCCTGGTACACATGTGCACATGCACACATCCAGACATGAACATGTTCATGTTTGCACTTAGACAAATGCCTCTACACTCCTGCTTACAGGCATCTAAAAGTGCACCCATGGGTGGAAATCAGGCTGCTGACCTGACAGCAGTGACAGTTGTTCCTCCCCCACCTCTTCAGCATGCAATATGCCACTTGTTTCTGAGAGCTCCTGCTTGTCTCCGTCTTGCAGGCTTCCCAAATAGCAGCAGTGCCTAGTGTCGCTTGAACCCTCTAGTCACTCTACCAAGCTAACTGGACACAAGGTGTTCTCAAAACAGAATGACCTCTTTGCTTTCATCAGTGGTATCCCGATAAAGTACAGGTTTAGATTGCATTTCCCTGTGTTTGTTTGAAGTTCTCCTCCGCTGATCCAAAGAGGACCTTCCCTAGCAAAGGACCCTCCACCTGTAGATATTAAGCTGCAGGCTGAATTTTCAGCAGCAATTCCCAACCGAAATATCCCAAATGCCCAGTCCTGACCCATCTTCAACACCTGGAAATGTTCCCCCACCATATTGCGTCCACCTCCATTCCTACAGACAAGGGTCTTGAGACCCTTTCTCCCCTTCTGGTCCTCAGGCGTCTAACACCCACTGTGGGGGCATGCATGCACCAACTTGAGTAGAGGCTGAGCTCAAGCACAGAGTGTCAGATCTCTGACTCCATCCCACACCCTTCAGCATGAGGGTGTTTGGAGAGCAGTGACTAGTCAAACAAAATGCAAGCTTTGCCATGGCAGTGTGGGTTACAAAGCTGCTGATGGAGCCATGCTACAGCAACTGTTCAGAAGATAAATTAGATCCCAGTTCTGAACACTCTGCAAGAAGGTGCCTGCTAATGCAAACACAAATGAAGCCAGAAAGTAAAACTTCCATGGCCCTTAGTGGAGATGTCACTGCTGCTGGTATGACCCGTTTAAAAAATGTTACACTCCTGAACAGTACAAAACTATTAAGACTAAGGAAAACTGGATCTGAAACACGTTACTGCTGCTGCTGTTGTGACCTATTCATTAACATTTAGGGCCACAGCATTGCCTGTGATAGTGGCAGCACATTTCACAAGGCTGGGCAGGACCACCATTTGGTCTGGATCAGCAGACCAAATGTAAATTCAGTGAGTTCCAAGCAGGACAGGGCTGTGCTCAGCACTGGAATTGAATGGGGCTTGAAAAATACAATTGTAATCCAAGTGCTACTTGAAGCTGATGCAATGGAGGGAAGCAAAGTGGCTCCTTCAGGTCACATCTTTTGCAGATACTGCAAAAGTATGCACTAGATGTGTGGTAATTTGAGGAAGTTATTGCAAGCTCTTTCTTCAGGAAGTAGTTCCTTCTTGTTATGTCCAGCCTTAACCTGCAAAGAATCTTCCACCAAGTACAGCCAGGTGAAGATGTCAGCCCAGAGAACCTCCGACAGAGACTCCAAAATATACAGTGGGAAGGCACATTGTCCTAAGCCCAAACCTGCTTCTTGGTAAAGTGAAGGAAGGAAGTGATCAGTTTCTTCGGAACTGATTCTCTCTTGAAGGGGGATGTCCATCACATGATTTCCCCAAGACTGTTAGCCCTCATAGAGAAATAGGTGATGTTCCCATGAGAAATGTTCCTTCCTCAGAGACCATGGTTCTTCCAGGAAAGGGATAAGCTCATCCTGGGCTTTTTGGTTGTCTTTAGATGGCAGTGTTTAGAGCTTGGGCTTGAGCATGGGGTGCTCAGGGCTTGTCAGTACTCCACACAAATGGTGCCATTGTTTTGTGGCTGACTGGGATGGGGACAGGCCACAGCTAGCTCTCTGTGGCTGCACATCTATCTACCCTCACAAGAGGAGACCAGTGTCACTTCCCCAGCTGCACCTGGGGGTAAGTCACAGCCTGACCCTAGGGCACCAATTCACAGAGCAGCGTGCACAAGGGAAATAAACCAGGAGCATCATGTCATGTCTGGCTTGGCCTGTGGAGCAGTCCATCTGTATAAGCACACCAAGTCATGCCAAGAGCAGGGCCAAAGACCAAGCCTGTGCTATTTCTGCCCCTGTCTCCTCCCTGGTGCTCTTTAGGCCTTTTGTGAGATCCTTGCAAGGACCAGTTCACGTGCCAGAGTGCATTTGCATCTCGCTGTTGTGAGGTGGTGCACGGAGACTGTTCTCTTGACCTTGCACAGCTTCAGGACACAGCGTAGTTTTGAAATAACAACAAGCCACCAGGCTACCTAGTACAGAAGAGGGTGCTGTGCTGTCTCAAATGGAAAGAAAACTTCATGTGAGTTTTATTAAGTCAGAGAGCCAAAAATGCTGCTGTCATTTGTAGTAATAACGTATATTGAACAACTCAAGAGCTTACAGGCTGCCCGGGAATGATGGCTGAAGACCTCAGGACAAAACCCTGAGTTGACTGTGATCAACTGGGGGAAACTAGCTCTGTTTGCTAGGATCTCTGTCCCATTGTGCAACAGCATTGGCCAAAACGGATATGGAGGAAGACTCA
>NW_009649708.1:630574-654217 GCF_000708025.1 Charadrius vociferus
CAGGAAGTCTGGTCTTTAGAAAGCCATTTACAAAACCGCTTTAAAGCCAATTACCCAGTGATCATTTCAGGAAAAGGTAAAGTTTGAAGGAAAAGAGGATTTATTTATTTTTTAAACTATCTGGTGCAGCTGAAAGAAACAGGTATTCTTTAAGGCCCCCAGGCATAGCAGCTAGCCTTCATTCTGCAATGGGTGGGCTGCCAAGACAGCAAACATCAAAACCACATGGGAAGGGGAGTAATCACAGCCATCTGACTGTTGTGTGTTTCAGATGGGATTCATACACTCACCTGTGCCCTGATGCTGCTAAATACAGACCTTCACGGCCACGTAAGTAGTACTCGGAGATGCATCCTTCTTTTTTTCCCTTTCCAGATTAGAGGCCTGTCCCCTTATGCAGGATGTGTTGCTGGAAAATTGAGATAGATCAGCAGAGAGTACTCTGACCAGCTCCAGCAGGAGTTTTGAGTGCCAAGCCCAGACCTGGGGACAGTCTTCTTAGTGTCACTCCACACTCAAGCCACAGGCATACATATCTCCTGCTGACACCAGTTAACTTATACGGGCACAGGCAATGCAGCTTTCTTCCCAGGACCTGTTGCATGCGTCAGCCCTGTCCCAGAAGCTCTCATGGAGGGGTCTTCACCACCAGTCTCTGTGAGGCTGGAAAACAGCAGCACCAATTGTGCTGCTGTTTCTTGTGGTGCTTCTTGTGGAGACTTGAGTCTCCTCTCATCCCAGAAACTGCTGCAAAGGAGTCAGTGGTTTCATACAGGTGTAGATTTCACCTTTCCTTCCCAAAACACAGAGTATGTCCCAGCTGTTTCTTTTCCCCTAGATGTAACAGACAGCCGCTGGAGAGTTTCATATCACAGAGGCCTCTGGACAAAGAGCAGGGTGAGCAGAACTCATTGCCCAAAGGTGTGGTTGAAAAACAGCAGAGGCTGTTAAGAAGATCTCTCACTACCTTTTAGAGGCTTTTTTAGGCAGGATAGGTTGGATTTGTTCCTAAAAGGTCAACCAGAGGGTAGAGAGGAGAGTGGAGTGGGAGGAAAAATAACTGCAGAGGGAAGATAGATGGGACTGAGCATAGAGGGCAGCACTGGGACATTGTGTACCCTTGGAGACCCCAGCCATAGTGTTCATCTGGGAGTATGCATGGACTCTGCAGCCTGCACAGTGCTGTGGAAGGGTGTAGGCACTGTTGACCCAGATCTCCCTGCTCTCCAGCCTTATGGTGTAGGCATAGAGCATGTCTGTGAGCATCCTTTACAGGAGTAGAGGGGCTCCTCAAGTCTCGGGTCACTGAAGTACTTTCTTTCATAGCCCCTATGAAGCCCACACCTGGAGCCACAGAATCCCCAGAAGTTGTGTGAAGATGGAAAGGGCATGGGGGGACAGCTTATTATAGGAGCCTGTGCATGTGAAACCTTCACACCCTTTTTCTGCTCCATAATCCCATGATTTCCAAGCTGTATCATCAGAGTCCTCTTCTGCCTCCAGCTGGTAACAATTTGATTTGCATCTGCAGAGACTTCTCTGATTTTCTCTTTGTTTGCCTGCTAATGAGGGGATAGTAGGCTATAACCCTGCTCTTTTTTTGCATACTGGTTTATAATCATCTTTGAGAGGAGCCTTTTTCTGTGGGGGTGGGAAGAGGACACTGTATGAGTGCCCTTCACCTATGAAGGCAAAGATGCAAAGGCCACCAGCTTCACCTGTGCCACTCTGACAGTCCACCTGAGAGACCCTCCCTATCATTACAGCACAGATACTGCTTCATGACAAGGTTTGAACACAGCAGTCAGTGAAGGGAATTACTGGTTTCAGCAAGAGCATCCGTTCCACATGTGCACTGTGGCCTGCACCAAGCTGGTTACAGCTGTCGCAGCCTCATCCTTTGGGGAACAGGCAGCCTTTGACCAACGTTTACACTGGCCACTGGGTCCATTCCCACCCACCTGGTTGCCAGTAACATGTCTAGGCAAAGTGTCTCTGCATGCAGTGGGATAGCAGTGGGGACAGCTTCTGGGAGGGTCTCACCCAGCATTCATCCTTCAGCCATAATGGTTAGAGCCAAGGAAATATTTCCATCAAAGTATTTCCTGCAACAGCAAAAGCAGCATTGTGGCAGAAGGCAAACTATGCAACTTCACTCCAAAATAATCTTATTTTATTTATTTTTTTTAATTAAAAAAATCCAAAATATGTCTCTGGGAAGAGAGAAATAATTGAAAAGGCAAAAAAACCCCCTAAACCTCACCTTTCTATTTTTCATTGGCAAGCTAGCTAAGAGGCCTGGTAAGAAGAAACGATCTCATGCTATCTAGGCAAATTAAAAATACCTTTATTTTGCCAAGTGTAGAAATGTCTGAGCTTTTCACTGAAAAATCTTCTCTTTATTTTTCTGCACGTGTAACATTAATTTCTTCGTCTTCTCCTTCTCCTCCTTTTTTTTTTTCTTTCTTCTGCTCCTGGAACCTCTCTTTCTGCTCTTTAACCCTTTACCAGGTGGTAAGTGCAGTCATTCTAGTGGGGTTTTTTTAAAGCACTGCCATTTCACTTGTTTTTTTTCTGTGTTAAAAAAAAAAAAAGGTTTTTTGTTTGTCTGGATTCCTAAGTGGTTGTGCAGTGTCCTTCACTACTTAGCAACCCATTAGCAGCTGATATGCATCACATGAAATTCTCCTTGTGTAAAGAAACTTCCATAAACTGCAGTGTACTTGTGTGACTTGATCTCTCACCCCTTTTTGTTAAAGATGCTGTCATGATATTGCTTATCACTTTTCATTTTATTCCCTTTTTTAATATTGTGTGTGTGTTTCAGTGTTTTACCGTACATTGCAATTCCTTTGATTAGGAAAGGGTGGTTGATGTGTCTCTGTAAAGGGGCAGTTCCCTACAGCGTTGTCTCTAGAATGAGCTAGTCATTCCAGCAGTGACCATCACATATACTGATTTCAGGCTTAAAAGTAATGAGACTGGCTTAAAAACATGAGATTTGTACCTGGCCACACTGGAGTTTTGCCTTAGTCCTGTTGAGTTTCTACCACAGGTGCACTGAGACCCTGTCTCTAACTGTCCAGAAAACTTACTGTCTTTAAAATGAGACACTCCATTTTCATACAATCACCTGGAGTTGGTGTTTAAAAGCCAGCAGTCACCAACAAACATTACAAGCCTTGTAGTATAATCCAGATTGTTGGAACTCTCTACCTTGCTCTGCTGGTGCTGTTTGAGCTCCAGGAGATCTTAGGAAAAAGTAAGCACTCCTCTGCTCCATCTCTGCCCCTTGGAGACAAAGCTTTGGGATGTCTGCTTTTCAACCGTCAGTGTTATCCCTCCTTGTTCAGAACTGCTGGCCATGGAAAGATACTGATAAATCAACGCCTATGCATCACCAGCACTCACAGTTGCATTTTGGTACTTTAGCAAAGCCCAGCTTCTGTAGTCACATTGTAAGGTGACAAGCTTTAGCGTTTGTTCAAAAAGTAGGCCAGCAGCTCTCATGCCACTGAACAAAGCTTGAAATGGGATCCCTGGCAGCTCCTAACTCCACATGTCCATCACTATTAATCTTGCAAACCCTGTGATATTCTCCTTAAGCGAAGCTTATGGTTTGGTTTTAGCAATAGTGATTGTGTTAGTAACACTGGGAGAGCTGAAGAGCTCTGAGATAGGAGCAGCTGCTGGCATCACCTGCAGAGTGACACCAGTCTGCCCACAGCAGCTTTATGTGGCCCAGGGGTCGTTGGTACCCAAAGTTTGTGGTTTTTTTCACTGCAGCGGGGTGATTTTGTTTCTGCAGCCTAGAACACATCCACTACCAGATCCCTTGGTCCAGTCGGACCAAAGGCCCTCACTGCACTTCAAAGTATAAATGTAGTTGTTTGTGGTTTTTCCCCTGAAGATGAGTATTTGGGAAGAGGTCAAAAGAGCGTGAGTGAAAACAGGGCCTGCTAGGGGCATGATGCTCATGCTGGGAAGTTCACAGTCACCACTTTGCAGCTGAGACGTTTGATGCCTGGGGCCTCCAGCCCACAAGCTCAATTGGTTTAATATCTCACAGAGGGAGTACTGGGGGCAGCACCCCAGATAGCCACCTTTTATTGCCTCTGGCCCCCAGGAACCTGGTTCTCCTCCTGGGCTTTCGCATGGCACCTGCTTTTCCCACTGAGCACCCAGCTCCATACTCACCTGCCCAGCCTCCTGCTGCTGAGAGGCAACAGCCATGGAATGCCGGGCTACACTCCAGAGTTTTCTGGAGGTGGATGGAGCTATCCTAGACACTTCAGGTGATGGTCTGCAATCATCTTAGGTGAATCAGCTCAGCAGCAGATGGCTGAGGCCCAGAGGAGGCAAGAAGCCAACTGTAAACAGGGGATATACACTTGGTTGAAACAATGGGATGGCAGGAACAGCCCTGTCTACCCGCCATCAGATCAGTCTCATCCTTCCTAAATTATTCTTTGTAATTTATTCTCTAACCACCATCATGCACCTTGTCTCTGCGTCTCTCCATTCTTGTACACTGTCTGCACTCATCCACCTTTGTCCACCCATTCCCATACTGTCTCTACCCATTCATCTAACTACCCATCCCTTCTCATCTATTTAATCCACTGTTCACTCACTTGCTGTCCATCCAAGCACACCATGGTGCTAGCTGATTATCTGACAGTGAATTCTCATGCTTTGCTGCATGGCCTGGAGAAAGCAAAGATAGGATGAAGTTCTTTTCTGCCAGGGGGACATTTCAGGAATAGTAGATACCTGAGGCTGTGAAGCAGCCTTGTTGGTTTGTTGTATTGCTGGTAAGTGACTGACGCACCACAAAAAAGCAAAATGTCCTCATCTGTGTGGCTGGCCAGAAATAAAGATGTATCTCCCTACCCAGACGTCCCAGTTCAGCAAGGGACATAGAAAATCTGAACACTGAGCTTTGAGGTGTGCAGATACATTCCCCTGGAGGTTATGTCCACATAAAATCATAGAGTGGTTTACGTTGGAAGGGATCTTAAAGATCATCTAGTTCCAACCCCCCCCTGCCATGGACAGGGACATCTTGCACTAGACCAGGTTGCTCAAAGCCCCATCTAACCTGGCCTTGAACACCTCCAGGGATGGGGCAGCCACAGCTTTTCTGGGCAAACTTGGCCGGTATCTCACCACCCTCAGAGTGAAGAATTTCTTCCTTATATCTAATCTAAATCTACTGTCTTTCAGTTTAAAGCCATTACCCCTGTCACTCACATCACATGTGATGATCTTGCTGAATCAGCAAGATGGCCTACTGCGTAAGAAGACACCCCACTGCACCTTCATACTGGCCCTTTCCAGAGTTGTTCCTGGGATTCCCCATACTTCCTAAATACTGTTGCAGTGTGTGAAAGCTCAGGCAGGCCCTGGTGCTGGTGCCGTTGATAATGAGGCGCTTGTGATCACAGAACTCTTCTTTTGTGAGTGTTGATCAAGTGAAGCTGCAAAGTCCTGTCCTGGAGTGGGTTTTTGTTTTCTCTATTCAGCTGGTGTTGATTTGGAGGCCCTTGCAGGGCTTTGTATTGGAGTGGCTGGCTCCAGCCCGTTTCTCAAAGCAGTGAGCTGAAGTGTTAAGATATTGTTGACTTGAGGTTGCATTGCATCTGAGCCACCCCAGCATCCTGTGCTGAATCCTACTGACAGCCACCCTGAATCCTGCCCCTGACTCTGCAGTGCTTCAACAACCTTGTCCAACAAGCTGATTCACAGGATTAGCATCCTTGCTGGAGCTTTCTCGTCACCTCTTCTGGTTGTCAGAGAAAGGGTATGTTTTCATCCCTCTCAATTGCTCAGCAATTAGCTGCTTTTCCACAGTGTGGCTGCTGTCTCGGTTGAGCTCTTCTTGTGCAAAAGAAAGAGACAGATCACAGAATAAAAAAGAAGCCATCCCCTGGGATTAATATACGTCCCAGATGCAATATGTGAGAAACCCAAAGAAGGGCCTGCAAGGCTAGTAACTTGTGCCACTTTATCTCACTGTATCCACTCACTTCCTAAAAATGTGTTGGCCTCTGCATTCCTTGCTGGATCACTGCAACAAGATCTCTGCAGGCAGAAAGACCTGTGCTGTGCACTCCGCCTTCCTGCCTCAAGGCAGGGGTTGTAGTAGTCACCTTCTCTCTATGCAAAGTAATTTGGTGCCTCAAGGTGTCTCAGGCTACATATCTACCTCACCTCCCAACTCCCTCCCTCATGGAGGTTCATTACTGCATTTTTTTATGCACTCTCTCACCCTCCTTTCTCTCTCCATCCACACACCACTGTGCTGCTGGCATGTTGCTTTTTTTGGCTGTAATTCACCAGCCAGCAAGTACACAAATCTCTCTTCCCTCTGTTGAAAAAACCTAGCGTGCCTGCAGGTTTCCCGGCAGCTCTTCTGCAGCTAGTCTACCCACTGAGCACTTGCTGGCAGTAGCCTCTAGCTATGGGGTCCACTTATGGGCATCTGCCGTGGGGCTCCCCTGTGAGAGAGCAAAGATGGCTGAGCCTGCGTGTTCTGCCGCACTGTGTCCCCAGGCACTGCAGATTTGTAACAGTGCTTTATCCCTCTTTGTCTTCATCTCTCAAGGGTGCCTGCTCATCTGGAGCTGGCACCAACAGGAGGCATAATTAAGAGTATCAGACAGAGCTGCTCAAAGGCAGCGCCGGCTCCTTGTGTACTATGTCTGCACACACACGGCAGGTATGGGGGGGGGCATTGTGGGCTAATCCCAAAGCCTCACTCTTTGCTGATGCTTTCACCTGGGGAGAATTCTGCCTCCAGGTCATTTGTTGTCCATGTTTGTGGGCAGGGGTTTCTTGTATCAGTCTCTGTCAAGAGGTTATTCTCCTGCACGGGTACGTATCTTGCCCTGTAGGGCATGTCCTATATCGTCTGCTGCAGCTTCATCCCCTCCCAGTTAACCAGTGAGGCCCTTCTTCCTCACTGAGTCCTTAAGCAGGGTCCTGGCTCTGCTGTTCTTGGCCATCCTCCCAAGTCCTCCTGGATAGCCACCCTGTCGGTACCTTCATGCAAAGCCCACCCAGCATCAGGATGCTGTTGGGATCCTTAGGACCACTGGTGGCAGCTCGTGCTCTCCTCTCACTAACTCCATTGTCCACTCCATGTGATGTCACCACAGTGTCCATCCTTGGGGACTTCACTCCAGGGTTGAAGGCTGCAATATGACATGGCAATGGAGACACCTATCTTTCCTTTGTAGTATCAGAATCCTTTTTCTGAACCCTACAAGTTCCCCTGACTCCTCTACACCTCTGCTCCAGTCCTTCAGAGAGGTAGAATCATAGAATCATAGAATAGTTTGGGTGGGAAGGGACCATTAAAGGCCATCTAGTCCAACCCCCCTGCCATAAGCAGGGACATCTTCAACTAGATAAAGTTGCTCAGAGCCTCATCCAAACTGACCTTGAATGTTTCCAGGGATGGGGCATCTACCACCTCTCTGGGCAACCTGTGCCAGTGTTTCACCACCCTCATCATAGAAAATATCTTCCTTATATCTAGTCTAACTCTTCCCTCTTTTCATTTAAAGCCATTACTCACTGTCCTATTGTAACAAGCCCTCCTGAAAGTTTGCCCCACCTTTCCTGTAGGACCCCTTTAAGTTTTGAAAGGCTGCAATAAGGTCTCCCCAGAGCCTTCTCTTCTCCAGGCTGAGCAACTCCAGCTCTCTCAGGAGAGGTGTGCCATCCCTCTGATCATCTTTGTGGCCCTCCTCTGGACCCGCTCCAGCAGGTCCATGTCTTTCCTGCGCTGTCATGGACAAGCCCGATACTTTCCCCCTTCCCACAGAATCACAGAATGGTCAGGGTTGGAAGGGACCTCTGGAGATCATCTAGTCCAACCCCCCTGCCAGAGAAGCGTCACCTACAACAGGCTGCACAGGACGGCATCCAGGTGGGTTTTGAATGTCTCCAGAGTGGGAGACTCCACAACCTCTCTGGGCAGCTTGTGCCAGTGCTCCACTACCCTCAAAGTAAAGAAGTTCCTTCTCATGAAGGGTAGGATTGCAGGGAGAGGCTTAGAAAGAGGCTGCCTGCCTCCAGCCCCTCGACTCTTGCAGTCTGAGAAAGTGATTCAGGGGTAAAGAAGTTGGGAAGTGCCACAGACTGATATCAGGGATGCCAGATGACCTGGCAGCACCAGCACCAAATAGTCTTGGCATTAGTGTGTTGATGATGATGAGTGTGTTCCAGGTTGCAAGAATCTCCCCGTGTACGTGTATTGCCCTCACATGCCACAGCACTCACGTTCACACGATACCAGTAGCTGAATCATCTCTCTTCGTAATGGCAATCAAAAATTATAGTTTCCGTGAAGGACGAGTCATTGCTCAATGCTGGCTATCTTCAGATGCTGACACTGCATGCTCACACCATTTCACACACGGCAGGCTTGGAGACCCATCGAAGCATTGGAATTTCAAGGCAGTGTGAGTGCTTGTCTTGAGTTTTGCGACACAGACCCTGTACCTGCACCAACCTGGAGACCAGAGGTGAGATCACTTAGAAAGTTTGGAGCAAAAGCCAGAGAGGTTATTTTCAGGTGTTTTATCTCCACCATTAAAAAATAGGTCATTTGAAACATTTGGGTGCTGGCATGAGCAAATAAAGCAAGGAGCCCAATAGAAAATCAGAACAGAAGACCTTTCAGCTTTGAGCTCTTGAGGCAAATGCAGGCTTCACTGCTTCATGTAAAATTGTTCTTTAAAAGACACTCTGAAGAAAGACAAAACTCTTCAGAAGTTTAATGAGCTGCTTCTTTGCCTTACAGAATATTGGCAAAAAGATGTCATGTCAACAGTTCATAGCAAACCTGGATGGGCTGAATGATGGGAAGGACTTTGCAAAGGATTTGCTGAAGGTAATGTGATATAAATAGACAGTGGGATACAGTCATTATTATTGTAGTGCCATCTAGTCCTGCTGGGGCACTCTGAGCACTTGGATCAGCATTTTCCAGTGCACAATTGTTTCATTAGAAGAATTGCAACCCATGTGGATAGCTTCTGCTAACTTGCAGTGAGCCACCAGAGGTCTGTTCCCTGGTGGTGTTTTGTCCAGATTTGTGGCATATCTGCCGTCAGAGCATACCAGGGGTCCCATTTCCCCACGGTAGCTCTGTGATGCCCCAGACAACACACAGAACAAGGTACCTCCCACCTCCAAATACGATCATCTGGCATTGATACTTTTCTCTGCCTTCACTTCCATGTAATTAGATGTGGTGGTCCAACACAACTAGTCCAGTACCATTGGTTAAACACCCCAAAGCAAGTATTTCCTCCTTCCACGTGGTTTAACACCACCACTGTTGTCTGCACCTGCTGCAGGTCCGGCAGCCTGACCTGGATTTTGCTGTATGGAAGGAGGTTGAAATGACCACTGCCACATCAGGGGTGCCACATCATGCTTTAGATGATGCCCCTGCCTCCCAGCAGACCTCACCCCACCCCTCAGTATGTTCAGGGCCGCCTCCCCATTCTGCTTTCCTAGCCCTTTCCTGCTTCTTTTCCAGTGCCCCTGGGAAGCCACTGGAATTTGCCACAAGAAGAACTGGAAAAGCTGATCCCCAAGGTCATTCATCCCTCCCCTGCTTCTCAGGGCAGTGTTCAAGCCTTCACTGTCCCTTTCCCCTAGTTGAGACACTGGAGGTGTCTTGGCATACCCCAGGGTCTTCTGCCATCTTTGTGTAGGCCAGGATTCACTCAGGACTAGGTGCAGCACCCAGAATTAGTAAAAAATGTCATGTACAAGCTCCTGAGCAAGGCTGGATGCCAGACCTCTCTGCTGATGATGTGTCGAGTCCAATACCTGGTGTGGCACATAGACAAAAAAGAGTGTAGCAGGACAGCAGTTGTCCTGCTCACTGGTGACTGCTTCTCCAGGACAATTCAGCAAGGAAGGTATGTCTCCAGGAACACAGACAGGGTGTGGAGAAGATGGTCTCTGCAATCCAGATATGTCTTCCAGGAGAGACCCAGCTAATACCATGTTCTTGTTTCAGACACTATATAACTCCATCAAGAATGAGAAGCTGGAGTGGGCCATGTAAGTATACGTTAAACATTTTAGAGCTAGTGTGTCTTTCAAAGTAGCTGACAGGTCTTGAGTCATGTTTTTAGCCCCAGAAGCTCCCAGAACATATCCTGCCAAGCCCTAAAGCACTGAAGTCCCTCCTGCAGGCAAGCTGGGTTTATTTATGGCTTAGACACAAAAGCAGACAGGGAATTTGGTGGCAGTCTTTGAACACAGGGTCCACAAGCATGTTCTAAAGGAAAGGAATGCCCTCTTTTGTTTACTATTACACATATAAAATGCTGGTCCTTCTCCAGGTGCTTCAGAGGTCTTTGCACAAGTAGCTCAAGATCTGGGGTTATTTTGGTCACTGAGACTTTCCACCTCTTCCACTTAGTTTCTTCTGGAAATAGTATCAGAGAAACACTCAGGCAGGAAGGGACTTTTTGAGATCTCCAGTCCAGCTGCCTTCTCAAAGTATGGTCAACAATGAGTTCAGATCAGGATGCTCAGGGCTTTGTTCAGTTTGATCCTGAAAACCTCCAAGGACAGAGATCCCACAGCCCCTCTGGATCCATGAACCAATGATTAATTATGCTGAAAGTGACTTTTTTTTTCTATCCATTCGAAACCATGGTTGTTTTGATTTATGCCCACTGTCTCTTGTCCTCCTGCCATGCACCATAATGAAGAGCTTCGCTTTCTCTCCTCGATAACCTCCTCACATATTGGAAAGCTGCTATGACGTCCCCCAAAGCCATCTCTTCTCTAGACTGAACAAGTCCAGTTCCCTTAGTCACTTCTTACATTGCAAGTGCTCCAGCCCCCGGGCATCATGATGGCCTCTGCTGAGCTCTCTCCACCTTGTTGTTGCCCTTTCCTGTACTGGGGACCCAATACTCTTTACTGTATCAAGATAGGATGTAATGAGTGCAGAGTAGAGGAGGATGATCACTTCTCTCAGCCTCCTCACTGTGCCGCTGTTACACAGCCCAGAATGCTCTTGGCATCTGTTTCTCCCAGGACACACTGGATGGCTTCTGTTCATCCTGCTGTTCACCGTGAGCCCCAGGGCCTTTTCTGCAGAGCTGCTCCCAGCCAGTCAGCCCTGGACAACCCTTCTGCAGGACCACTCCACCCCGGTGTAGTAGCACTTGGGTGCTACACTGAGTCAGGCTCCTGTCCCTCTTGAGTGGTGGCCCTGTACCTCTCATTTTCATGTCATCCACAAACTTGATGAGATGCACTCTGTCTCCTCCTCCAGATTATCAATTTTTTACCATGAAACAAGTCTGGGAACAGCTAGCATGGTGGCCTCCATGACAGGTTCACACAGCACCTTCCTCAGTCCTTCTTCCCCTGCTCTGCTACCCACCCCCTGCCCAAAGCACTGGCTAGGACCCTCAGAGAGGGGCGTTCTCTGCTCTCCAGCCCCAACCCCTCCCCACCACTGCCGTGGGGAAGCCCATGACAGACCTAGGGCCTTAAGCTGACACAGTGGATATTTCTTTCTCCTCTCCTCCTCTCCTCTCCTCTCCTCTCCTCTCCTCTCCTCTCCTCCTCAGCCTCAGACCTCTCTGGTCTCCAGAGGGTTGTGGGACTGAGCAGGACCTTCTGGGCCATTAGCTCCATCACCTGCTCTTCTCCTCATATTGTCCTGGCGAGAAAAGTGTCTGGAGACCATTTGATCCTACATCCCTCCCCAACTATCTGAGTCAAGCTTTGCAGAGTGGGAGCTTCCATTGCCAGCCATGCTCGGATGGCAGCAGTGCTCACTGTGGGCCAGTGTCTCCTTCAGGAGAGACACAGCCAGCCAGTGGTGCTGAAGGCCAGTGATTTCTTAGTGGGTCACGTAGCATCGATTTCACTTTAAAAATAATCTTGCATGGCATCTGCATGAGAGGAACGCAGCAATGACAGCTCTGCAGCAGAGACAAGGTTGTGGGTGGACATAGTCACGAGAGGGAGCTCTGTAGCTCCGCAGAAGGTGCCGGTGAGACGGTTTATGTAAGGGGAGTTCAGCAGAAGTGCATCTGCTGGCTGGATGCGGGCAGTGGTTACACAACGCCTGACAGCACAGCCTCCCTGGCTCAGGCACATCCCAGGGATGTCAGCCCCTGGGGTCCCTCCATGCAGCCGTGCAGTTCCAGTCAGCAGCATCTAGACCCCATCCTGCCATCCTCCACGCACCCCGCTTGTATCATTGCACCCCCTCATTCACCCCACACTAGCCTGGGACTTGCCTTACTGCAGGGTGTCCTGCTTGGTTGCAGATGGACAGGCTGCAACACGACAGACTTCAGCTCCTCTGCTGTGGGACAGATGCTCCCCGACGTGGGGTACCTGATTTTGTTTCAGAGACGTGGCACTGAGTCATAACCTTGCACAGGCAAGACCTTCTTCGCCCTGCTTGCCTCTGCCTTCTGTCCTTGTGCATCCCAGGGAACAAAATGCCCTTGCTGACAAAGCCTAATTGGGCAGGCAGGTATACCACCACCATCCTAGCAGTAAGCAAGATCTCAGAGGGGTCCCTCTGGTGCAGCTCAGAGAACTGAACCCCACTAACTCCCCACCCAGGTGTAGTGTTCTGGGCTCTGACTAAGCCCCAGGACTCCTGTGGGTGCTGAGGACTGACAAATCATTCTTCTCTTCCAAGAAGTGTCTGATGCTTAGGCCATCTACTTGCTGCAGGTGGGGAAGTGTGGTATTTTAGTGCTCACATCCCAGCTAGTGGATTCAGCCCTGTGTCAATTTAAACATTGACATGTATCACACTGGGCAGAAATTCCCTGTTTGCTTTCCCTCCTTAATGTCCCAGGGACACTGGGAAATACCACTTCCTATACAAGTTCTGATTTCTATGCACCTGAGTGGGTTTTACTCCAAACAGGCTTGGTGGCATCATCAGACACTTCTCTAAGACGCTCAGCCCTTGCTGTCCAGGGTCCAGGACCAGGAGATCTGTGAGGAGAAGCAATTTTTGTGGCAATGACCAGCATTTCTTGCTCTCTGCTGGCCTGCCCTGAGGACATAAATGGGGAGCTGATGTATAACCTATTCCAGAGTTTGTGTTTTTTGATCAAGTGGCCCATGTCCCTAATGTCTGCAGAGCTTTTGTTCCTCAGAGATGCAGAGGACATTCCTCAAGCTCATTCAGCATCTAGGAGGCCCCAGGGACTGCCTCTCAGAGGCTGAGAAATCCCGGTGATACCTGGACTTCGTCAAAGAGCTTCCTTAAGCTTTGGTTTTAGGGCACAGAATTGGAGGCTCTCCCTTTGAAATGCTTGTAGCCTTCAGCAATGGTGTGTCTGAAGTTTACTGGTGTTCAGACAAGCACCCATTCCCTTACCTGTTTTGAGTAACCTCACAGTGGGACCACTGGGACAGTTACTTGCCACCAACGCTCCTCCTAGATCACCACCATTGGCACACTCTGCGTGTTACAGTCCCTGCATCTCCTTTCATTTTCTCTCTCTTGTAATAAATAACTCTGAAACCAAAGCAGATAAGGCACACTGTGGCCCGGCCCACATGTCCTCCACTCAATCTCTTCTCTGACTTTGTTTCCAAGTGATGAGGACGAGTTGAGGAAATCACTCTCGGAGCTGGTAGATGACAAATTCGGAGCCAGTGCGAAGAAAGTCACAAGGATTGTTGACAGCAGCAACCCCTTCCTGGACATCCCCCAAGCGCTGAATGCAGTCACCTACAAGCACGGTGTCCTCACGCGTAAAACCCATGCAGACATGGATGGGAAGAGAAGTACGTGTTAATGGGACAGAAGGAAGTGTGCCCTAGGTGGTACCAGAGCCTGCCCTAGCCTTCTCCCTTGCTTTCCTGCGGAAGGCATTTCCTTACCGCATCCCAGGGAACACAAGAGAGATCCCCAGATCCATGAATGCCAGGGCACAGGGAAAGGAATGTGTTTTGAGGCATTTGTAGACATGAATGTCTCAGACATTTGTAGACATAGGATGCTGCAGTCTTCCCTTCTCATTGCCAAGGAATCTAGCAGTGCCTGTCCCACACAGATAGACCTGGTCTTCCATCCTGTTCATGGGCATAATCCTGGATCCCACACCCTAAGTGATGGAGTGAGGCTGGTTCCACAACAGTTGTCCACCCCAGCCCTGGCCTTGGGGACAGTCTGGTCTTCAAAGCTTTGTTCCTGTCCATATTCTGCCATGTGCTGGAAACAGCTGCTGTGTGCCTGCTGGGCAACAGGATGCATCAGAGCTCTGCTGTCAGCATATGGGATTACAGGAAAGGTACAGGAAAATATATTTGGGAACTGTTAATGAGCAGAGATTAATGAAACCTTGGATAACCCCTTTTGCTAATTGATATGACTGGCCCAGTCACAGCAGCCAATTGAAAGTCTTGAGTACAGATTACCACCAAAGGTCTCCCTTGCTTCCAGCATTTTCTTAATAGCCCATGCCTGGAGGATCAGATGTCTTGTGGTGAAGTAGATGGCTCCCCTCACCTCCCGCCCCTCTCCAGCTTCCAGCAAGCTCTCTGTCCCCAAGTCCGTCAAGATGGCTGGTGGTAATGCTCCCTCCTTAGTGGAACAGAAGCTGCCTTATCCAGGGTATGTCTGCCTAACTCATTTGAAGCAGAGGAGCTCAGGGAATGTCTCTGCTCCTCAAGCATTTAGTCCAAGGAACATGAACCTGGGTTTGGAGGAGCAGAGACTTCCTGCACGTGTCCACTGGTACCCCTATACCAGATCATCTCTGGTTTTGACCTGCTTGTGTTCCTGCTGGGAGGCTGCATCTCCCAGCCCATGTGTCTCAAACACGTGTCCCTGCAGACAAGCCACTCATAAGCAATAGCATGGAGGTAT
The DNA here is from genome assembly GCF_000708025.1 of Charadrius vociferus. Taxonomy (NCBI): domain Eukaryota; kingdom Metazoa; phylum Chordata; class Aves; order Charadriiformes; family Charadriidae; genus Charadrius; species Charadrius vociferus. The sequence goes on from NW_009649708.1 coordinate 645,477, forward strand.
ATGAGGTCTGGGCATCAGTGCATGCCTGTGGTGGGTCAGGAGAAGGGTTGGTTTCACCAGAAATGTGAAGGTCAAGCAGCACTGGCAGAAGCAGACATACATAATTAAATGTTCTTCCTTTTTTAGCTCCCAGAGGAAGAAGAGGTTGGAAGAAGTTTTATGCTGTGCTTAAAGGGACCATCCTTTATTTACAAAAGGTAACCATGGTGGACTATCCCATTTGCTGTTTCATGCTGTCTCCAGAACAGTCACGCTGTCCTACGCAGCAGACCCACAGATGCAAGTAGAGGTGAATCCATGCCCTAATGCATACATGGACATCTACAGAGTTCCTCCAGAGACCAGTATACAGACTGGAGGATGCCATCATCTTTGGTGGTGGTGTTCATGCTAAGGGTGCTATTCAAAGCCTCAAAAGAGGGCTATACAGCAAGCAGTATGAAAGAGGGAACATTGAGGCAAGATTTCTACAGAAGTGCCCCAGCAAGTAGGAGCTGTTGGGGAGGATGAATGAACAGATGATGTGGAATACGTGAAATAGGATGTTGGTGAGACACGTGATAGGAAGTTGAAGAGGCTTAGCATCAGACCAGTCTTATCCTGCCTGTTTTATTTTCTAGCACAGATCTGATTATGAGCATCTTCACTGAGTCTGGTACGGACCATGCTTAAAGTTTCTCTTCTCCTTCAGGACCTTGCTGAGCTGGGTCCTTCCATGGGTTGCCAAGTGACACGTTCTGCCTCTCTTCACCTCTGTTTATTCTGTATCCACCTCTAGTCAACACAAGTATAAATCCCAGGTCCTCATGGGAGGCGAAGTCACGATGGAAGAGCTTCCCTGCATGCTATAGCATTCAGCTCACTGCCTTTCAAGATAATTGGATGCTAGGAGGATTTCCATGGATAGTCTTTTCTGTGGGAAAATTCAAGGAGCCTGGATAGGGGCTCACTTGAATGTCAGTGTCAGCCAGCCAGGGATGCCAAATGTCTGTTCATCATGCAATAGCATAACCCACTGAACTAGGTCTGAACTACCTTGGTAGCACATGCTGTGCAGTAACCCATTGAACTCACCTTGCTGGAACAGCACTCCCTGTGGGTAGATGTTCCTATGTATTGCAGCATCTCCAAAGCAATGAGAGTAAACAAACATTGGATTATATAAGAAAGGCAAAAGGATCCTCAGGGCAACATGGAATTATGACTCAGAGCTGGTAGCACACCCCAATGATTCTCATGTTTTGCCAGATCCTATGGCACATGTCACAAAGCCAACAGAAATCTGGCAGCAGCTGAGCGTAATTTACAGTATGGGTTGCTGCTGGCCAAGTGGTATTTTTACAGCTTTGACATTCTCTTCTGCAGCTGAGGGATGCTGCAGCATACAGGAGAGCCCAGATCTTCTCTAGCCCTCTAAGTGTGGTGGTCTTCAAGTCAGTGGCACTCTTCTTATATCTCAGCCTCTTGTCTCGTAACAAGTCTCCAGACGGAGTCCACCAAAGAGGTCCTCGTGCTGACCATGGTGATGCATGAGGATCTAACTTGTACAGAACTACCATCACCATTTAATTTTAGGACAGTTTTTCTATTAAAAAAAAAAAAAAGGCCAAAAAAAAAAAAAAAAGCAAGCAATTTCCTCAAAATCACAGGAATTATTTGGATCTAAATGAATTTTTCACCAAGGACTTCTAGGGCATGTCTCTTAGATAAGTGTGTTGAGGGGGTATATATTTGGAATGAAATACACTTTCAGAACAGAATTTGCTTCTAAGATTTGGCTAGGTTATGAAAGTGTCTGACAAATAACAGCCATGACTGATGTGTAATTAGCAGGAGGGACTGGAATTGCCAAGGGTGCCCCAAGGAAGCAGCATTTGGAACAACAAAAATTAACCTGAGGAACGTTTGGGCAAAGAGGGATTTCTTAGTCATGATTTGCTGCCCGACTTTATATGGTCCTCTTCAGAGGATTCCTTGGGCTGGGCTTGGCTGTAGATAGTCTCTATCAGGCTTGCAGAGACAGGACAGAAGGATGAGACCACAAAGTCCTTGCCCTACTACTTCCAAACATTCCCAGCACCACAACAGAGAGTGGATAAACATCCACCTGCCTTGTCGAGTCTCAGTGCAATTTCTTGCCAATGGGTTGGTTTGCAGAACAAGAGAGTTGCACAATACAGGAAGGAAATGATGTGACAGCCTCCCAAGCTTTCAGCGGATAAACTGCCTGCAGATAAACATAAGGTAGAACTTGGCTTGAGCGCAAATCACTGGGAAAAGATTCTCTGATGTGAAGAAAGAGGAGAAAGTACCTGCTTCCAGACCCACCTGACACCATGGAGCACAGGTTCAGCCTTCTCCCGTTTTTCACTGTGACCAAACCAGGGGTCTAGACTTTAATAGGAAATTCCTATAAGTTTAAGAGGAAACTCTAATCAATTTGGTTTTGGGGAGCTAGTTGAGTAGAAATAAGAGTGAGAGAGAGAGGGAAGGGGAAGAAGGGCCTGGGAAGACAGATGTATAGACAGGATGAACGGCCAGATACAGAGAGGTGGACATAAGATAGGCAGAAGAGGGGGTGGGTGGGTGGACAGATAGAAGTCAGTCTGTTAGAAGCAATTCAGGCAACAGCCATAAACCTGCTGATGTAGAGATGTCACATGTCATTGATTTGCCAGTATTAATTGCTGGATTAGCATGTTCTAGCACAGTCTGCTGAAGCAATTGCTTGATCCCCTAAAGGGATGCAGCACAGTCTTGAGGAAGAAATGCAGGCTTGGGAGCAGGGCACACCTCTCCTGCGTTCTAATCTGTACTGGGCACTGACTCACTTGGTGGCCTTTGGCAACTTACTTCATCTCTGTGAAATGGGGATAATAACCCTTAATCACCACACACAGAGGGGTGTTGAGAGGAACGATGGAGAGGTATAAAGCGTGATGTCCTTTTATATGGACGTACTGGAAAGCATACAGGTCTTCCCACAGGGTCTGCCCTTGCAGCCCTCAACCATGAAGGAGTTACCAGCACAGCCCCAAGCCATGGATTCTGTCCCATGCAGGCAAGCCCTTGCCATGGTAGTGCGACTTGGAGCACCAAGTTCATGACCCAACTGAAAAGAGTGCAGTGGTTAGTTTTCCACATTGAATGGTTTGGTTAGGCTAGTAGGTGTGAGCTGAAGAAAAGGAAAAAGAGGAAAACCCACTCACAAGCCAGAGCCTGAGACATCTCTGTAGCTCCATGTCCATATTCACATCACTGCTCAGTGTGATGAATCCACAGGAGAGGGCCACAGAACCAATGCACTGGGCTCTCTCACCCCATCCAGGTGCCCTACAAAGGCAGGCACAAGAGGTACATACCTTTTCTTGACAAAACAAGCTTTGAGCTGGGGAGGTCATATTAGTGGTGGATCTCCCACCACCTGCTGGCAGGGCTGGGCAGCAGGGGAGAGCTGGCATCAGAAGAGTGAACCAAAGACACTAGGTAGCACTACTATGACAGAAACTAAGCCCAGGCAAGAGGGTGGTCTGTGCATGTTTAAGCAGAGCCTTTGTGCAGGTGGGAGAGGTACATATCTCTCTACACCATCAACTGAAAAACCAAAGCTGAAAGTGAGTGAAATGAATTTAGAGGGATTCTGAAACAAAGTGCCCATAGCAGGGCTCAATTCCTGCAGAAGATACCCCCAAAATAGACCCTGAAAATTGATGACCCCCACCATCCTACACCTGGAGAAGCAAGGGAAAAATAAACATGTCACTATTCAGGGCCAGGGGGCTAAGGATAACTGGGATGGTGTGGCACAGTGTACCTTGCCCATTTCACAGTGACAAGTACTTGTGTGAACAGAGCAGGACACATAGGACAAAAATTCAACAGTACAGTGATACCAAATTAACCCCTCTGCCAGGAAACGTATGGCGGGATAACACCATGAAAAAGGTGAGAGTGACATTAGTGGTACTATAGCATGGACAAAACATTGCCTGAAATTGCTCCAAATATGATACTGCTTATGTTTTAGTATAGATCAGTTTCTTGGAGATTTAAACCTATGTTACTATTATGTTTTTGGACATGTCTTTTCCTCAGCAGCAGTTTATGCACACACTTAAACTGACATCAAAACTCAGAAAGGAGTGAGGCAAAATGTAGAGAAACTGCTGGAGGCTTTGGAGCAGAGCTGACATGCTTTGCTGAAGGGCAATGGGATTATTCTCCAGGGGAAGGCTACATGGTGTAGCCTACACTGCGGTGTAGTGTTGGGCACCGTAATGGCTGCAGCCGTGTGTGGGTGGCATCATACAGCCTTGGAGCTGTTTGCGGAGGGAGCCTGTTTAAGAGCACACAGAGGTCTCCCAGCATTGGCAGCCATCCATATCATCATGACTACGGCAGCACAGGCTTATCCTAAGATGAGCTTCCTGGCAGAGCTGGCCCGTGCAGAAGTGAGCCTCCAGCATCATGCACTCCTGCAAAGGCAGTCTGTTTCCACCAGCTGAGAGGCAGAAGGTAGAGAGAACCTGCTTCATTCAACCTTATGCTGATTTACTGGGCCCAGTGTTAGAAAAAGAAGATGATTTGGCTTTACCTTACACCTACATAGATGCCTGTGAACCTGAAATCAGTAGAGGCAATACATGATGATACCATTTGAGGAGAAGACGTGCATTAGTCAAACCAGTTCACAGCTGTGTCAGTTTCTCCCTGTTACATGCCATTAAGCCTAGCTATTTGCACTGTGTTTTCAGAAAGCTTATTTTGAAATTAGAGATCATGAGCATCACAGTCAGATTTATTCAGATCCAAAGAGCTTCAGCCTTGGAAAAACATCCAGAATTGAAATTTTCTCTGCAATACATGAGGCCTGAGCAGCAATGTGTTCCTCAAGCGACTATTTGTTTCCAAGTAGGGTAACATATTATGTCCTCATAAGGCAAAGCATTTGTTTTTCTTTGTTAAAAGGCTAATGGCCCATTCCTCTGGCTACTGAAATCCCCACTGTGGAAAGGTCATCTATGCTGCCCTGCAGTGCAGCCCATGGGAATGTCACCCTGAACGCAGGGTCCTTTGCTGGAAAGCCAGGGCTTTTCTTTGGGGTTCACCTGTAAGAAGGCAGTTGCATGAGCCCGGAGCCCATGCCAGACGTTTCTGGCCTCAGGGCATTTCTTTGCACAAGGCCAAGTATCCTGTGCTGGTGAACACAGTATGGCAGCCACTCTCCCAGATGGGATGATTGCTTCTAAAAACGACGGAAGGAAAGGCTTCAGAAGCTTATTTCCCATCAGGAGCAAGGATCTGGGTGAGCCACATTCATGGGCTGGGGAGTGCTGGTCCCTGGTGCTCTGAAGAGCAACAGAGGGAAGACCTTTCTGACCCTAAACCAGGGAACAGCCTTACTGACCAGGGTTGGCAACCAGGAGACTGTAGCATGGTAGCATTCCCTGAATGGCTGGATTTGTACCACCAGGACACAGGAAAAAACATTTTTTTTGCAAACCTGTAGAACAGACCAAGCTCTAGCTTGAAACCTAAGGAGGGGCTGGGACACATAGACCACCGCCATTGGACAGAGCCACCCCTGTGCTGACAGCCAAGGACAGTCAAGGAAAGCAAAAGATAAAAGCGAGTTAGTCCGGTAGGTTTGCACTGTAATCAGCAGGGCAGGGCAGGCCCTTCCAGGGATACCCTCTCCTGACATGGGCTCTAACATGGTCGGGGGTGGTATGGTCATGGTTTGTTTTAGCCAGGGCCAGGTTTTCTTGCATCCATTTATCTATGCATGCATGCATCCATCCATCTGTCCATCCTTCTATCCCACCACCCGGCTGGACCAGCTGTTGAACTGGCAAGGGCGCAGAGCAGGAGGGAGGGTATTGCTTTAAGTGGCCGGGACCTCAGTCACTGGGAAAGCGAAAGGTAAACACAGGATTGATTCAACTTTTTTTAAAAAAAAAAAAATGCTGTGCCAAGATCATTCTTTCAGAGTCCCATGTTCAGTGTTTTCTATCTGTTTGTAAAATATATACATACATAGTTATTGCTACATTCCCTACTTGTGTGAAATTGTCCTTTGGTGGAACAAGTAAAGCAGGAATACAGGGAATGCTGCTGTGATTTGCAAGTGCCAGTCTAAAGAATTATATGAGGGACCATGCCAAAGGGGTACACGTACTAAAGAGAGGCCAAGCGTGGTCCAAGTGCGCCATGCTCACTCCGGCAACTGCCCAGCAAGCCCCACACCTGCACGGAGGTGCACTGGCTGCAGGAATGCTGCTGTTCCAGGGCTGCCCGAGCTGGTGCAAAACAAGAGCCCTGATCCTCCCACCACACAAAGCTGCAGCACCAGGGCAGGCACTCGCTGATACCTGCCGACAACCAGGAGTTGCATCCTGGCTTGAGCTCTGCACTATGGGTGAAGCTCTGCAGAAACCTGGCCCTGTCTTGTGCCTTCCCCAAAGCCTCGGGCATGTGCTGTGTTAAAGATAACTATTGATAATTATGTTTAAAACTTTCATCTCCTTCTTCGCATCTTCCCAGTGAACTTAATGATGGAAGAAGTTGCCAGATGTTAATTATTATCATTATCAGCTCCTAGCATTTACTGTACAAAGCAGTGCTTTTCCTGGTCTTAGCACTCTGTGATTATAGCACAGAGAGAAAGGCAGGTTCATTAAAGTAGCCCACAAATGTTAGTGTTGTCATTATCCAATTAACATTCCTCTTCACAGGATGAATATAAACCGGACAAAGACCTCTCTGAAGTGGATTTGAAAAATGCCATCCGTGTGCACCACGCCTTAGCCACGAAAGCCTCTGACTACAGCAAGAAGTCCAACGTGCTCAAGCTGAAGACAGCTGACTGGAGAGTCTTCCTCTTCCAGGCCCCGTAAGTACCAGCTCTTCCTGCAGAGCCTGGACGGGCAACCTGACCTCCAGCCACCACCAGACTCCCTCTGACCTGGCCAGATCAACACATGCATTAGGGGACAAACCTGGGCGGGGGGAGGAAGGTGCTGAGCAGGGGGGCTGAGGGTGAGGTCTGTAGGGCTGTGCAAAGGACTTGGCTGTGGGGTCACAGTTTCTGCTGGTCACTTTTGGTCCTGGAGGTCCTTTCTCATCTGTCACCAAGGTGGGCTGAGCAGGATGGGCTGGGATGTAAAGGGCTGAGTAAAGGGCTCCCCTTACTAACTTCTGTTGTCAGTCTGTGGAAGGGACAACATCTATACAGTGCATTGAACTAAGGAGCTGATGGTTCCCCTTGCCAGCTTTTGATGGGGGACCTGTCTAAAGCTCGTTAAAGAAGTCTCCCCAGTCAGGCTTATCTTCTTTCTTTGTCAGTCTATTGCAGAGGAAAGTTGCTCTGCTGATAAGTGTCGAGTGTGATTGAGTCATCTTCTGTCTGATGTTTTTCTTGTCTCCTGCTGAGATAGGTGACATTGTAAGTTGGGCTGGGGTATGAATGTCAAGCTAAAGTTTGACATCTGAATTTGTGCAGTGAAAACCCACTCGAAGGCTGGGGGGAGCAGCACCTGAACAGATCTGATGAGGAACCCTGGGCAGTGTCCCACGAATGACACAAATGAGGGGTCCACCCTGCTCCGTGGGACCTCTGTTGTGTGGCTTCCACTCTCCAAAGAGCAGGATATCCTTGACCCTTGCCACCGTGCTACCTCTCCTCAGTTCCTCAGTGACTGCAATCAGAGATGATGAGGAAGGCAGGACTTCCAGGGCTTCAAGAGACAGACAAAAGCCCTGAAATCATTAAGGCACTGTAACGGAGCCAATTAACTGGCGTTTTCCTCTGTTCACAGCCCAGGGTGGCACAGAAATGGCTTCAAAGCATGGCCCTCCTGAAAGTGGCTGGCTCTGGGGCTGTTCTGAGCTGGCTGGTCCCGGGTCAGGACCATTTACAGACACCTCTTCTTTTCTCTCCTCCTTCATAACAGAAGTAAGGAAGAAATGCTCTCCTGGATCCTGCGAATCAACCTTGTTGCTGCTATTTTCTCTGCCCCAGCCTTCCCAGCTGCAATCTGCTCCATGAAGAAGTTCTGCCGTCCGCTCCTGCCTTCGTCCATGACAAAGTTGTGCCAGGTAATGGATGAGAGAAGGAGTGATGGATGGGTGCCCAGCACTCACCAGCCCTTTGGCATGCAGCTCAGGCTGAGCCCGTCTGCAGCTCCCTCAGCTCCTACCTGATAGACACATTCAGGGCAGTGAAGTGGGTGACTTGGACAGTCAGTGGCAAATCCCAGTGTCTGGCCAATGCTTCCTTTGCAATGGCTATAAAGCAACCCTATGCACACACTCCTGGCTGTATGGTTGTTGTCTCTGGCTTGTTTATTGGCCTTTGCCCATCATATCCCAGCACCTTTCTGTTACTGGAGTTGAAACAGCTGCTGCTACTGAGCCCAAGAGCTGGCAACAGCCCTGGTTTATTTTATAACATGGCACTCAGAAGTGGCACCCTGTTGTTTCTCGTGTCGAAAAGCCACAGACAAAGGGGAAGTTCAAGTCCCACTCGGTGGGGAAGATTTTCTGGAAACAAGGGGACATGGTGCACCAGACCATGGCTGCCTAAGGCTCAGTTAACCTAGAGCAATGGGCAGCTGCCATCCAAAGAGTAGCTTTTGTTTGCACTGTCCAGGGAAAGCCCAACATGCCTTAGCATCTCCAAAAAGTAGGGACACACTGCCACTGGCCCCCAGCAAACGGGAGGACAGCCTGAAATGTCAGAA
>NW_009649708.1:654258-700353 GCF_000708025.1 Charadrius vociferus
AGATGGGGAGGGTACTTTTATCTTAAAAAAGAGCAGGATAAGCCACTCTTGGGACACCACTGCTTCTGCCTGACTGTTAAAGGATGCAGAACATGTCATGTCTATGATGCTAAAGAAGCCCGGGTGCCAAAGAAATCCACTCTTGGCACTTGCAATATATGAGTTTTGATCTTCCTCAAATACCTGTGTTTCAGCTGCTCCTTATCAGATGAATTTGCAAATGAACTGCACACCTTTGGCTCCAGCACAATAACTAAGTTTACGTCCTTGCAGAGACAGATCCCACATTAACAGGCAGGTGGTGCACTTGGGTGTTGCACTCCTACGTTTTAATACCTGTCATGCTTCTCTCGGCAGGAGGAACAGCTGAGGTCTCATGAAAATAAAATGAAGCAGATTGCAGACGAATTAGCAGAGCATAAATTACATCCTGTAGAGAAGAGTCTCAAGTCAAAAGAGGCTGAGGAGTACAGACTTAAAGAACATTACCTAATATTTGAGGTAAAGGAACTTTCATCTTTTCTGTGATAAATGATACCTTGGCTGATTGAGGAGAACTAAGAACTCCGGAGTGGATGCTGTGAGCCTGGGAGAGCGTGAAAGGAGAGAGAAGGACAAGGGTTCACAAGCTGGATGGGTGTCTGGGGGAACCAGCAAGCCTCACTGTTTTGCACTGAAGCTAAAAAAGAAATAACAGACATTTCCTCCCTTCTGTGATTTCTAACCAGAGGAGGGGAAAACTGATGAGAGAAATAAAATCTTCATTTACTGTGCTGAAACTTGACATTTCCTCAGGTCCTGAGTTAGAAAGTGGTTCAGTTCTTGGTGCGCATCAGTCATTTTCAGCAACATTAATAAAAAGCTAAGGGGAGAATTAATCTTGTTTTGCTGCAACCGTTTCTCTAAATAAAGTGAAATCAGTGTTACAGCTGATAACAGACTCTTTGAGGATGCATTTAGCTAAGTTTAAACTCTCTGCAAAGTCTGAGAAGGATTTAATTGTGGGAGAAATGGGATATTTTGTTCCAGTGAGAGCTAGTGTGATTCCTGCCACAAAGGTGTCAGTGGGAAGGGACTGCTGGAGGCCTCTAGTCCTGCTTCCAGCAGGAGCTTGGATTATTCCCAGTATTAGCCCAGGCTGAGCCTGTCATTTTGTGGCCAAGTCCCAGAAATCTCCAAGGATGGAAATGTCCCTCCTCCATCATGCCAGGGCTGCACTGCCCTTTTGTGTAATGCCCAGCCTGATTCTCCAGAGCAGATCTGTTGGTCTAGTTTTGCCTCCAGTATCCACCTTATACAATAAGAGTGGCAGTTGAGACCTGTAAGAGAGTCTTGCACAACCCTCCCCTTTCTCCTCAAGCCTTTCAATAACGGGTTGATCAGTCTTTGCAGGCTTTGCATAGACCAGGCATTGTGTTGTGGTTAAAGATTACTTGTTGGGTATGATTAGTGGGTTCCTGACAATACAGGTTGGGTTTTCCTGAAGTAGCAGATGGAATTGCCTCTGCTTTCCATGCATGCCGTGGCCTGTCCCTGTTCCCAGGCTCTCTGTTCCCTTTTTCCCTGCAGAAAAGCCGCTATGAGACATACATCAACCTGCTGTGCATGAAGATAAAAGTTGGGACAGATGACCTGGAGAGAATTGAAACCAGTTTCTTCAAGGTGGAAGCTGACGACATTGCTTTGCGGAAGACACATTCAAGTCCATCCTTGAGCCAAGGGCACGTGTCCATCAGCTGTAAGGCAGAAAAGGACATTTTAGAGCAGAACACTTAACAAGGAACACATTCACAGGGAGGATGAACCAGCGATGCTTTGCGTTCCTGGACTAAATTGATGAGCACAATTTTACCTAGGAAATTACATGAGCAAAACCGTAGACGTGTATCATATGGTGATTGCTCTAGTGGAAGAAATCAAAGAAGCTTTAGTTGACACTCTCCGGCAATGCTCTGTCATTTCAGCATCATAGATACACCATCTCCATCCCCAACAGCACTAGTGGCTTTTCTTTCCCTCCTACCACAGTCTGCACAACAAAGGGATATGCTGGTTCTCCAAGGGCCAGGTTGCTCTGTTGTTCACCAGCCCTCTCACTCATCCTCCTTCTCTCCCTGGAGTCCCCACAGGTACATGTCCACAGTTCCCGGCAGTGCAGGAAACTCAGCCAAGATGACGGTCTGTGGCACCACCAGCGCTCCCAGAGAAGGGCACAGAGTGACAGGGAGCATGTCTCTCTACCAAAAGGAGCACTGTTCAGCACATCGCGATAGGATGGGCTATCATGAGCTAGTCACTGACCAAGAGAGAGGCGTCTTCGGCACAGCATGTGGGAATGTAATCTGCCCACAACAGGAGAGGCCTGAAGTGCCCTCTGTCACCTTATCCTTTTTATATACATATACATATGAATATAAATAAATAAATATATATATATATCAGGAAACTTTAATGTGGGTTTTTAACCTCAGCGTGCAAGTAAAGGCAAGCTGCCTGGGGAAGACACTGGGAACCATGGATGGTCTGACCAGCCCACCAGGATGTTTTAAAAAATGCAGTAGCCTATGTATCTTTCCTGCCCACCTCCCCCCACCCCACCCCACCCCTGCCTTTTTTTACTCAAATGGAAATCTCACCTGGCGTTGCTGTGAATCATTGCTCTCCTGTTCCTGCTTGTTCAGACAAACTGGCCAAGTGGCTGCTTATTTAGCATCCATGATGTCTGCTACTTTGGGTTCGAGGCACAATTGGAGCCGTGCTTCAGATCCAGCTGAACCTTTCTGTGCAGGAGAGATTCCACCTACCCATCTATGTTGTACTTCCTCCATTTTGCGATGCACATGCTATACTCTTTTTAAGCGGGGATTTGTGTTTCAGTTCCTTTCTGCTGTCTGTGGTCCAATGATTTACTGTTGTACTAGAAGTGATTCCTCTGCATTTCAGTGCCACAACTGTCCTCCCACACTTTATTTATTTATTTCACAGTTGTGTTTGGCCCTTTTTCTCAGATTGCTTTTTCTTCCCCTGGTTGCATTCACAGTAATCAAGTTCCAGTTTTAAAGGATCTCGTAGCTGCTAATTACAGTCATTTATTGTTTATGTTTTGCAGCATTTTTTTAAGCAAACAAAATAAGATTTATTTGGACCTTTAACATTTGAGAGCCTATGGACTACTGTTTTCCATGATGGTTCATGACACTAAAAACCTCTGCCCAACTTTGTCACCTCTTCTTTTATCTCTGTTTCTTTGTACAGTTTGATAGTTTATTTGAAATGATGCACTAAGAATCATGTAAAAAAGAATAACAATAAAGCTGAATCTGTTGGTAAAGAGAATTGGTCTGAAATACAGTTCCACCATGTGCTGGATTGGTCCCAGACTTCACAGCACTAGATGGCCAGGCTGAAACAGATCTCCACTAGTGCCTGCCGCATGAAGCGAGGTTCCTATGGACAGATAGCACCAGAAAATTGCAATGCCGTTCCACGAGTGGGGTACCAGTCCACCCATCCTCCTGCAGGCTGAAAGCAGTGCTTTGGATGGATGGCTCACTGGTGTGTGGACAGGTATGGACAGATGGGATGTTTTGAGAACACATTCAGGTCACTTCCCTCCATCTGGTGCATCCCAGTTCTATCTGTCCACATGCAGCCTAGAGGTTTAATGGGAGGAGAAAGATACCAACATCTACATTGGTGGTTGGAGATGCTCTGGAAGCTGTTCCGATAGAAGCCCATGACTCCATTGAGTGTCACGGCTGTTTCTCCAAGGCATCATGTGCTTTGCTGTGACAGGTACTGTACAGACATCCCTTTCACTGAAGACCTCCAAAATGCTGCTACTCACATGAAGCATCTGGTGCTCAGGGTCACAGTGGAAGCCTAGGGGAAAGCCAAAGACTCTTGCTCTCCAAAATACCAGGTCATATTTTGTACCTCAGCCTGTGGTCTCTAACCATCCCCTCCATGAGGCAACGTCGTCTCCAGTAGGTTTGAGGAAGCCACCAAGAGCAGGTCAGTCTCCCATGTTGAAGGTGCCAGTCCTTGGTCAGGAGTAAATTGCGGGGAAAAGCAGGATCTTTCAAAGTCTCCTCCAGGCACCAGGAAAGGGCCTCAGAGCCATGAGACTCTCCATCCAATGGCTGTGGAAAGGGGTGGCAGCTGATGTTAAACACCTAAGAGGGTTAAATTATCAACAACCAGCAGTTTGCCCTGATGGGCAAGTGCTGATCTGGGTGCATATGTGTATGCAGATATGGCGAGCATCTTACCTACAAGAGGGCAATGCTTTCACCTAAAAATGCCTTGTTTGACCAACCTGCAGCCTCAGCTTGTGACCAGGAAGAAAATGCTTTTTTTCTCCCTCTTTTCCCTCCCCAGAGGAGAGAGAAGAACAGCATCTCAGAGGAATTAAGCATCCACATCTTTTTCTCCTCCTGGAGGTCCCCAAATGCACTTTTTGGCACAGCCCCAACCTGTGACAGGCCCTCCAGCAGGCAGCACAGCTGCTCCGGGTCCCAGACAGCATCCCCTGACAGTGCTGGTTCACTGCCAGGACCCTTCTCCTGGACACAACCTGACATACAAATTTGTTTTAGAGGGGTGTCCTGGTTCCGGCAGGGATGGGGTTAATTTCCCCCAGGAGCCGGCAGGGGGCAGGTATTCCATACCACGTAACCCATGCCCCGGCTATAAGAGGAGCTAGCCGGGGCGAGGAGAGCAGTCGCCACTTGGGGGTGGGCTGCGGGGGCGCAGGTCCGGTCGGTGCGCTTCGCGGCGGTACTGTAATCGCGTTTTCATCTTTCCTTTTGCTGTTCTGTTAAATTGCATTATTTTAACCCACGAGTTTTGCCCTGACGATTTCTTTTTCCACGACTGTGCGAGTTGCGCGAGCGGCTGTGTGGTTCTTTGTTGCTGGCTGAGGCCAAACCACGACAAGGGGCTATTTTGGGGGGTGAGGCTTTGCAATCCCAAAGACAGGATCCAATGATCCTCTCCTGCTTGTGTCACCCCATCTGTGTCCATGGAGCAATTCCCTCCCGTCTAGAAAGGGAAGCAAAGGCATCGTACACACAGAGCAGAGCTGGCAGCAGGTTTCAGTGGCTCCCCCTACCTGTGAAAATTGCTGTAAAATATTTACAGCCAAACCCTAGGAATACACATGGCTGGAAAGGAGGGGTCTAAAAATGAACCAGCCAGGGAAAAAGGAGAGAGATACAGGCTTCCTTCAGAGGCAGCGGGAAAGAAAATTGAAGTAGTGTAACTGCCTCCAAATATAGATCACAGCTAAGGGAATCAAGGGGGATGTTGAACAAGAAATCACCACAAGAAGTAATGAGGCTGCCATGGCTCAGAGCTGGCGCTGTCTCAGCAGATGCAGAGCATCACAGCTCCCTGCAAAACATGGAGCAGTAAAACATCCCCCTGCATGGGGCAGTGCTGGGCAAAGCCTCAGCTCCTTTCTGAGGGCCTCAGAGAACAGGCCATGGAGGTGATGCCTGGTGTGGATAAGTTCCACTGAGTCACATCCCAAGGTCTGGCCACACTGTTGCTCTGCACCCCAGCCCAGAGCGTGGCAGTGGGAGGCCCAAAAGCTTGCAGCCTTCTTGTAATGCAGATGCTGCTGTGTCAGCCCGGGGTGGACTTTACCATGAATAGAGCTCACCAGCTCACAGATGCTGAAGAGAGCCACACAGGGATATGGGGTTGCTTTGGGAACCCAAAGACCCCACATCTCTTTCTTCTATGTATCTGGTTTCCCCAGGAATCCTCACTCTTGGTGACCTCACACACATGTCCCTTCCATGGGGTCAGGTGATCTCTTTCCGTCTCTACACAGTCCAGGAGCTGCTGGAGGACCAAGGTTGGGGGACCAAAGGTAATGGGGAGTCACAGCCTGTCCCAAGAGCAATGGGAGGGTGGATAGCTGCACGGTACTGCTGCTTTCATCCAGCAAGGCTTGGGGCTGCACAGAAGTGGGGCATGATGTGTCAAAAGGTTACATGGCAAATGTCACCCAAATCAGGACTTGACCCTACTGCCTTTATCCCCAGTCCTAGACATCTAGGATCTCCTTTGCACATTGCTGTTGGGTCACATGGGCCCTGCGGCAGGAGGGCAGGATCCCTTTCACCTTGTGGGAAATCATTGTTGAGATGTCTTTATTCAGGGTGAAGTGCTGAGCCCTCTGATCTGGCTGGAGTCCCCACAACACGCATGATGGATGTTAGGGGTGGCCTGTGACCCAGTCAGGTCAGCTCCAAGGCAATGGGCATCTTGGGTGTGTTGGAGCAGAAGCAGCCCAGGCTGTGGGTGGGCTTAGCCTGGCCTTCATCGTGGCCATCGCTGTAAGGACTGGGGACTTCTCTCATGGCTCTGTGCATTCCTATGGGGTTGACTTAAACCAGCGTACAGTAGTTCCCTCTCCTACTAGGTGAGTTCAGCTGGGACTTTTTGGCACCCATTCATCTCACTGAGCAGGAACAAGGCAGTGCAGTCTGAGCTGGACTGAGCCATGGGTGCAAACTCAAGAACTGTGCCTACTGTGAATACACCATGTTCTCAGTGATTCTGCTACATGGGGGCTAGCCAGAGACACAGACTTGCCATGGAAGAACTGAAGAAGGGACATGTTTTCTGGATGGGCAGATGTTGCATGGCAGCACAGCACTTGCAGACTGGGACCCAACACATCTCCACTCTACTGCAAAAGTCACTGAAATCAGTGCCAGCATGTGAAGCACGTGCCATGCATCTTGGCCTTTCTTGGCACAGCAGAAAGCTTTCACAGATGGGGTGAAGGGGTATCTCCTGGACTGCTGGTGGAGAAGGAATGGCATCCCCTCAGAGACGTATAGGTAGCATCCACTCACCTCAGTGAGCCTCCACTCCTGAGCCCCGCAGCGAAGGTCAAATGTCCATACCAGGTAGAAAACTATCCACCTCTGGATCTCTACAGGCAGAAAGATGGTTATGGAACCAGAGCATCGTCCATACGAGGAGAGGCTGAGAGAGCTGGAACTGTTCAGCCTGGGAAAGAAAAGGATCAGGGGTATCTTGTCCTTGTGTATAAAATACCTGATGCGAGGGAATGAAGAAGAGGGAGCTGGACTCTTCTCAGTAGTGTACAGTGACAGGACCAGAGGAAATGGCCACAAATTGAAAAATAGGAAATTCAGTCTGAACACAAGACACTTCTTTGCTTTGAGGGTAACCACGCACTGACAGACATTGCCCAAAGAAGCTGTGGTGTCACCATCCCTGGAGATATTCACAACCTGACTTAAAGTTGCACAGTCCTGGGCAACTGGCTCTGGGTGAACTGGTTGAGCAGGAAAGTTGGACCAGATGACCTCCAGAAGTCTCCAACCTCAACCAGTCTGTGATTCTGTGTATGGTACCCGTCACAGCTCCCCATTTGCCCCCCAAATTGCCTGAGATTAATGCAGCCCACAGCTTGTTATTTCTTATTTTATTTATAATATAAAAAAATGTTCAAGTGTTAAACAGTCAAGAGTTGTGACATTCAGACAATCCAGAGCAAACTTTGACAATCATCTTATGACAAATTAGCAGAGTTTTCTATCTGACCCCATTATGGGTGAGGAATAGAGGGTTTAGTTACTTTATTGCTAAAAGTTAAATGAAATACACTGTCAATTGTTGTATTATCTTCTCAGTCACAGCTTCACCATGCATCCAATCTACAGTATCTGAAATGCAAAGGACATGCAGAAGTAAAAATATAAAACGAAAAAGTCAGGCTACAATGTAAACAGGTTTGCTGCAGAGAACTGAGAGGGGCACTTCCATGGGGAATGCTCTGCCGCCTGTACACGCAGGACTGTCTCTTTGCGCCACAGAGCCGATGGCCAGAGCTGCTCCGAGTTCAGAAACAGGGCGTCCATCATCGATGGCAAGACATGACGGTAACAACTGGCTTTACAATATATGGCACAGCAGTACAGAAGAATCCGCTCACCCGTCTGCCCCATGCAGGGCCCTTCCCGGCCAACGTAGGGGCAATAAGTGGGGCCAAAAGTGCTGGGGCTCCTGCCAAACCCCAGGGCAGCACAGCTGGCAGCTGCCTGGCGCAGCGTCCAGGGTGAGCTGTGGCTGTGCTGTGCCACGGGGCCACCCTCCGGTTGTCCTCCCAGCACTGCCTGAACCATGGCTGAGCACAGCACACAGGACGCCACAGCCCCGGCAGCCCTACGGCACCACGGCATGCAGTGCCACGGCCAATGCCGCACTGCAGCTACACCGCTTGGTCAAGGGGACGCCGCGGCCAGCACGGCACCGGTATGGCAACGCAGCCACGGGGCACCACAGCTGGATGGAGACCTCCCTGTTAGTACCACCGCGCAGTGCTGTCTGCCTGCCAGGGCTGGCCTCCGTGAACGGAATTCAACCGTACGTAACAGGGTACTATTTCACCACGTTCATATGAGTGTCTCCCTTGTTTGACTACAAACCTGTGCCAACCCAACTTCAGACCCACAGGTGAAATGGCCAAAGGTTGAGAGCTATATTGTAAGGGCTGCTGCTGCTGTGCGATTTTATTTTCTCTTCCTACCTGTGTGGCAAAAGAAACATCATTTCTGCATTTCAGTATGGTGCCGTCGGTTTCTTTTTCTCCTGATTTAAGCAAAAATACAAGTACTTTACAGGGCAAGACAGATCCCCACTGGACATGATAATGGAAATGCTCCTACTCATGTCCTTAATGTGTGTTTAAACCATACCTTAAAGAATAAGATCATTAATAGCAGGGTACAGGGGAAAGTGGTGAGGTTGTTTTTTTCCAATGGAAGAGCGCCCCTGTGACAGGTTGTCTCCCAAACAAAAATCTATGATCTTAAAAATGCTACTGAAACAGAATCCTCGGCATGAATCCCAGCACTAGCATACAGCAAAAGGCACCACGATAGTTTTGTTTTCTATTTTTAAGTAGTCAAAAATTGGCCCACTTTTTTTTTAACTTTATTGTTTGTTTTCTTTTCTTCTTCATTTTTTTTTACTTTTTTTTCTCTGAAGCTGTAAATCAAGACATTACATATAAATAGAGATTCCCTATAAAAAAGTCATTGCCATTAGCTATTATAAGACAACTTTGCTAAAATGAAAATAAAACATTTTATTTGTTATATTTTTTCCCTCTTTTATATAAAATAAAAATATTTATTTTTGTTTTGTTTTGTCTCGTCTCCCTCCTCGGCCTTCTCCATGCGGGTTACGTCTGCGGGTGCGCGAGTCTGGGAGGTGCCTAGAGAGGATCCGGGTCCGGTTTGGGCGTCGTGTGCACCAGGCTGCTGCGCCCGCTCTCTCCGTGAGTGCTGTGTCTGCTGCAGGAGTAGTGAGTCCGGCTGTCGCCCGGCCGGTGGAGCGGGGGCGACTCTGTGTGCGCCGCCTCATTGTTCTGAGTGCTTAGGAAGGGGGTGCTCTCGGCCACCAGCTCCTCGTCAGACTCGCTGTAAGAAGCGCTGCTGAAGGAGAAGGAGTCCCGGACGGCTCTGGCTCTGTGAGGGACGTGCCCGTTCAGTTTGGATTTTTTCCACCGCCTGTTGCTGCTGGCTGTTTTCTTTGGCTGCTCTAGCGCTGTGACGTACTCCTGCGTCGTCTCGTACTCGTCATCCTCCGTGATACGGAAGGGGCTGGAGGGCAGGCTCCCCATGCTGTCATTTAGGTAGGTCTTCCTTTGGTAGTAGTTGTCGTACCTCTGCGTGTCCTGGAAGGGGAGCTGGTACCGACGCAGGAGGGGCTGCTGTTCCTCCACACGGAAGCTGATGGGGGCCGCCGGCGGCAGGGAGACGGCGTGCGCCGAGTTGGGGGAGGTGATCTCGAAGGTGGGCACCTGTGTGGCCATCGAGTAGTGGAAGTCGACAGGCGATAGGCGTGCTGGTGTGGTCAGGGCCGACACGTACCTGAAAGAAGTAACACCTCCATTTGGACACCGAACAACCCCAAAAACCTCCAGCTGTGCCTGCGCTCTGCCGAACACCTGGGACAGTGACCCATGAGGTCTCCAGTGCACCTAATCCTGGAGCTCAGCATCTCCTGGGGGACCAGGCCGAGGGACCTTGCACAGCTGTGCCGAGGGAGGATGAGCTGCTGCCTTCGGCGGGCTCTTGGGCACTGTGTATCCCAGGACTACCCCTCCCGAGGGACTCAGGTGTGCAATTCCCACCCTGCATCACTGCAAACCTTGCAGCATCTGCCAGCAGGCTGAATCAAGACTTCCCTGCCTCTCATCTGCGGACCAGCTGCTTTTCTGTTCCCTCTGAAGCTGCCAGGCTTGCCTCCAAGGAAGGTCTCTGAAATGCCCTCCTCCTGCTCAGGCCACAGATGCGGAAAGCCTTCCTCTGACTTAGCAAAAATCTTGTGTCTCAAAAAGGCATCTACCACTTCCATCTACTCTAGTGACATCAGTGTAGCAACTCACATCTGGTCTAGCCCCTCTCCAAAAAGCCCTTTCTTTGGCATCACCTCTTTCTAAGCAGCAGATTTCATTTCCTCTTGACAGTGCTAATTGGGGTGTCTGCTCATTTCAGGCTGCCCAGGCTCCCTGGCTCATCCAGTGCTTTTTTACCCGTGTGTCTTGTGAAGTATGAGACTTCTGTAGGAGCTGGGTCAGCCTGCCTGCCTGTCCTGCCTGGGGACAGGAATGAGAAAGCAGCAGATGCTGCCTTTCTCTTCTTCCCCATGGACCAGTCCCACTAACTTGAAGGATAACTGCCTGAAAGTAGCCATGTGGCTACCCAGGGTAGGTACCCAGGGTACCCACAAAACACTGGAGCAACGGAGGAGATATGCTTCTGCACCATGAGGAACCAGACCCAGGAAGGGGATGACTGTTGCTGGCTCTCACTGGCTGATGGTGTCTCAGCTCTGCAGTTGCATTCCCCTGAAGGCTGGATCCTGTCCCAAGGCTGTGCCCACATATAGCACCCCGCTCACCAGGACATCCAGGACTACGCTAAGGATGCACATGTTTTCCCCATATACCCGAGGGCTAGACTCTGCTTGAGCTGCCAGCCTACCAAGCTGCCCTGGGTGTGCTCTCAGCCAGTTTTTCTTCACCAGTTGCTGATTGCAGCCAGGTATTTTCCAATCCTCTCATCCCTGTGCTCCAAACCTACATTGCCACCAGGTGAGCAGGGTGCAGTGCTTGCTGCTGCCCCTACCAGAGTGGTCTCTTGCCGTAGTGGCTTCCTCTGGTAGGACCAGAGCTGGAGTTTCTCCAGTGCTAACACGACTGCTGCTCTTGGGTTGGGCAGAGGCAAATTTTTTGTGTCTGGCACAAAGGGCACGGCTTGCCTCTGCTGTGGCAGGGCAAGCACTGAGCAGTGGGGTCTGACCTCTCGCTGTGCGGTGAGTCCCGCAGAGAATCCACCGAGTCACGATACTGCGTCGTGGGTCTCCGTGAGTCCTCGATGCAGAAGGCAGCTCCACGGCGAGCCCGTGCCTCCACGCATGCAGGGCTGTTGCATTTACTGGTTCCCACTGAGGACAGCATTATCCCAGACTGGGAATCTGAAGTCAGGCTCTCTGTCCGTTCCAAGCTCCAGGTGTGGCTTTCATGTCTGTGGACCAAACCCCATATGCACAGTGAGCAAGGAACACCCACCAAGGTCTTCTCCAAAGAGCTGCATGCAGGCACAGCTCATGCTTTCCTGCACTGGTGACCCCTTTCTCCTTCTCACTAGGATACATATGGCCAGGGATGCCCAGCTTCCCAGCCCTGCCTTTGATTTGCCTTTCTTTGCTACTTCTTGGAAATACAATTAGAGGGTAAAGAAAGGCAAACCAGTGCATACCAGGTATTTATCACACCACCTCCTGACGGCCGGGGACAGGACAGGACAGCCTCTGGAGGGAGGCCAGGGCAACTCCTGCTTTGCGCTTGCAAAGTGTTCTGGGTGTGGAGCAACGTACTGGCTGTGCCAAGGCAAATCTGCAAAGGATCTTCAAATGTGCCATCTGCATTGCCAAGCGACAGCCCCTTCCGCAATGCTACCAGAAAGGAGCCAGAAAAAAACCCACTCAAAGTTACTTCATTAGCAGCAGAGAAAAGCATACCAAAGGTAGATCTAGATGTTCAGTTTCCACCTGTTTATAAAAGATTCAAGGTGCTAGAGAAAAACTATGATATGTTGGCTAGACCTTACTGAGCCCTTGGAGCTCCACCTGCCCTAGTCTTGGTGAGAAGAAGACATCCCGTAAGGACTCACCGGAGACCCATGGGGCCATGCACACACCAGGGGGGGCCACCCGTGTTATGGCCACCAGTCTGACCCTTCTTCATAGCAGAAACATGTGATGCATTAGAACAACAGCTCTGGATGCCCAAACTGCAAAGGTGAAGCTGTGCCGGCAGAGGATTTTGGGTGGGGGTTTGCAGACAACAGCAGGCCTCATTAAGACTTCCCAAGAACTTGTTAATTATTGATGGCTCCAGGCACCTGCTCGGCTGCAACCACCACACTCATTTATAACTTCAAACGGTGTCCTCATTAGAGGCACTGATGGAGTAAAATGGAGCCTGATTATGCCAGTAGTTTGCCTCTGGCATGACTTCAAGAAACACCTGCTCACTGCACTTGACTCAGGAAGATAAGGTGGCAGGTAGCCAGGACCAGAGGCTATGCAAGGTAGGTGTCTCCCCACAGCTGTCATGTGTTATTGCTGCCCTCCAGACACAACTTTGCGCCCTCAGGGGGTGCCCAGGGATGGCTGGCCGTGGGGTCCCAGGACTTTGAAGTGAGCGTGGAAGGCCAGCAATGCCATGCAGGCACAGGAGACTTTGTGCGCCTGGCTCAAGCTTGCACACACCTAGCCAGGGCTAGGCTGCAGGATATGAATTCAAAAAAACCTGGAGAACACACCGTCTGGCTCACTAGGGGTAGGATTTCCCTGGACACAGGCAGTCATTTCCAGTCCAGCAAATCATTCTTGGCTCCTTCTCTACTTGTTGGAGGTCTAGCCAGAGGAGTCTGAGGAGGAATTCATCCAAAAACCTAAGGTCAATATCTGAAGTTGATCTTAACGCGTTGTACCCTGAGAGTAATTGCTCATCCCTGATGAATGCCTGAACCCTGGAGAAATCTGCCAGAAGCCATCTTTGGGCTTTAGCTGAAAGGATTCATTGCTTCCTGGACAAATGGAGACAATCATATTGGGCTAATAAAGTAAATAAGCCAGGACATCTTTTGCTTTATAAAGACAATGCAATGTGATCTATACATCATTGACAGGCTGTAGATATGGACCCCTGCACCTCGCTGTCACTTTTCAAAGGCAAGTGCTCTATTAGGGAGCCACCACCACTCACTGGAAGAAGGACAAAAGCTGCATAAGAGGAAGAACCTGAATGTCAAAACTCGAAACAGCACAGGATTTTTTCTGGAGCATTTGAAGGACTTTTCTGGACATCATAAAAATAGGAAAGCTCCATCTGCAATTTAAATGCTCTCAAAAACTGTGAGAACTTTGGCTTCTGAGCCATGCTGCTATTTCCCCCCATGGCTATGTTGAAGTGTAAAAAAAAAAAAATGCCTCTTCCTGCATAGCAAGAATTATTGGTACTTTCCTGCTAGTCCCAGTTTTCCTGAGAGCTTCAGAAAGAATTCCAGTGAAAGAGGTGCCACCACCTCAGAGGCTGAGATTCTAGTGCAACTTTCTGGACTGTGATAAGCCGCACAGGAGTGTTTTCTCTGGTGAAAAACTGTGACTCCCAAGTCAAACCCTAGCTTTGAGGAACTGGTCAAAACATTTTGTGATATTTTGTGTAATTTGCCTTCCACAAGAAATACATTCTAAATATGTGAAGCATGAAACAACCTGTGTGTGCTTAATGACTTATTGCAGGTGTCCAGTGTGGTTGCAACCACAACTTGCAAAACCTTTTCCTCCTGTTTGTGTCTGTGGAAAGCGTGAAAGCACAACCTCATTTCCTCCCACTTTTCACCTATGTCAGCGCTGCAGGCTCCTGCTGGCACCTCGCTGCAGGTCAAGGGTCACGCCTTTCCACACTTCTCACTAACTCACTGTGCCAGCAAAGACACGGCCTGTATGCCAGTGTAGTGCCAAACATCAAGTAAAAACAGAAAGGGAGGTGAAAGGAAAACCTTTTACTGGCTTTGAACCTCAGAGCATCCTAAGGTAAACAGCAGGAGAAAGTTCAGGAGAAAATGGTATACATCACCTCTGGCTGGACGTTGGAGTGGCTGTGGAGCAGTGATGAGACGGGGAGCAGGAGTGACTTCCCGAAAAGGTTGTCTCGGTTTCCCTTCGGATCACATGCTCGGTGGCAGAAACATTCTTAGAAATATACTGTAAGATAGGAAGAATCACACAGATCAGCCATCAGCTTGCCAATGCTGTCACAGCCAAATTCATCTGCCTTGATTATTTCTGGGGAAATCAGATGAAGTCTGAGCGAACCCGGCAGCTCCGCACCCCATGGAAAGAGACAAGGAGGTTGGAGGCTCTTTTCTGCCCTTGCATTTTGAACACTTTGGAAAAGGGCCGTGGCACAGGGACTGCAAAAGGGTATGAAGAGCCAAAGGGTTCCCCTGAGGACAGTGGTACCACGTGTAGCTACTGAGCAGAAAAACACCTCTGCTCGCAGGAGGTTACACACCCAACAGAGTACCAGCGAACAGAAAACCACATGAGATCTGCCAGAGATACAAGTCCTACAGAAACACCAGTTGTAATCCAAATATTTATGCTGAGATATTCTTTCATCTAACAAGAAGCACTGCTTTTCACAGGGACACCAAGCTCTCTAGGGAAGTCAGTACTTTGCGGCCACAGGGCTGTGGTTCTTAGAAATTCCCTTTCCCTCTTCCTTCATGACTGGGATTCAACATAGCTACATTTTAACAGCCAAAGGGTGACCCAGCAGTGC
The DNA here is from genome assembly GCF_000708025.1 of Charadrius vociferus. NCBI lineage: Eukaryota > Metazoa > Chordata > Aves > Charadriiformes > Charadriidae > Charadrius > Charadrius vociferus. Next base: position 669,170 of record NW_009649708.1, read on the forward strand.
TTGTAACCAATTCATCATATTCATTTCCATCAGTACTTCTTCTCATTTGGCTCTGCCTCCCACCTCCCTTTTCCTGACCCCTTTCAATGCCTTGGTCCAGCAAGGCACTTAAGCACATTGACAGTCCTATTGAGTTCATGGAATTTGATGGGAATCTCATGTGTCTGAAGTCATGAGAGGGGCTGAATCGCCCTTCTGGATCTGGTCCTAAATTCTCAGATCGTTCTCACTGGTGTGGCACTGGCACCCCACCAGGACATCCCACTTTGCCCAGGACACAAGTCTTGGTATGGTCAGGTGGGCTAACGTGGTGCTGACGAGATCACCATGACATGCTTCAGCACAACACGGTCACCATGGCGGCTCTGGCCACTGCCACGCCAATCACATTTGTCATGCCGCAAAGTGGGGCTTAACAGGATAGCTTAATAAACAGGAAACATCAGGAACACCTCTCAGAGGAAAACAGGATCACACTTGATTCCTCAAAACAAGCTTGTCTCAAGTGCCCTAATCTCATCCTGTTCTTCAAAGTAAAATCACATTTCCCTTCAGATGCTGGTTTTGGAAATGTTTCTACACTGAATCTGATCTTTTTGTTCAAGTTTGTTAGTGTTTTGCTCCTCACTCACATGCACACAGATGTTTAGCATACACATCCACATCAAATCCTTGGAAGAAAATAGGGACTCAGTAACATGCAGGGAGATGGAGACAAAAGATCTTACATCAGCCATTTGGATTTCTTCAGGATCCAAACGTGGATGGCTTGGTCCATTCGCAAGGCTCCTGTTCTGATGGGCAGGGCACATGTTCTGCCGTAAATGATTATGCATTTGTTTTCTTTGTTTCCTTTAAAACAGAAAGGAAAAAAATCTATTAGGAAGACCTATCTCATGGGGCTCTCTGCCCTCAGAGACACCTTGGGGGATGCAGACGATAGAGAGGGCAAGTCTTGGAAACACTTGACGTTTCAATGGTGTTTGTGGAAAGCTGCAAACAGGAAGAAACAGCGCATTCAACATATGCCACCTTCTGCTGCTTTTTCAAAGAAAGGTGAACCTTTCTCATCATGGGCAATTTGGGAAGCTGTGTCCAGGGTCCTGTTTTGCAAGACAAGGCCCAGCACAATGCAGTGCAGCAGGGGCACCATGGCACTGGGAGTGGAGGAGAAAATCAGGGAGAAGGAAAAGGGGAAGCAGGTCCTGGCTTGGCCTTGGTGGCAAGGCACTTAACCTGTCCTGCATTGAGCACAAAGTGGCAAAGCCTACCTGTGCCCCTGGCAGGACATCCACTCCACAAGACCCGCCATGTCCCAGCAGCACCCTGAACTGAGGCGAGGTGCAGGCTAAGTAGGGACAAAGGTGCTATCCAGGCTGGGAAGGCTGGCCATAAGAGAGTCCCCAAGACTCTTATTCCATCAAGATTGCTTTGAAAGTCCCCAAAATGTACATAGCTGAGGCAACAGCTTGTGCACAGCAGCCCAGTGTGCTTCGGCTCTCAGGAGATGAGCTGCTGGCTTGTGGGCCAGCTTTTCCTAGTAACACAACATCACCTGGCTGGGCAAAATGATCCTGATTCAGGGGATAAGCAAATGGTCCCAGGAAAACATCCTGCTCAGGCACAGCTTGGTAGATGGCTTCCCTGGCCTCCTTCATGACACCTTCCTGGGAATAGCACAGCACAGGATCTCCTTAAAATAGCATTTGGGTGAAGAGCGTGAAAGCATGAAGCATGAACACCACCACTCAGTAACCTCTGGCCAGTTATTGTCTGTTAACCACCCGTACTCACTTGGTTTTACAGTAAGCTACCACACAGACGATGCCCACCACAAGCAAGGCAACACAGATTCCTGTGATGGTTAAAACTCTCTTCTGGTAGAGCTCTTCCGCTTCTGCAAATGGAGAGAAAGAAACTAGTTACAAATGGGCTCCAGCACCAGGGATGCACGTGGCTGCATAGGAACCAGCACTGCATGTGGGTGAGATGGAGAACAGGGCTCAGTCAGACCTCCTACCAATCCAATGCCCATCTCTAATAGCTGCCCCAAACCTGAGAGCAGCTGGCCCAACCTTACTCACCCCTCAAGAGACCTTCACTCCTTTTGTCTCTCTGCACCTTTGCCCTCTTTTGCTCAGTAGCTCTCCCCTTCTGCGCTCAAACATGCTTCTCACTTCTTCTTTTCCCGTAGAGTAACTTGATGACTAATCTCAAAAAGCCCCACAATTCTCCTCTCCCTTTCAGCAGATCCCCCCTTCTCAGTAACTTAGTAGCCTACCAAGGAAGTCCCCGAGCATCCCCCACTCACCACATACATGCATGCCCTGTGATGCTCTCATCACAGGCTCTCTGCTCTGACGGACTCAGAATGCCTTTTCCTTGCAGCGGCTGCATGCCCTGGAGCTCAGCGGTGTGACAGAAACCACCAAGCAACAGGCCCCAAAGCATGTAGGTGCTGAAAGGGACATCCTAAAATAGTCAAAAAGCAGAATGAAGATGGAAAAGTGATAGCGCATTAGACAAAGAAAAGGGAGTGGAGTAATTAAAATACAGTAACCAATTACAGTTATGGATTTTTTAATTAAACCCTAAGAAGCGATTAATTCCATTGTACCAGGTAACTCAGATGCACACACGAAGTTCAAGCAGCATGCTGCTGCTTCTCTCAAATATCACCATTTGTCATGGACCACCTTTCAAAACAGAAAATTCAGTCACCTGCATCAAAACCCAGACCATGCTGGAAGTGAGTAAATTCATTCACATTAATCAGAGCTCCAAGGAAACACTAGGATGTTGCTTGCAGTGCAAATGAACTATGCCGAGGCAGCAATCGCATGGCAAGGACACCTTTTCCTCTGTGGCTACACCAGAGCAGATTCTCTTCTTGACAACATCCAGCAACTTCCACTGAGATCAGCAGAGGCAATTTGGTTCTCCAGCTGGATGACTGAAAGAAGGATCCAGTGCACAGCTGCCATATTTTAGTTCAGCATCTATGAACGATATCCTCGTGCCCCCATACTATGTGTTAATGTTGAAGTTATTGGGGTTTGTGGTGTTTTTAATAATCATTGAAATATTTTTTCATATAGATTAGGCAATAAAACTCATGCCGTGGTTGCTGCGCTCGGCATGGTTCACCATGCCACACTAAATACCTTGAATGGACGATATGATATCCCCCGTGCTACCAAACAATGAAATACAAAACCAGAAGAGAAACAGGTCTGGTCCCAGAAACCCCTGGGCCTAGACTTTAGCAAAAAAAGCAAGGGGGAAGAAGTGAAACATTCCAGATAACTGAATATTTAGACCAATTTCACCTTGCCATTTTAGGAAGGAAAAAGTATTTTTGGAAGAAAAAAAAGCACTAGGAAAAATATTTATCTCTTTCTACTCAAAACTCTTAAAATGGGAATGAAGAAAGACCTGCTAAACAAGGGCTGAGAATGACAGCCCTGGCATGGAGATGCAAAACATAATCAGCAGAGCTTGCTTCATGCCTGTGGTGCAAAGCTACAGTTTAAAGAAACACATTTCCACCCATGTCATTTGTGCACTGGACTTTGGCATCATGAGGCATTCGGGGTGCCGGTGGAGTTGCCAGGAAGGCAATGTCCCACCACTCACTAGAGAGGAGGACAGCCGAGACTCTCCCAGACTCCTTCTCCATGGTGGTGTGGACCAGGAACGACAGGTCATGGGTCTCGCTTTGGGCTCAAAGTTACTGCATTGCAGCAGCTTCACCAGCTGGTTCTGCACCTCCTCAGAGCTTGTACAGCCTGGTACCTGCCCATAGAGGGGGGTTTGGGTGCTGGCTGACCTTATACTCCTTGTGTTTTACCGCAAGGAACCAGGTGGAGCTGGCATGGGGAAAGAACTCACTCTGGGGTGAAACACCTACTTCAGCAACATGTTTCCCTTGCACAGATGCCCTATTCCAGGCATCAGCAACCATGGCAGACAAGTGTTCTTGCTCTTGCACACCTCTGGGACCTGGATTCCAGCTGTACAGCTCTCTCCTTCAGACAGGAGTTTCAGAGATTTTATCAGAATCCAGAAGACCAGCAAGGATCATGTCCTGTTTATGGATGGCACCGGGCAAGAATTTTGCTACTACCCAGCAAAAACTACTTTTACCAAAAAAAAAAAAAAAAGGCTGGGCAGGAGGTCAGTTTTCACCATGAACCCATCCATGAAGCCAATTTTTTCCAAGATTCTTCACCAGTTATGTTTTTTGCTACAAAGACTTTTTTCCAGGTGTAAATCCTTCCCTTTGAATCATGGAGGAGGAAGAAAGAGCAAAAAATATGGCTTTTTTTTTTTTTTAACCTATTACCTATATGACATTTTTTTTTGCCCAAGGCTCAAATCACAGCCTGTGTTCTGGTGATTACACTAGTATGGGATCCTGACTCTGGTACGTCTGACTGCCCTGAACCTTCACCTGAATTGCACGGGGAATGTTTCAGTTCATCAGAAATGCAGATTTCGCCTCTCTGTCTTGAGCTGACAGCTCTGCTCTGTGAAGCAGTGAAGTGTGAGGCTGTGCGTCACTGCAGCAATACTAAAAATTAAATGACCCACTGATAGTAATTTAGCTTGGCTCCTAACATCTCATTAAAGTTGACGCTCGATAACACAGTATCTTCATGTTACACAAAACCATCTCAACAGTAACAGAAAGAAAATAAGAGAATGCACACTACAATTTTGTATTTGAGAAGCTAAGATCCTGGAGCAGGACTTGTCCATTTGTGTCTCTACACTCTACAAACACCACGTCTTCATCAGCAGCATCGTCACTCTACATCAGCAAACACTATGAACAAACCATGTGGTGCCACACAATGCCGACAGAATCACAGTCCAGCCATGGGTGTCACAGCAACGCATGAAAGTGAAAGACAAATGACAGAGAAGAGACAACTGCAGACTGGGAACAGGATGTGTGCGGTTCTGTGATGACATTGAGAATGGATGAGGAAAAGGACAAAAGGTCAACAAAAAAGGGATGCCAAAAATCCTCAATTTTAAAGTTTATTTAAGTGTATTAGCATTAGCAGCACCACTTTCTCTGAAACACCTGACCACAAAATGCACACATTTTCTGCAGTAGGGAAGAACTGCTGGGGGATACAGACCAACCCTGGTGGATCAGGCACGCAAAAACCAGAGGAGACAAGTTTCTCCAGCTTCAATTAGTGCATGTCCCTCCACCTCAGGGACCTGAGAAGCCAATTTAGGATCCAGAAGTGAAAGACTGCTGTCCCTATACCTCTAGCAAAAGGAACTGAAGTGTCTTCATGTGAATAACTGCTCTAGGTGACATTGCTAAGTCAATGTTTTTAAGTGATAAAGATAAATCTCTCTACTCTCATCTGACCAAGCCCTTCCTAGGGTTGGCCTGTACACTAAAGGGACACCTAGCCTCAAGGATTTGATTTCCAAGGTGCTTATTCAAGACATACTTGACATATTTCTAAAAACATACTGAGAAGAATGGAAGAAAAATAATAGGATTATGAGCAACTGGGCAGGAGCAGGTAATTGCCCAAAGGGAATATTTTTTAAAGCATTTAAGTTACTGCAGTGCTTTCCAAAACTTCATTGCTTGCCACCATGATGGTCAAAATTACACCCTCCACTCTCATGGGAGACTAATGACTTCCCTGGGCTCACTGTTTTCTAGACTAACTCATCACATGCCACCTTTCTTGGAATAGTTTTCTCCCGGTCAAGAACCAAAATAAGCTGCTAACCTTTGGGAGGAGGAACAGCAAAGCTTATCCTGACCCTTCGTAGGATCCAGTGGAGATTAGTGTGTCTAGGACGTCAATTTCTATAAAAGCCCTGATCTTCCTAAACCTTGCCTTCCTGTTCCTGGAATGCCTGCCCGTTCCCAAGTGGTGCCTGCTGGCAACCTTTTGGATGGACACAAACTCCAGCTCTTCAGTTAAATACACAAAAGCATGTTGAATGAGGAGACGTATGGCAGTTGTAACATCCCAGTCATGCCACACACACCAGGCTGCTGCTTGAAACAAAGAAAAAAGTGCTGCTAAAAATACACGTGCATTTTTATAGGTTTACATTTAGATTTTGTGTTTTGCTTTGTTTTGTTTTGGTTTTTTTTTTATTTTTTTCAATCCAAATGTCTATCTTGGTGCCAGGGAAGAGAACAGAACAGCTGATTTTTTAATCATCCCATTAAAGCCATAAATATAATGTGGGCAGCTCTTAATGGCTTCTGATTAATAAATGAATGGTTGTTCCATACCCTTTAATTCAAATCCAAGATGCTCTGCCAATGCAGAAAGAAGACAAGGAAGAGAAAGAGAAAAAGAAAAAGAAAAACAGGTCTGTCAGAGATCTCTAATATACAAACACACTGTGCAGTTACAGCAGTTTAGCTTTTCTGTAAGCTCAGCAGCAGTTACACAGAAGATAGTGTATGCTTCAGAGCATTTCAAATTCCCACCAGAGCTTGTATCTTATGTAAAGAAAGACCCAAACAAATTGCAGTGGAAGTTAATTATGAATTCTTTCAGTTAATTATGAATTCTTTTAGTTAATTATGAATTCTTTTGAGATGAGCCATGTTTGTTAGTACCTGATATGGAATTCAAAGATTAAGCAGAAAAAAAAATAAAGAAAAGAAAAAAAAATACACTTGTTCTGAAACAGTTCCTGACAGGTTAAAACACATAGCAACTGCATGAACCTGGTAAAAACCATTCATTCACTTTCTACAGGTAAAATATGCCCTGCATGGTTTCACACACCGCTCTCTGCCCAGGGGCCTCTGCACCAAAGACGAGCGCCGGGCAGACAGATGTGCGAGCACTTGCACAGGGCCCTGAGGTCCACCAGCACAATTCTGCTGCCCGCGACCTCAAGTCTGGTCTCGGATGCACAGCATCATCTGGCAGCACTGCCCGTAAATCACCTGATGGCATGTCAGTTGTGCAAGCACTGCTCCTGCTGGTACAGATCCGCAGTCGAACTGCGGATGCCGCAAGGGATTCATTGCCCAGGCAAGGCAACAAATCTCTTGCGGATCTAAAAGTGCAAATTGCACTGGAAGTTTCCCTCAAGTCTGTGATCTTCCACATTTCACTTCTGCTGTGGTTCTGCATTGTTTCGGAAATAACAAGCATGCTGAAAAAAGCACAAATTGGAGCATCTGCTTACAGATTCATATTCATTACAAGTAAGATTGCAGTTCATCTTGCAGATGTAGTGCTAAGCAAAGTAATTTATCTAACAAATCAACAACACAGTTATCCAAAACAGGCTTCCTGAATTTTAGTAATTTTCTGGGTACAGGCCTCACCTAAAGACAGGTTTTCTTACATAAAGTGCTCCATAATTATCACTGTACAGAAAAGTGAGCTCGGCTGTTCCAAATCACCATATACACAAGATTATTTGCAGCTTGGAGATGTCCAGATTTATCTGCTACGTTTTCTATAGGAACTGGTTTTGCTGCACAGAAATACTGGCCTTCTTTTGCAATGCTGTTCAAAATTTAGGCAGAGGAGGAAATTAGCACTAATTGTCACAGAACATGTAAACATGTTTTCTAAAGCAGGTTCTCAGGTTCTTCTCTTCAAATCAATACTGATGTTTGGGTTTTTTGGGTTTTTTTTTTGAGGGGGCAGAAGTTGGATGGGGTTGGGTTGTTTTAAATTTTGTATAATTTAAAGGCCACAAAACCTGGCTGCTCTCTGCTTCACATCTCACATTTGTGCAAAAGGAACGGCAAACTCTACCATGCATTTCAGTCATTTTGTACAAGTTGCAGTGACGTGGACACAATGTGGTGGGCAGCAGAGAACTGGACAGAATACATTCATCGTAAACCTCTTGGTTATCGCATCTAGCCTTGACCTTTCCTAAGGCATGATACCATGAAACACACCATTTCATCTGACACTATGACAACTGCATGCAGAGATACATTAAGTTTCATCTATGTATCTACGCTATTGATCCATTTGATAGCTGCATACTGCCTATAATGCCACATTTCCTCCCTGTTCCAGGATTTGCTGCAACATCTACAGCTACAAATGGATGCAGTTCAAAACATTTCATGGGTTTGGTTTTTTTTTGCAAACTCAGAAATGCCTGTGCAAACAGAGGCGGTGGGCAGGATCTGAGAAACTTTAGCCTTCCCACTGTCACTCTCACATCAGAACTGCAGTTTCTTTTGGCTTCCCATGGAGCAGATACAGCCAGCTAGCTCATTGTGTTGTAGCTGCAGTTTCCCTGAGGAGGAGAGAAACCATGCAACCATGCTGCAGCTGGAATGTAGTGCCTGCCTATGCCTACAAACCCACCAGTAGCTTTGCAGATAGAGGAAGCCTTACCCCAGCCTATGCTCCTGCATCTGATGCCCACGGCTACTCAACACTTTCTCTATCATCATTTCAGGCTACAGACATTGCTTCTGTATCGCCCATAACATCAAACACTCTCCCATTCCCCTGCTCAGGAGGTCCTCCCAGCCTGGGCAGACATTGCTTTCTGTGCTGGGACAGTGGAGGAGGAGACACTTCAAGAGTAGGCTGGGATTTGGAGTGTTTGCCTCTTCTCTAAAGAAGAGACTGTTCAAAATTATTCAACATGTTACAATCCAGAGACTAATGAGACAACCCCAGCTCTGGGAAAAACATTGCTTCAAAATGTAATCATTCTGCATTCATCAGAGGGGTATCATCTTCATGAACATGGGTTACCACATAGTGCATGCCTCTTTTATATCAACAATATACCACTTGGAAGCAAACATGTTTGAGAAATCAAGATTTCTTCTAGACACAACAACTTATTTTGTTCCGGAGCAAAAGATATTTGTGACTGCTTGCCATGTTTGAAAGAAATCTCCTTTGCTTTTTTAAGAGGTTGATCAGGAAAAGTAACACATCTTTAAAAGCTTTGGGTTATATTTGCTGCTAGGCAGAGAAGATGTTTAGCATGACGTGTAGCACCTGCACTGTGTCCTACAACAGTTCAGTCAACCTGCATTTTACTCACCCTCCCAGTTAGACTGGCAGTCTGGCACACTTGGCTGCTGGGGATGCCGAGAGACCTTTGGGCAACAGTCCCATCTGTGGACATTAACCACACAGGGAGAAGCATGAGGTCCAGGTAAGTCCTCCAGCTCCTCCAGATGGGGATTCACTCCACGCTGATAGAGGTGGTTGCAATGGGGAGGTGTACTGTATCCCAGGCTTGTGGCAGAGGGAGCCTTTGGGATAGCTAAGATTAAATGGATGAATCCCATCTTAGAGACAAACTGATACATGCCAGGAGCGCAACAGTACTCTCCAACTCCCACCGGACAAGCTCCATTGGAAGCAATACATCCAGAGAGTACTACACAAATAAATTACAGTGAGACAGCACTGAGACTGTAGCTCTAGGCTGAGGAAATGGGTGTATTATTTTTAATCACATCATCAACCTTCTGTCCAAACTCTACGCGTGCTCCCTGGTCAAGGCATGGAGCTAGGGCTGAGCACCCTGAACTGCTGTGAGACTCCCCAAACTATTTGAAGCAGGGACATGTATTTTGGAAAATCTCATTCCAAATGCTGAACCTTTCTGAAAATGCTGGACTTTAGAAACCATTCTTCCTAATGCAGCCATCAGTGTTAAGGAGACAGTATCTACTGGCCTCTTTAATGCTTGCAGTGTTTCGGTTATTTCTAAAAGCTAAGCTAGGCTCTTCTGTGTTGATCCCAAAGGAGACTGGACTAGTAGTTTGGAAATGTTCAAATACCTAACTACTGTGTGTATGACAGAAGGCTGTTCAACAGAAAGGCAGTGAGTGTGGGAGAGTTGAGGGAGGGAAAAGGGAAAAAATATGAAAAAGATGACAAAAATGTTTCATTTTTACAATCTCTGTCTCAGCTGCAGCACATCTGCATGGGATTCAGGTTGGTACCACTCAGCTGTTCAAAGCAGGACTTGCTGAAGAGTTGTGATGCATGGACCTTACACTCAAGTATCCCAAAGGTTTTGAAAAAATTCAGCTGAAGTGAACAGAAAGAAGAAAATCGGTTGGATTTAGGTGCTACCAGCAGGGTGGGTACTCTGTGGACTCACTGTCACAAATTTTGTGGTGGATTTTTCTCTCATCATTGGACAGAAGACAAAGTCCTACACTTACTTGATATGCAGTGACTTCTTGACTATGTTTTTCTCTATAATGGATTTTACCTGTTTTAAAAGATGATCAGACAAAAACATTTAATCTAAAATATCCTTATAGGAGTAATACCTCAAGACAAGATGTCTCTCACTGTATTGCAGATTCATAGGATGATTAAGAAGAATAAAAGCCTTAGCAAACAGCTGTGAAAACTGGGCCTGTGCTCATGTGGACTTCAGGTTGCCCAAGAACGTTGTTAAGATGTTTAGTTACTGCATGCATTATTCCCCCCAAACACGCTTGGGTCCCCCAGAGCATCTGGGTCACAAAACATGCTTCAAGGCATGAAACAAAGTGGGGAATTAACATCTGAGGACCAGCAGGACAGACTATTGATAATAAATTGTACTGACAGGAGTAATACTTGCAGCGCCCTGGTCCAGACTTCCCCCATGGGGTACAGGGAGCAATGCAAGACAGTCCCGTGATGCTGGGGGACAGAGGACACTATGGTCATGTTAAGGGCTGGGCAGTACACGGGATCTCCAAGTACAGAAAGTCTTCAAACTTTCCATAGCCACTTAGCGGAGCCATTTATCTTGTCCAGTACTGTATCAACAAAACCAAAAATTTAGTAGGTCTCAAGAGTCCAGATACATGACTACAGAGTATTAGCAAGCTGCTGTGGATTATCATGCAGTTAACTTCAGGAGATCCCAAAGGGTAACCTGTTCTGCTGTCCAGGGGACAGGAATAACCCTGTTACGATAAACCACAAGTGCCCTGTAATTACCCAGCCACACCACAGTGTAGTCATCACTGTGTAATTAGGTGGTCGGCAGTTACCATGTCATTGAAAGGAAGCTGTAGAATGTTTGTGGAATTTAAAATGCTGCTAAATATTGTTTTAGGGTTCAGATGAGTAAGAGGTAGAAACAGAAAGGTAGGTATAAAAAAGAAGCATTCTTCTGCTTATCATTTTTATATCACAATTGACAGGTAGGAAACTACTGCTGAATTGAAGCGAAGTGAACAGAGAAGCTGAAATTCAGATCCAGACCTTTCCAGAAGAGCTTGAAGTGGTTCATTTATCTCTCTGCTCATGGGGACACTCCACCTCAGTGTGAGGAGCAAGTGTCCAAAACCCACCTGTCAAGAAGGGTCACTTTTACATGTCAGTGTGATGACCTCCGACCACTCCTCCGGCTGCAGCCTGGTGTCTTCAGAGTGAATGGGACCATCCCTCAGAAAAAAAAAAAAAAGCCTCTCCCCCGATAAACCTACACTGCTCTGCTTCCATGACAAGTTTAGTCATCAGCATTAGACCCAGTTTGTGTGCCACTGCCCAGATAGTCTGATACAAACACTGCAGGTAGAAACAGTTCACGCTTTTCCGGCTGGAAAGGCTCTATGAAAGCAATTTCCTTGGAAGGAATGACTGATGGAAAGACCCAGACATCCAACCTGCAGGAAATGTGTTATGGTAGGGCAGAATCATGCTGCTGAGATCATTACACAGATCACACCCAGTGACGGTGCGGTGCATGCTCAAGAACAGATGGTGGTTCTTATCTTGGAAATACCCATACTTGTCACCTGTTGTTGGAAGGGATATGTAATGCCTAAGAAAGCGAAATGTCCTGCCACACAGCAAATTGATCAGGAGCCAGACCCATGACACTAAACTTTCAATGTCTACAGCCCTGGGAGACATATCAAGCTGGAACTCAGGATACGCTTTCATACCAGCGTCCACTGCAAGCAGAATTGACCAAGACAGCCTGTGACTGCAAGACTGATTTCTCAGCTCAAGTTCTTCTCTTCTGTGTTTCCAGATGACTACACCAAGTAACATGCAACAAGAGTAGCTGTCTTTCTCCCTTCAAAAATGGGATTTGATGCCTGAGTAACAGACTCTTAAGGGAGCCCAAAGTTGAAGAGAAAGTCTGCTCTCCCAATGGATAGAGAAAATGCTGCTCTGTACTTCCAAAGCAGACCAGTAGGAAGACTCCAATTATGAATTGAAACTCAATTTGTAAAGAAACCAAGAATGGAATATGGAGTAAAAATGGAGAATATGCTAGATTACATTGTATATGAATGTCAGCTTTATTCCGGGATGTTCACAGGCAGGCTACAGACTTCAAGTTTAATTAGGTCACAAAGCAGAAATGAAAATGTTTCACTAAACAAGAAGATGAATGGTATGACATTTGTCCTCCAGATCAGTGACAATTATTTTGGGAGATGAATAAATAGCAAAGTTAAGACGAAATTTCAGATTCCACAGACAAGAGACAAATATAAACATAAAACTTCATCCCAAATTCCTAAATTGTTCCATAAATCACAAGTGGAAAGTATCCAAATGTGCAGACTTAGGCGAGGTATTAATGTTCCCGCTCACAATGTTTAACCTTCAGTATCTTGGCCCCACCAGGAGTGAAATAGCTGCCAATATGTTTTACAAAACCTTTACAACCAGCCAGGCAATTTATTAGTAAACTTCCAGCAGGGCTTTACAAAGACCTGAAAAGTTTCTTGAAGAAGATAAAAGATAGAGTTAGATCTTGACCTGATGTAGAACAGGCAGCTATGAAATACAGGTGCCAGCACAGCCTTAAAAAGACAAAGTTTCTTAAAAGGAAGGATGATTTTTGGACATGCCTCCGTCTTCTGGAAAGAGCTGGAATACATAGTTGTGCCTATGAGGCTGGACCCAGGAGACAGCTGTCAATTGGGTGAGTCTCCAGTACCCGTCAGAAGCTCTCATGTTAGAAAGACTTCCTTACTCTTTTGTGATACTGCTGAACTTTTCACCCATGTGTGCCAGCAGAGCTGAAGATCTGACTGCAAAAGCAAAAGAGTGCCCAGATAATAGTGCCATGGATTAATTCAGCCTGTGGATGAACAGTTTGATGTGTTAAACTTCTGTTCTCATTAGTGCATGGACAGCCAGCCAGAGACAGCTGTGATCGGTGACTCTGCAAGTACCTGTTCCAGGGCTCCAGGAGAGACATCTCACAGCTAAACCTATGAGCTTGTACTCATCACCCTCAGCACCTGTGGAAGATGAGACACCTCATCCTGATGGCAACACTGGAGTTCAATTAGCCAAATGCTCATCCTTGGGTGCCGAAACCTCTGCAGTGACTATGAAGGGAACCTTCACGAATTTGGACTCAAACCTCTAACACAGATGTCTAAAAGCCCAGTGAAAAAATAATGAAGGTCTGGCTGCACTATTGCTGCAAAGAGGGGGCCAGGGAGAACAGGGGTCAGAAGATGAGTGCATGACGTGAACTCAGACTGCTAGTACAGCTGGGTTCTCCTTGCCTGCACACTGCATTCCCTGTGGCCAGGGGCAGGGAGGATTCCTGCTTTAGGTCACGTTTTGGAGTTAGTCTCCCAGCCCTCTGGTTTCATCAGAGTTCCATCATAACTGCAAGATCTAACTCCTGAAACTAGCAGATGATATGATTTTACCATCATATGTACAATGCAGAATATATATTAATTATATCTCCAACTATAATCGTATGGAGACACAGAAATATGAAGACCTTGATGTGGAAAACATTTTAGCAAGATGATATAATGACTCATCACCCATGGAAATAGTTCTCTATATTCCTCTGTTTTATATAGTAATTGCAGACAATCACTGTCCCTCTGTTCACTGCCATTAATTCTCCTTCAGTCTAAATTAAAACTGCTTCAAATGTTTCTTTAATGTCCCTCAGTTATATTGTTCAGCCTCTGTAAGGCTTTCCTCTTACAGGTTAGCTAAAGCCTAGACAACATGATCTTCTAACCTTGATCCATCAGCCAATTCCTTATGGGTGGATGGAGGAGCGTGCACAGAGACCAACTGGGATCAGTGAAAGTTCATACAGACAAAAGGGATCTAAGGCTTAAGTCAGCACATCTTAAGTTTGGACATCTTTTTCTTCTCAGACATGTACCTTTTGACTATTTTAATCTCACTGAATGTGCAGTTGTTCACTCTGACATCTCTCCTTCCTTCTTTTGGTAGGTTTTCTGTTTCGATAAATGTGGGAAAGCCATCTCTCAGACTGTCCTAAAATTGACCCATGATAAAGAGGATAAAGCTTGTAACTTTCCCTGTGAGACTTTGCCCATACTTACTGAATGTGGGATTACAACATGCCAGCGTCTCAAAGGCCCTCATCCATGCTGCTGCTGCTTAGCAGGTTGTTGTCCATTTGCTGACTGTTGGTAGCCAACTGCCTACGCATACCTAGCCACTGCTGTGCTAAATAAACCTGCTGCCTTAGATCTCCTTATGGTACGAACCTTGCTAGAAAACAGACACTCAGGGTGGCTTAGACTAATGCAGGCTTCGTGTAATGGCAGGCTTAGAGAGCTGACACAGTCAGGTACCACAGAAGCGGCACCTTTATAAGCCAGAGCAAAGCTCTCTGTTTGCACTATGCATCCATTTTCTCAGATAAGTAGCTGTTTTAGCACACTTCGCTTTTTTTTTCTACAGTATCTCAGCACATTTCCCATTACATTTGCATTACAACGCAAGCAAAATAAAATGTAAATTCCTTATAAGCAGACAGGAAACAACCGCTGAGATACTCGCTTGAATTCTGCTGTTGCAATATCCTACCAAAAGCAAATGTTATTCATTCAAACAAGGGCTGAGCCGGGACAGACTGGGAGGTCTCCGAGCTAGGCCAGTCATACAACTCCTAGTGAGTTCCTCTGTACCAATCTGTTAGAAAATAGCAACAGTGTGAGCATGGCGTAGAAAACCCTCCATCTTTAACATTCCCTCTTCATTCTCTAGCAGTAGGGTATATAACCAGAGTGTCTGGCAGTAGGCGCTTGGCCATATGGTTGTAACAGCAACATAAAGAAACATCACGTGCGAGAAAATCTATCTACATACATCTGATTTTCATCTTCATAATTGCAGCGGTCTAGCAGGTATTTTGGACAATCAGAGAAAACCAATCCTCCAGAGCTACCTGTCAAATCGACAGAGACAGACTGAACTCCAACAAAACACGGGGCGTTTTACCTGCGCAAAACCTGAACACAGGTTTAAACTGGTGAGATAGGAAGCTGCTCCCCAAAGGAAGATACACAACATCTGGCATGATGCTGGGATGCTGCATCATCTCCATCTCTGGCCCAAATTCAGCAAAGGATCTTTTCAGAACAGCATCTTAAATCTAGTTCACTCTGCAGAGACTCTTGCTCAGCCCTGGGATATACCTACTAAAAGTCATATCGTAATATTTATGTTTATGTTAAGGAATCAGAAGGCTCTGATCTAGGCCTGAAAAATTAAAATACCCCAAATGCATTTAAAACAACAGCAGTGTGGGTGTCACTATTTACTATTTAAGTATCTGTCAAGTGCTGGCAATGTTCTCAAAACATGAATCAAGACAGAGCTATTTTATTTCCAGTGGAAATGCCTGAACCTCATTTAATCTGTTTCAGCTTTTGACCTGTCAGATCCCACATAGGATGAAGCACTGAGTGAATTACAGAGCAACAGCAACTTCTACTGTGCCCTAATTATTGATTAAAGTAGAAAGTAAGCATTTGCACAGTCCTGACCCAAGTGAAATGCCTTTCCTACTCAGAAGAATGGCAAATTCAGTTCATGCTTTTCTGTAGTGTTGCTGCTACGTATATTACCCAACTGTGACCTGAAAGTGAAAATAGCTATAACCACATATGAATCACCTTCTTAGATGATTTTTATCCAAGTTCAGACAGGTAACCTGGATTGTTAAGCTGTTTTTACCTTATTATCCTGTGGTTAAAGCAGAATTGAGGTAAGGAAATGTACATGTGTCGGTTTTAAAGTTGGTTAAAGTTAAATCTCATTCCTATAAAAAGTTGGATTCTGCAGGCTGGGGAAAAAACACACGCTGTTTACTCTTGCCATTAATGTTCTGAAAAGGCATTTTCCTGACATAAAACTTATTTTCACCCCTGTTTTGGTTTTGCAGCATGGTAGCAATAATGTTTAAGCCTGTTGGACACCACCTCGTGAAACATGCTACAAATCAGCTTTACCCAGTGAGTATCCCACTGTTGACTGTAGCCGTGGTCCCTGTCACCATGGTCTTACAAGTGGAAAGGAAACCCTTTTGTATCAGGTGAAAGATCCAAACAGGACTTTTTTTTTTTTACGTTTCATTTTAAGAAGAGCTTACTTGGGTGTTTTTGTCTGAAAGAATACATCAATGGATGGTTCCACTTTGGAAGCCAATTTGAAACAAAAGGCAATGTAAAAATATCAAGCTGTCCCCAGGGTCTCACAAGGCCCATTTGCATCTTATCTGCATACTCTGTAGAAGGGAGTACAATGCGAGCACTTGCCACCTATTAGCACATACTAATGAGACTCCTGCTATTGCCAGTTAAGGATGAAGACGGCAGGATTTCTCACAGACTGATGGGAGAGGGAGTACTGGCAATCAAGGAGTCATCATGCAGAGGCATTTCTCTTCTGGTTGCCACTAATTAAAGCGTCTTTTGTGGCTCTTTTTAAAAAGCCTCTTTTTTAAAACTGCTGTTTGTGGTGGTCCAGATGGCCAGCTCGGAGGCAGGATGGACACAAAGGGTCACTGCGGCTGTTGTCCTTTGCTGTGACTGTGCCTCCTTTTAGGCCACTCCTTACCCAGACCAGGATCCCACTGATGCCGACACTGTCTGAATATAAACCTGGAAAAATTATCTGCCTTGAACAAAACAAGATAATGATGTCTATAAGCGAGGCATCTCTGGAGACCTAGAGCCTATAGGAACTGGAAACTAGAAAATGGGAAGCGCTAAGTGGAAGGGCTGTAGGGTATTTACACCCACTGAATAAGAGGTTAAAGGATTGGTCACTGCAGTTAGATACAACCACACATTGCAAGTCTGCCCAAACCCCTAGGAGAAACAGGAACATCCCTGTGCCCAGGAGGGACATAGTCTGAGAAGCTGAGCCGGCAGATTTAGCCTGTAACCTGCATGGCGCTGAGGTGTGGCATGCCCTGAGAGAGCGGCAGCCACCAGTGAGACTTCTGGGGCTGCAGGCGTGCACGTGTGCCCTGTCCAGCCCTCTGGGAGTGCTTCAGGACCTGACTCCTAGCCAGCCTCCAACCATCTCACCTGAACAGCAGCTGATGCTTGGTTTAGCTTCTGGAAACAGAAATGCAACCTCAGCTTGGGAAGAAATGTCATTACAGCACTCGCTGTGATTTCCTCAGTTGGTACAGAGAGACTCACACACCCCCTTCGCAAGAGCCCTCGGAAAATGTACATCTCTTGCACTGCGCAACATAGTCCAACTTGAGATGGTAATGCTAGCAGATGCAGCTTATCACACAGACTGTTCTCACACAGCACACCACATAACCTTGAGCCTTATTTGCATTTTGCATGAAAAGAGCAAGCAACATTAAGTTCAATCAGAAATGAAAGCAGAACCCATTCTAACAAATGAGGAGACAAGAGCCCCGATTCTCCTCTTGGACACGATCACAGCTCCTCTTATGGCCAAGCAGAGCTGGGAGTGCACAAGACAGGAAGAGGGCTCTTGGAGAACAGAAGAACCTGCTTTAAGGACACAACACAGAGCTACAATAACCAGGGAGAGAGAGAAGTAGAAAGAGACATACTGGAGAAGCTGACCATTGCGAAATGCTGACATCGGTCTCCTGTGAATTCGATCGGACACCTACCGGAAGAAAGAAAACCAGAAAGAGAGAAACAAGATAGCAAAATGACACCCAAACAGACCAAACTGAGGCCCCTTCTGATCCCTTCCATGACTCCTGTCGATTTGCTCTCAGCCTTCACCCTTACCTGCATCCCTAAGCCCTAGCCCAAAGCTGACACCAAGAGCCATCCCTGACTAGACCACTCTACATCCACCGCTGTGCCCGGGAGGTTTTAAGTAGTGTGGTGCATTTTTTGTCTTCAAACATACTTTGCTTAGGATCTGGCATGTACAATCGCAAAGGCAGTTTCTCCAAACATCTCTGTCCGAAGAATCCGTTTGGACATCTGGAGGGGAAAAGGGGAGAAATCACAGAACATGTCTGGCACCATTCTTGAGGCTAAGGTCAAAAATAAAAAGTGCATTGTGATGAATGGAAAAATAAAGGCTTTACACGCTTATTTACTCTTTGCTTTGCTTTAACCAGGAACCTGCAACGTAAGGATTCCAGCTCTATTTTTGGCCTGGGTCTTCAAGCAGCCAACCAAACCCCTCCTTTCCTCCTCTGCCTGCCTCCTTCCTTCTCACCTGCTAGAAGCACCAGCTGGCAGGAAGAGCGAGATGGGCTGGATGCTACTTTCAGAGACTCTCCTTGGAGCTGCTATCTAGACAAGACTGGCAAGAGGCACCACAGCGGTGAGCAGCTGCTCAGGTGACAGCGAGCATTGTGTGCAGCAAGCATCTTCCCGTTCTTACCCCAGAAGTACCCACAGGGTTACGTTGCGGTTAGAGAGAAAGCATGTGCAGAGTCTCTGTGTTAACAGAGAGAAAGGGACAGAGAAGAAAGCTGAACCGAACAGGTCTTACATGCTGCCCAACTGCGAGGCTCTTCCAACCAACGTTACGTGATGGGCCATGATGAGCCAGCTCATGGGGCACCAGTTATACCTTAGCATGATGCTGCAGTGGCAGCAATGGCACCCTGTGGATGAGGGCCACCAGACACGTGCACCAGCTCATGAGTAAGCTCCTCCGAGCAGCTCCCAGGCTGAGCCTGCTTTGGGGAGCACAGGGACGTGGGCATGGGTACAGCAGGAGCTTCTGAACCATGCACGGTGCAGCAGCACCTGCACACTCTGCTCTGTGATCCACCGCAGCTGTGGGTGAACCTGGGAAGCAAAGGGAGCTCAGCTGTGGGTGGTCAAATGCCTCTTCCCTAGGCACTTATCTCTCTCCTTCACTTCACATCTTTTCTTCTGGTCTCCCTCAAAGCTTTCTTGAAGTCCCAGCTCTTACCTGTCTGTCCCACAACTCCCCCTATCCCCAACTGACCTCTCCCTCCTCTGAGCTTCAGAGGGTTTCATCATTATAGCTAGCATCTTAACATCTGCTTTCCAACTTCCCAGGGTAAGCGGGGCTGCAGGCTCTGTGCCTCATACATGTCAGACCCTCCTTGCTCTCAGATGTCACCCACAAGATCACACTGCCCCTCATTGTTAAGCAGGCCCCAGCTGGTCAGTGAAGAAGGGAATGAAAGACACCTCAGGAAAAAGGATGTGGACCAGAGGCCCGAGCCTGAGGTCAGTGGTTTAGCTCCCTGCTGGTTCACTGCGAAGGACAGCAAGCAGCTGGAGCAGCCTGGGCACAGTGTCGGACGACTGGTCCCAACCTGCACATATGGTGGGTTGGAGCAGAGCAGGTCCAGGTCCCATGAGCTCACTGCTATCCCTGCATGGGCAGTGCAGATCTGAACCTTACATGCCTTTCAAAAGTATGCTAATGCCTGGTCCCAGTCTGCGGACATAGTGGAGGGGATGAGGAAGGTTTTGATGTTTAACATGACCAAAGCTTTGTAGCTCCAAAGCCTGTTGGCAGATCAGTTCTGTACTGTTGCTCAAGGGCTATGGCAACATTTATTGTTCTTGACAGATTTATGTTTAGATGGCATGTTACAGACATGCAACCCCAGTGGCAATAAAAAAAAGTCAAGAAGAGAGATGAATTCCTGCTTCCCTCTACTTGCTTAAGGGAACACAGACAGGTTTTTTTTCAGCAACTATTTCGTTCCCTTGGGGGGAAGAGGTAGAAATTAGAGTAGTCTTCCCTATTCATTATGACCAGAAAACCTTGTTTTATAATAGTTGTCCCTGATCATGGACATAGACTGATCTGGGCCAGCAGGTGGGAATCACGACATGTGAGGGAGTGCTAGGGGCTCTCAGCAGCCACACCAGCTATACAAACCAAGGATACAGCAGTGCATCTGTCGGGCTTGCAAGATGCAGACTTCTCCAAGCTGGAGGGCTCCTCTCCATATGGGAGAGGTGAGAGTGAGCTAAGGTCTGGGGAAGGACTTGAGGAAGCACCAGGTGGCTGGGCACAGGGCAGGACAAGATATAAAGATCTCTGAGGTGTGGAGATGGACATGGCTGCTGCCATTCGCCCAGTACATAGACATGTAATCTCTGCCTGGAGACCTGCATTAACACTCCCAGGGGGAAGGCTTAGGCATTTGCTGTCACACTGATACACTACTGCCATAGGCTCCTAAAGGAGGCCATCTGCCTGTGGGACAACCTGCTGGTACTCCAGAGGTAGCCTGTTCCTCAGTACTGGATACTGGATCCCAACAGGGGACCTGCAGATAAACATCTGAATCCAGCATGATTCAAGGAGAAGATATAGCAAATAAAAGGCTGCATAATCTCTCCATCCCATCTACTGCCCTTCTCCACCTCAACACCTCCACAGGTCCAAACCTGTCCATCTTTCTGCTGAAGAATGCATTTCCCAGTTCTCCAAGGCAGGGTGCCCCATGTCCAGGGGACATTTCACCTGCTGTCCCTCTCACAGAAGAAAACTTTGGAAGGCCCTGCATGACTGATATGGACTTGGCGCTTGATTTCTTGCTCGTTTTCACTGCAGTTTTGGTAGGTCTGCACTGAACGAAAAAGCTGGTGTATCCTCACTGCCCATGACCAAACCTATTTCCATGCTACAGAGCATCTGGTTTTTGGGGCCTGTGCTAACAACTCCATGTAGGAGTATGATGGGCTATTTGTGCACCCCAAACTGCTTGGGGACAACTTCAGGGCATGGCTCTGCATGAGGCTTCACTGAACTCCCTAGTCATACACTTAAGTTTCTCAGTATCCAAGTCACTTTTAAATCTGCAAATTTGACTCCCTGGTCAGGCTAATATCTCTGAAAAATTCACTCTCCTTTCTCATTCTTGGACATTCATCTTGAAGCACAGGAGAGGGAGAAATACCAGTAATGTAATTTCAATACCAGGGAGCCCAGCCAGCTCCCAAGGAAAGCCCAGCCCAAGGGGTTACCATAAGACATGAGGCCTGTCAACCTTCCCCGTGATGAAGCAGAGGAAGCTGCTGCTGGGAAGCAGATTGAAGAAGATGCCCTGTTGGCAATCAAAGAGCACAAACCTGAGACAGCGGGGTCATACAGACTCACAAGGACAGCCCCAGGGAAGCATGGCTTTGGAGAAACCTTTAAGAGATTGCACTGGGGTTTGAACTAGACATCCAATATAGAAGGTGTCTTCCCAATGCTGTTTGAAGTTTATTCATCACCACTGATAGAGTCATGAATTTATTCACAGAGTCTTCAAGGGTATCCAGTTTATCTTGCAATGTGCTGCCTGGGATCTGAGATTCCATGTATGTTATGAGCACACCAAAGGGCCTCAAGGGTGCTGCTGAGAAACAAATGTCCTACCCACCTCAAAAAGGGGCACTTTGAAAGGAGCTAAAACTGTCTCAGGCACTCATGCTCAAGAGGATCGCCAAGGCTGGAACTTCAGTGTGTCTGAAGCTGCATGCCATTAAGAAAAGCCTGAAAATTACATGAAAACTGGTAGAAGGAAATAAAAACCCAGAGAAAGAAATTGGTGAGAAGTGAAAAAGCAAAACAGAAAAGAGTCAAAGAAGCTTTGATTTCATGACAGCTACCATATAGCCCATCTTCAGATCTCTCCAGTCAGCCTAGCGTGGGTGGGGAGAAGAGCTTTCTAGACAGAAGGCAGTAGATGATAACTGTTTTCTCTGTGTCTAGGACAGCTCAGGCTTTTCATCTTTAGTTACTAGTGAATCAGCACTGGGAAAAGTGACAGAAAAGAAGCCCTCATGAACATAAGCACCTTCTGTCACATTCCCAAGCTAGCATACAAGCTGTCAAGACACACGTGCCACTCTGGCATCCCAGGTCTCGCCTCCTCATAAGCAAGGCTGCCGGCAACAACAATGACCAGGCAACCTTTGAAAGCATGCAGTCCTCATGGTTCCTTTTTTTTTTTTTTTTTTTTTCAGCTGTCTCATACTTCTAGGCTGGTGAGGGTGATTTGTTATTTATTACTACGGCTCCAGATGCGACTTCTAGGAAAGGAATTTCCAGCGTGCATGGCACATTAGTCTACCAGTCTGGACAGGAAAAGCAATGGAAAGCACCCCTTCCACATGCAGAATCTGCTGCCTGTGTAAGGGCTTCTGGGCAGCTCTTCTTCAGTGGCCAAGCATATGGCCCGAGGGACATACCTGAAAGTTAAGGCTCACTAAGGTCAAGAACTACAAGATGGTCTTTGATCATGGTATCCTTCTTCCCGCACATTTGACCCTAGTCAAGAAGGTTTTGGCTGGCTATCCCAGAAAAATTGAGGCCTTCCTCCTTTTGAAAGCTCTTGCAGGGACTACATAGACAGTGAACTATTCCTGCAAATACTACCTTTGGACTTCCTGGTCCACTCACTGGTGTCACAGAGGCCCATCATGTCTCTCCTCAAAGGCCAAGGGAAGTAGACAAAGCTGTGTCTGTAGGAATGGTCTTGGGGAAGTACAAGACTGCACGAACCTCTTGCAGACAGCACCATGTCCCCTCTCTAGCCTGTGGGGAGAACCCCCAAGACTGCCCTTGCTTAACTCCATCCATCTGTGCCTAACCAGATGCATGAAAATTTTAAAAAAATTGCCACATCTGAAAATTTGCTACTTGCAAATGCCATTGATAAAACTGGTCAGCGACTTTGCTGTCTAGATTCTGTTGTTGCTGGAAAATGCCCAATTCTTTCAATTTTGACCAATTCCTTAAGACTTTTTTTTTTACCCCATTTCGAAAACATCAACAAAGTTCTGCTCTTGGCTTTGGGATGAATTGCAGCTAAATATTTGCATGGTTAAAAAAAATGCAGTAAGATGATGAGTCAAATAAAGCATCTCAAAAAGTACAAACCAAAATGGCTTGAATGACCCATTTCTATGTCGCTTGCAGAGCAATTATTTATGAAAATTGAAAAACTTTGACCTTTTGACCTGTATCGTGGCAGAGCAATAATTATTGTTAATTATTATTTGCTACTATTAATTAATAACATCATTATCATAATGTTCCTGCTGGAAGCAAAGCTTCTTCTGCCCAGCTGTTGATCTAAATCTTGCAAGGGTTGGCATATTTCCTTTGCTCCTCCTGATCTTAATTAAAGTATGCCAAATTCAGTAGCTCTCATAGTGCAATCCATGTTACGGAAGAATGTGAACGAGCAGGTGCTTCAGAATAACGGGATAAGGAGAAGCTGTAGCAGAAAGACACAATGCACTGATATAAGATAATGGAGTAATGTTTCAAGCATGTTGCTTGTGCGAAGGGCTGAAAAAGAAGACAGTTCTGTCATTGTCCCCTGACCAGTCCCAGATGATCAGGCTCTGGAAAGCCGCAAAAGGCTGGACTCCACAAAATTGCTGATGGGAAGAAGAGAAAGCAACCAGAATAAATGCAGAGGCCTTATCCAGAGCATCTAATCAAGGCATGTTTGCTGTATAGTAGAGTCCAAACCATAAGGACACCCACTTCTGGGCTCCGTGAAGACAACCAAGCAGCTCCAACTGAGCTGTGGGAGCTCAGCAGGATCTGTGCTGTTGTCTTCACCGAACCTCGCTGTTGCAGGATCAGCTTCCACACTCTGATGGTTCTCAAGTGTCTGCTATAGTTATACGTGTATTAAAAAGGATGCATAGACAGGCCACTTGTACCCAAAAAGGTACCTGATCTCATCACTCAGGATAAACAGCATGCAAAACCCAATGAACGATTCCTGGCTGGTTCAGGAGATTTGGAATAGGATGTGGAGATTTTCACCCCTAGGTGAACTTCATTTCCGAGGCCGTTGCAACACCTCCCCACAAAACTGCTCATATATCCATGGCAAAGTGACATATTTGTGGTTGTGCAATGTGCAACTTCTGCTGACCAAATCAGTAGAGTCATTGGGAGGGATGGCAGAGCTCCTGATGCCACAGGGGAGCTGAGCAAGCTGTGCTGCAAGGAGGACTATGGCCATACAAGATCAACCTGATGTTCGCCCACTTTGAATAGTGCTCTGGAAAAGCACAGGGGAGCTGGCAATGTGGCTAACCCTTCAGAATGATCTTTCCCCTTTCCTGGGAAAATCTGCAGGAACCAATACACATGGAGGAGGTAAGCTTCTAGGAAGTGAATATGTAATTTTGTAATTTGGTAATTTGCATACATCAACTAGTTTAAAAATGAATTGATCTTTTTTGCTTTGTTTTGTTTTTTATTCTCTCCTTGACTTCACTTTTTGTCCAAGGTCCTCCAGGCTTCTGACCTCTTTCACGTAACGCAATGCTGTCAGCCCAAACCCAGAGAGTCTGTTCATCTGTTAGCATTTGTAAATCCTTTAGCCTGACTCTTCCAAGCACAACCAGTCCAACATGATGGGGGGTGTTGTTCTTTAAGTTCTTTAAGTCTTCTCATCCCATGCAATTTAGGAAGATCCTGCCCCAGGGTACCAGCCGCTTTGATTTACATCAACCACACAAAAAAGTCATGAAGCGCATTTAAGCGGGCAGAGAAGGACTGTGCAGTGAAGAGACTTGGCTTCGTTTCTTTCTTTGCCTGGGAAGACCCCAAGACCTAACTGGGAAAAAGAGTATTTCTGCTGTGATACACACACTAGCACAACCCTGTGGGGCATGGCACCCAGCCTCAAACTGCTCTAAGTTGTGCCAAGAACCCAGTGGTCTCCCGGACAGAGGCAGAACCAAGACCAGAGGCTGCTAGACATCCCAAACACTACGTTCAGCCGGACACAACAAACCAGCCACCACTCTTCTGTGTCCCAGCCCAGTTCAAGGTCTTGAGACTTACTTGTGTGCATCCCTTTGGCAAGCACCAGAATTTGCTTTACTCAGACTCACCACTTCCCTACAGTTATGGTGAGAAACCAGACCAACTCATAAAGCCTCTCCAAGCAAAATGGTCTGGAGAAGGGTCGAGAATTCTTCCTGTTAACATCAGCCTGGAGCTTTTTATTTTGCTAAGGCTGCTGAGTCAATTCTGCATGTGTGTGGCTCAGTCCATTCATGGGTTTATGTTGAAAATTTGCAGAATATCTGAGGCAGATCACACTTCTCCCATCTAACTTCCTGGTGGTCTGTTTGAGAGTCAGGATAACAACACAGATTATAACATGTTCAGGTTTCCTTTGACACTACCGTGTGTAGAATTTACTTCAAATACGGACAAAATTATGCAAGTTCAATATGCAAAAAAGACACAATTTCTGGAACAGCTCCAAGTCCATTCTGGCCTCTTCCCTGATGAAGAAAATGCATTGTCCAAGGTCTCACTGAAAGGAACTGAAAAGGGAGGGAGGAGGTGTGTTTACAGGCAAACAGTTTGTTCCCCAGCATTTAAAAGACCATGAGGAACATGTTTCTGTGAAGCCTGTTAAAAAATAATAATAAAAGGCCAGCGGCCAATTTAGGCCATATCTGTAACAAATCCAAGCATAAGCCTCTTCAGGAGAAGAAATCATTGGAGAACCCAGCTGTGCTTTTTGCTCCAGAATGCCAGGGGTAACATCTACAGGAAGGCTCGTGGACAGCTGAAAACAATGAAATCCACCCCCAGAAGCTGATTACAGGATGGTGGCAGTTAGTGAACAAGAACACTCTAAAATTCTGCTTTCTGATAGCTGGTATTGGAAAGGCTGGTAACATCACATGGGCACCGGGGTGCTAGAATCTCCTTAGCACTCGGTGAAGGAGGACTGCAAGCTGGCACACAGTGCCAGAAGACCCCCCCAAGGCCCTGTTGACTATAATCAGAATAGCAAAGGGGGAACAGCGCATGGACACATGTTGTTCCTGGCTCAAGATGCTCACGCGGCTCTTGTTTGATCTCCAAGGCATTTGAAGAAGTTGTGTGCAGAAGCACCTATCAATCTCCTCCATGCTCATGTCTCAGAGGCATGGCGTGGCTGGAAGACCAAGGCTGGCTCCCATGTTAGAGAGTTCAGAAATGCAAGCCAAAGCCTGCATCTTTGCCTCCTCTAGTTTCTCCTCTGGATCTGTATCATTGTAAGTTTCACAAACCATGGCAGCAGGCCTCCTGTCTTGGTGCAAGGAGGCAGCCCTGAAACATTTCAGCATTTTGCTTGTTTGCAGGCAGGCAAATGTGAAATCAATTTATCCACCATCAGCCTTCCCCAAGAACCGTCCATGTTATTGGGAAAGCCATTTTATGGGAAATACTATGTTCAGTTCAAATGTTTCTGCATTCCTCAATAACTAACTATTGCCTTCTGGAGTCCAGAAACTCTAAAATTATACCACTTCAAAAGACAGGATTTCTTATCTTCAGTCTATGATTTAATGATAAAAACACCCAAGAAGAATGAACATCCAGATATCTCCTCAAGCAGTAAGATCAGAAATTACTGTGCTATGTAGAAGGCACTTGGGTCCCCTGGGTTCCTGTTAACATTTCTGGCAGATGAATAGTGACAGTGCAGATCTTCAAAGCACCTCCTTTTGGTTAACACTTTGCTGCCCTTCCATAGACACCCATTTAATTCCCATCTGGTTTTAGCAATTGGTATTTTGGGACTCATCAGAAAAGGAAATCATTTTACCATCTGCAAGTAAGGAATTGAGGCTTTCAAATGATATGAAATAATTAGGTCTGTTTCATATGGCACATAAAATCTTAATGGAATCCATCACTGAGCTTCCCCTCTATTCATCAGCTATCATAGCAGCCTGGTTTGAAGGTAGACTGTTTCTTCGCAAGGTTGGATTCACTTTGGTTAAAACAGTCTACCTGCTGAAGACACTTGATAACCATCACATGTACCCTTCGTTAGGAAAAACGGAGCCTTACCATTGTAGCTACATAAGGCAGGAGTTCAGGTAGCTCTTGTTGTAATTAGAAATTGATCCAATTTGAAAAGTCTCGATCTGGATTAAAGTTCTTCCCAAAAGAAACAGCCTTGAGATCTATGCTTTTGGCACCACCATGTTGCTTACAGATAGAGATATTGATTCATACACTGCTGCAGGCTTCAAGGGTTGAGCCCTCCCCAGCATGGAAAGACTGGAACTGTTGGGGCTTCCTGGGGCTACAGCTACACCAGAATAGCAGCTGTGATGTTGATTCATCACACTGGGGCTCCCCTCCATGTTCCCTATGGGGAACACTGGCCAGATGAACTTTCAGGGCCACCAAGAAGCCAATGGTAAACACAACTACCCTAAAGCACAGGTCTCTGGTGTACAAGGGTTGCTCTTACTTCACACACGTGGGAAACGTGGAGGACAACAGCATCTGGTTCTGTCCTATCCAGCTCTTTTTGTGTCTGAAGGGGAAAGTCTGGGAGAACTGGAAGATGCTGTTCATCCTATGTCCTTCCCACCACAGCTGATCCGGCATTAGAAAGGGAGAGAACAGTGGCTCATCAGAATGCATTTTCACATGGTCTTTCCTACTGCTCCCTGCCAAAACAAAGGAGTACTGGGAGAAGGGAGGAGTTGTGCTAAGCATAATCCAGCTCACAACCCTTCCAGGAGGGGTGATGGTTCTGTTCAGATGCGTCCTTCAAGGCCTGAGGAGCTGAGGTGTCTAATGAGCATCACACCATGTAGAAGCAGTGGTACTAGGTCGACATCCACAGATGTAAATACCTTTGGCTGCGCATCTCCACAGAGAGGTCTCTTGGCCCCGGAGGGAGAAAACAGTCAGCTCTGGGGTTCTCCAAGTTGGGCGCAGTGATGCCTGGATCCCCAGATCAGCTCAGAACTGACTGCATCTGCTCAGCGAATGCACTCCTAGGGCACCACCTCATGCTCAATCTGCAGGAGCCCGGGGCCAGGTACAGGTGTGCTTTGGGTACCTACATCTCCAGCATTGGCAATCAGAGTGCACTTCTCATTCACAGTCCCCATTAGGCTTGTACGGTGAGCTATGAGATGCTATTGGGTGTGCTGGCTGTGACAGGTTTGAACCAGAGGTGAAAAGGTCTCACATCTCATTCCACATCCCTTGGACTATGCAGCCCCACTTTAAACTCTCCAAGAAATTTAATTTTAAGGATAACTTAGTATGCCTCCCTGGGGTTTTTTTTGCAAGTTTTAATATTTGAAGGGGAGAAATAAGCAACCCACAACCTGCCAAAAAGTGGCACAGAATGGTGAAAAGCTGTGTGCTAAACCCACTTCTGGGCCCATGGGGAGCAGACAGGAGAGGTAAGAAGCTGGTCTCAGCAAGGGACCCCTCCAGCCACAGAGGAGGGAGGTGGCTGTGCACCAGGGAAAGCCTCCATGCTTGGAGGGGAGGACATGCCAGCGGGGGATGTGGAGCTTTGACCTAGCTCAGGGAGAGCAAAAGGGACCCGACCTTCCCTGAAGCTGCAGAGGAGGAAGGGAGGAAAGGGAAAGGAAACAGCCAGGACAAACATATTCTTAGAGAAAGAGTCAGGAAAAGTGCATAGTGGCACTCACACAAAAAAGCATATAGGAACCCTCCTCTCCCACCCCTCTAGTCTCCCTTTCTGAACCTGCCCAGCTCAAACTGCAATTGCCAGGAGGATTTTGGAGCTACCCCTCCTATGGCAGTTGCACAGAGGTTTCCTCTCCCCCAGCCAAGTAATTTCCATATTGACACAAGAACTACACTCACTTACTTGCAAGACAGCTGATTAATCCCCTCGATGTAGTAGCATACCCCACCATTGACACAATAGGACTTGGCTGTTTCGTTGCATTTTCTAGCATGCCCGGACCAGGAGGAGAGAGTTGTGGTTACTGCAGGGGAAAAAAAAACACACACACAAAAAGGATATCTTGTTATTTCCTTTGTTGGGCAATTCTGTTTTCTTAGATGATTTTCAAGCAGTTAATTTGCCAAACTAAAAACCCCAGAGCTACAAACCTCAGCCCGTGCTTTCAAACCCACCTTTACCTCTCCAGGTTCTGGGGCTGCGACTTGACCTTTCCCAGCAAAAGTGGCCAAGTGAGTGAGGAGTTGAGGACACACCTTCCTCTAAGCAGCCAGCGTGTCAGGACAGGATCATCTTTTTGGCAAGCTTTAGGGAAAAGTGCCTCTTTCCCGCCTCTCCTTGCCCTCCCCTTACACATGCATGCAACCCTGCACAAGCAGGCAGGCAGGAGGTCAGGAAGAACATGTGCTAAAGAGTCACAGAGTCACGGTGGCATGCTGCTGAGGCCTGATTTGCATCATGATACTGGACCAAGACCCAGAGATGCTGTAGGGGACATTTCGTTGCTCTACATCTCTGGGAGGAAACAAGTTTTCAGAGCCAGAACTGAGTGCCCTCCTTGTCCCTGGAACAGGTCCACCATAAGCCAGAACAGCTCCATCTCTCCCCCCTCCTCTTTCTGAGCATTTCTCTCTAATGCCGCAGTGGGGCTACCTCAAGAGACCAAGGAGAAGTTCAGCAGTAGAAGTCAGTCAGCCCTGGTCTGTGCTACGAGTAAGGCAGCCAGCATGACTCAAGTTTCGTGGGGTACACATGCTTTTCCAAATTCAGATTTCTTTCCAAAGAAAAGCTTTCCAGCCATTTAAGGTATGAAAACAGAACTGATGGTACTCTGCAGAATTTCACTGCAATTCCTGTCTCTGAATGACTCAGACAAACTTACAGACCAAAATGGAGAGTCTCCATAGGCAAGACAAAGGCTTCTAGGAAGAGAAAACCCTTTTGTTAAAGCAACTGGTACAAGTTACAAAAGCAGACCAGCTTTGGGGAATGCAGACCCATCTTCAAATAACTGAAAGAAGGGTTCGGCACTCAAAAGCATCCGCTTCTGCCAACCGAGTACTTAATCTCGTTAAAGATATTCCCCCTTCCTGGACTACCCACCTTGCTTATACCCTAACACAGTTACATCCGCAGCAGTGTGGCTACTACCTACTTTCCAAAGCCTTTTATGCTGTACTCGAGGTTTCTGAGGAGATACCCCCCTCTATTCTGTTTTCCAAAGCATGAACGAACCTCATGGAGAGGTTAGGGACTTCAGACCAGTCGCTGCAGACTGCAAACCTCATTGACACAGGATTCGAGGAAGAAGGCTGGAGCCAGAGCCCCAGGCAGGAGCTAGTCAGAACCTTGGGAGAAGCAGTGAAGCGTGCCAGAGCCTGCCCCAGAGGGAGCCGGGGCTGCTCCCCACACCTCGGGCAGCCCTGGTGCCTGTCCCGCCTCTGCAGCAGGCTCAGAGGCTGCTGCAGGTGCCTGCCCTGCTGCCTCCGGCTGCAGCCCACACCACCAAAGCCAAGGGCTCTGTTCTCACGCTCAGGCTCCAGCCCAGCACCTGCTGGGCACATCCAGGCCCTCACAGGTAAAGGAGTGCTCCCAGCATTCCATGAAGCTTCTCACATTCGGGTGATGCTTGGCACATGAGCAACCAAACAAGCTGGTTCCGGCTCTCTTGCTTTTAGGACTATCCCTGACTGCATGTGATCCACACCTCTCCAAATGAGGAGTTTGCTCATCAGGCTGTGCACGGCAGGAGCAGCCCACTCCATTACCTGCACACAGCTCAAGGCAGAGCCAAGCTTACTGTTCATATTGCTTGAACCAATGCATTGTCCAACCCCATTGTCTTCTGTTTCCATAGGGAAGTCAACGCCTTCCACTGTCTGACAGAGCTGGGGTTGTGCACCAAGCACAGCTTTGCCTTGAATAATGGGTGCCTCTGGGGTTGTCTTTTCACAGCTATCCAGGGCAGAGCAAGTTGTCCCAAAATACTCTGCAAACCAGACCTGGCAAATACTTCACCAAAGACTGAAAATGCAAATGTCCCTGGGACACCAAATAGGTGCTCCTCTCCTAGGGCACGTAATGCCTGTCAGCTGGGAGCCAAATGTGCTGAGTAGCGTACACATACTACAGTGTATGCTGGGGTTAGAACAGGCGATGATTTGACCAAGCCATCAAAGAAGCCCTTGCAAAAAAACCCTCAAATATGAAAATACCCAAACTTCTGTAGG
>NW_009649708.1:700461-714812 GCF_000708025.1 Charadrius vociferus
TAGGGAAACTAAGCACCTCCTTCCAGTTAAGATTAATGGGAACTAGAAACCAAAGTCATTGTAATGGCTTTGTAACGAGCCTGTATAATTTATACCTTCACAAGATAGTAGCACATTTCTTCCAAGGCCAGTGGAGAGCTGCGGGTTCAGGACAGAGGAGCTCTAACTGTGTGCGATAGCACATGGACTTTCTTTGCAAGGCCTCCCCTTTAGCTATTGCTCAATCCAGCCACTTAAACCAAGCCTTAACACCAACTGCCATTTCAAAAGTCAGCATGAAAATAAAACCTAGCCTGGCAGCATGCAGCTGTGTCCCAAAACGCAGTCGGAGCCAGGTTGTGCACGGGCTTCACTGTTGTTGTGCATGGGAAGCTGGTGGTTGGGCAGGCTTGGCTCCGCAACTCTCTTGGGGCTGCCTGGGCCACTCTTCTGGAGGTAGAAGCAGTGGCAGAGCAAGCAAGGGCCTGCCAGGGAAGTATGAAAATTGCAGGGGAGCAGGTGCTGTCCCTTCGAACAGTCCCCAAGTGCTGCCCAGCCAGCACACAGCATGGGATCTGCTGGAAGCTGCTCGCAGGGAGGCCTTTGGTTTCGAGCGCTTTCAGGCTTTTACAGTGCCTTAAAACTGCACAATGACGAGATCTCTGCTAAAGCTGCAAGCATGCCATCAGATCAGGGAGCACTGAAACTTCATGAACTGGTGCAAATTAAAAGGCACGTGGATGAAGAACAAGCACAGCCTGCAGAAGCCATCATCCCCACAACCATCAAATGTACCAGTTGCTACTGAGCAAAACGATCCATCTGGCAAAGTCTCACATCATCAATCCTACAGGAAAGGATTCTGGAGTGAGCTGTCCCACAGTAAGGTATGAGC
Source organism: Charadrius vociferus (assembly GCF_000708025.1). Lineage (NCBI taxonomy): Eukaryota > Metazoa > Chordata > Aves > Charadriiformes > Charadriidae > Charadrius > Charadrius vociferus. The sequence goes on from NW_009649708.1 coordinate 701,336, forward strand.
AGAAAAGGAGAAATAAAAATAGAGCCCAGAAACCTCCCCACAGAAAACACCTCAGATAAAAAGGTACCCTTTCCACCAGAAAAGGTGGACAGGAAGATGCAGTGCTGCATGATGTTGTGATACCAGTGGCGATTACAGTGCTGACCAGCTAGAGATTGCATGTGATTTTCATCCCATATAAACAATTTTGTTCCTTTTAAACAAATAAAAGAGACTGACATGAATGAGGCCTGGAACATGCATGTTGTGCACTTCTAGAAAGAGCTGTCAACATAGCTATGCCTGTCAGAAATGTACGTGATTGACCAGTTCTCCTAGAAGCATCCTGCTAATGTCATTATCTTTTAAATCCTGCAAGCCTGTTCTCCCAAAGAAGCACAAAGTGTTTTAAAACTGAATCCCAGAATCATATTATGATGGTCCATTTGTTGGCAGCAGAGATGTGGCAAAGGCTACAAAAAGAGGCAGTCAGTCAAGTTCCCTGTCAAGAAGAGAGTGTCATGAAATACAGGTCATTATAAGACTATAAGTTGAGCAGTACTGGTCAAACCAAAGCCCTGTCTTGTCTCTGACAGTGGCCAATAGGAAATGCTTAAGGAAGAAGATCAGCACGAGCATGCAATGATAATTTTCTTCTGGCCATCTAGGATGAGCAGCTCAGAGACAACCTAAGTCAGCTGCAGTGTCTTTACGTTTAATGGCCTTTGATGGATTTCTCTTCCATGAACGTGTCTAGTTGCTGTTTGAAAAAATCTAATCTTGTAGCGTCCACAGAATTTTGAAAAGAGATCCAGTGTTATGCACACAGTGTGCAAAGACACATCTCCATTTCCTTCTTTTAAACCTGCCCCTTCGTGGCTCTTGCATTGGAAAAAAATAGCGATCATCCCCACTCGTTTCCCCTGTGCTACCTGTGGCTTTACAGGCACAGTCAGCATCTCCTTCCCTATCTGGAAAGCAATGAGCTCTTTAGTAGCTTCTCATACAGAGGTTGATCTGGCTGCAGTACTTTTTTGTGCCATCTCTACTTCTGTTTTTCTCTTTGGAGATGGTGAGACTGTCCTGCACACACGATATTTATGTCAGCCTGGTTTGTTCTCTACTCCATTCATAGTAACTCCTAATCATTCTTTTTGAGTTTTGATGTACTGAATACAGATCTTTATCTATTATAACCCTGAAATCTCACTCCTCCATGGTAACATGGAGTACAAAACCTCCCAAGGTGCCCGATTGCTCTGGGATGTTGCTGCAGCTGGAACTTCATGTTTATGAGGGCAGTAGCTGCAACTAGTTTGGGAGCAAGGATGGAGAGACCCACCAATTCAGAGAGCAGCTCTGGTGGGGGGACAGCAGGAAGTGAAATGTCTCTCTTCGAAAATGTTAAATGTGCCTGGGTTGAAATGTGGCCCCCTTTGACACCATGTGGCTGCAGATCACAGACAAGCACCTTGAAGCACGAGGCCAACAGAGATTTCAGTGGGTTTCCACCACACTAGCAGGATAATTCCCAGATTTACAAGTGACTCTATTCAGTTACTTCATGTTTAGGTGTATTCCCTCATCAGCCTGGGCCACTGGAAATACCTTAACAAACATCTAAGTGGTCCTGAGTCATCTGCAGTTGGATGACTGATGTTCGTAAAGTGAGCCTCACGTACAGTTTATTTGCAGTCATGCATGTTCTTTCACCTCTGCTCCAAACACCACTCAGGTGTGCCTGGTGATCCAGAACTGACTTCCCACAGCTATTTTACCTTAACTGCCACATGGTACCAGGCAGATTTTACTCCCTGTTGGCTGGTGTGGTAGAACAAGTCCTTCTTTCAGCCTCCAACACAACTCCATATATCCCAAATTACTTCAGAAGTTGTAAAATTACTGAGATAAATGGAGATCTGAATAAGCAAGGAATCAGTTTAGGGTTCCAGCTGCAATCTGGGTAGAAAGGGACTCACGTGAAGGCAGTGGGAGACGATGAGGGGGTTTGTGCAGTAACATCAGGCTTGTACCAACTGCCTCCCCAAGTACTTCAACAAATTAGGAGCGGGAAACAGGGACTGTGCATGGGGCAAGCTACAGAAAAGAAATGGTGAAATTAGACCAGTGGGGATAACAAGGTGCCCTGAGATAGAGGTCTCGGCAAACACCCAGGCAAGCTGGTCACAAAGCTCCTGCAAGGTGGAAGAAGGACTGGAGCAGCTCACCCATCAGCAAGTCAGATCTCCAGCTGGTGTCAGTCCCAGGGTTGAGAATCAAGCAGAAGGGAATAAGGAGGTGAGGATGGGGAAAAGAGGGCTGCCTCTTGGTGGATGTGATCGCGAACAATCTGAAGCCACGTTTTATCATTGCTGTCCCAGTCAGTGATGACAGTGCAGCATAAACACAAGAGATTCAGAGCACTATAGTCATACAGAGTGTCTATTTTCCACCGCATGCCCAGGTTAGTTGGGACTAACATCAATGGCAGGGCAACAGAGAGGAGAGCCACGGGCAATGACATTGCCACGTGGACTTCCCTTCACACAATCCATCTACGCAGAAAGGCAATTAATGATTGTGCACGGGTTCTTACACAATTCCCACCATGCACGTCATTTAACCTTTGCAGACAGCTCACCAGCCTCTTCTCAGAAATCTGGTGAAATAACTCCCCCTGCAAAGAGTTAATTATTGCAGCTTGGTCTATAAATTATAGTTAATTTTTCACAAACTACAGCTACTGTCGAGGAGAGCGGGGAAACAGCAATAGTTTCACTGCTCCTTTTTTTTTTTTTTATAAATAACTTTGACTGGTAGGTTCATAGAGTACAGACACTTTATTCTCTCAATATTTAGACATTCAGTTAGACAGATGAACTCAGCTGGTTGGAGAGTGTATACAAATTCCCTGGTCTGTATATGCCTTATGTACTTACTGACAAAACACAGAATTGCTAAAGTTCCTCTCAACTGAGTTCATCCAACTGCTTGTCAGAAGAACATGGATGAGAAGGTGTCTGGTCAAGCTATTCCTTAGTCGTAGCACTGTAATCCTGACGTGAGCCACCCTAGATCCATGATTTACACTGATTAATACACTGAAGGGCTGTTGATCCTAACCATTCTCTCTGTGGCCCTAACCATTCTCTCTGTGGCGGATTTGTGTACGTCTGGTACAACACTCTCTTCTCTTAATAAACCTGAACAGAGGCTGGATGCTCACTGCTGCTTTCTGTACATAAAAAGCCTGTGAAAACTGGGGCTTGCCTGGAAACAGACTAGGGACTCTGGAGCTCATAAAAAGTCTGCTCCTGTGTGTTTATTCATTTGGAAATGACACAATATTATTATTGTTTTTATTGAAATAGTTCCTTCTGGAATTATGTTCCCAGTTCCTGAGTGGATCATGAGGATCAATAGCTGCAGATGAGAAGTTCATCCTAAAATATAAGTGCCAGACCGCAGGACTCATCTCAGAGTATCAGATCTTGCTGATCAAACCAACACGGGCAGCACTCCAGACGTCTCCCATCTGCACTGTTCAGGTGTTTCACTGAGGAGTATGTTTAAAGGTTTCTGAGTGCCAAGGGACTTCCTGTCTCCATAGGACAGGTAGCCATTGCAGGGGCAAAACTCTGTGTTATTATAAAGCTTCTAGTTGCTCCTCCAGGCCGATCTCTCCAGCTTTATGAAGGAGCCCTTCCTATGCTTTTCTCTACCACAAGAGTCTCAGAATGCACGTGTTAGTACTGCAGCGTTTTATTTTCCCAAATTCCCATCATCAATTGTAATAGCAGCAACATGATATTTCCATGAGGGGATTTGTTCACAACCTAAAAAAGCCTTTCGCAGGGCCAGTGCCAGCATGAACGCTTTGCAGGTGGGACAGCTGAGGCCCAAGTAGTGAAGCAACATGCCAGGATCACATGAGGGAGTCAGAGAGAGCAGACCTCTTGGTACACAGCCTCCCGCTCTGAACATTGGGCTTACAGCCTCAGTTCTCCCAGGGGACATCAGCTTCCATCCTACACTTCACTCCATACTGCCTGTCTTTGCCTATAGAGTCACAATGGCCTGTCTTTACATCACATCTAGAGTAGTAGATGTGACGGCTTCTTAAAAAATACACAGTGAGCGAAATAGGCAATGACCGGGACCTGACAGCAGACAGGCACAACACAGCTCTCTTCAGACTGACGGCAAGATCTCCAACACATACGCCTCAAGGTACCATGCCTGCGTGCGTGCAGGCTCCACTCAATTATCAACCCCACCTCCAGTCATGGGTTTTAAATTATCTGAGCAAAGGCCACGCCAGGACTTATTTTCAGTCTAATATTGAAAACCGGTCTGTCTGCATGGTCCTTGGTGAACTGACTTCTTTCTGTTCTACCTGTGCTCTGGGCTGGCTGGACACCCTTCAACTCCAAACCAACAGCAACACGCTCACTTTTGTCACGTTGCTGGCTCCAGGAGAGCACAGTGCCATCAGACTGGAGTTACCAGAGACTGACCAGCCAATTAATATGCAGGTCTGCCATGGTCACCCAGTAAAGACCATGCCAGACTGGACCTGAGACAAGGTTTGGGGGAATTGGCTGAACCTTAATTACATGTCATATTTGACTTTGGTACATGCTGAAGCTTCGATTCAACTAGATGTGACTAGATGTGATTTACAAACCACATCACAGTAAAGATTTCACTGAGCCATTGTAATCATGCAAGTCCACCAGGTCTATCTCACCTGGGAGAGACAACGCAAGGAAAACATTTCCAACACACTGCCATACTAAGCATTGGGGAAGGTATTAAATGTGAGAGGGAGAGCCTGAATGAGTGTAAACCAATGAGTTGACAAACTTAGTCCAATGACATCACCAAGATGACAGCTATGAAATCTGTGGACCCAAACCGGTGTGTGTAGAGTTAAACTTAATTGGAGAAAGAAGGGCTGTTTCACCTACCCTTCCATGGGGATCTCTCAAGAGACTTCAGGGAGGGCTTGCAGTCCCCAGAAGTTGAAATAAAGGCCCCCAAAATCAATCCAGAGAGCCCAGCCTTCATTCAGGTGCCTCACATTATCCTCAAGTCCTCATGTTCTCAGCACAACTCAGCACTACGTATTCTCCTCTTTCTCCCTTCTTCATCTTCTCATCTGATCCCAAACCTCTCTCTGCTGCAGAGTGGGATTACACAGACCAGCCAGCACTGCCAGCCTACACAGGCTGGTAAAGTAAAAGCACTCAACCAGATTAGCTAGACAGTGACCCAGACAAAGGGCATGAGCAGAGTCCAGGTGAGCAGCTGCAATGATCCACATGTTGGTTTACAGCATCTGCCCATCACTGGTGGACCCTCTTGTATCCTGATGGCATCCAAACCATGCTTCTTCCACCCAGCCTATATTCTCTTTTTACCCTCAAGACTTAACCTGTTTGTTGAAGTCAAGGAAATAAACTAGAGGAGAACTCAACAGTGGAAAACAAGCAAAAGGGATTATGTGACCTTTCCAGAAATTTCAAATATTATCTCACTTTTTAAAAATGAAAATTTGATAAGATTTTACTCTCTTTGTCCTGCATAAACCTTCCATCTCAGAATGCTCGACAGATTGCTCTGAACCTTCTTCCATTTTTGCCTCCATCAAAATGTTTCTAAACTTTGACAGTTTGACAGTCTAAACTATTCTGTCTACCAAGCAGGTCTGTAGCCACAGACTTCCAAACCTTGTTTAGCTGCTTTAGGCTGCACAGTAACAGGATCACATTACCATTTTGAGTTCTCTGTATGTTGAAATAAGCATAAAGGACCTTTCTCTCTGCATCAGGGCACATGATCAAGTTAACCCCATCCCTGCAAGTTCCTTCCTGTGAGCACCCAACTGCACAACCTTAGCCTGCGACAAACACAAGACGTGTCTTATTTAACACTTTTTCACTACAGATGAGGCTACTGCAACTATTTCATGCTTACTGGCCTCAACAGGAAAACTTTTTGATAAGAGTAGTAGGCATGACTTCTCTTTTGAGCCCCAATGCTTTCTGAAAAAAGCATCTCTAGGGCTGCTCTAGTCTGACAATGCTCAAACAAAAGCATATACTCAGAGGAAGGTACTGTGGTACCATGTCAAAATATGCAACATCATGGAAAGACTTTCCCAGACATTAGATTTTGTTTCTGAATCTGGACCTCAGAGTTTAGCTGGACCATGTGGACCAAAGCCAGTGTTAAGATTGACACTACAACCCTATGGGCTAGCACTCACCACACTCCGTGGTCCAGCTCATTACACATGCTAAATGGCTCTAGCTCATCTGAAGGTGTCCACACCACTTAATGAAGCTAAGTGATACCCCATGCCATGCACATACCACGAAGTGGGGGCATCAGGAAACCCAACTCTCTGTCTGGCAGGTCCCAGTACTCACCCCAAGTATAGGGTTGCATCCACATGGACTGGATAAGGATGCAAGCAAGATTTGAATCCAGACACCTCTCAAAATGCAGCACCATCAGATCCCAGATGTCTCCAAGTCTTTGGTCCCAGATCCAGACTGGTATCAGGGTTGTCTCTACACCAGAAACACCATGAGATCCTTGGGCTTCTCCATACTGCCATGAGATCTGTGAGGCCCATATCAAACACTGCCCCTGTCAAAGGGGTCCTGTTCCAGAGGTCCTGCTCCAGCCAGCATGTAGGCAAGGGGAACAGCAGCTGGGGAAAAGATCCCATACACATCATCGTAACAGTGCAGATGTTTCCAAGAAGCTATGGTACCAACTTTGAACTCTGTAACCTTGTGTCAGGTGCCAGCTAGGCATGGGAAGGTGCTGAGATGGAAAGCAGTGGGACAAAAAATATGGTTCCAGAGAAAAAAATTAGCCAAGAAAGGAGACAAAACACCTTGGAGACCTGGGCCGCATTTTGAGTGTTGTCTGGTGTGTAAACCTGACTTGTGTCAAGGATGCAGCAATGCCCAGGAGGTCTGTGGCCACTGGAGAAGAGGAGGAGGAAGGCAGGGGTGATTCAGAATGTGGCAGGATTTGCTAGTAGCTACACTTAGAGGCAGTACGAAAGGATTTAAGGAGGATTTCCCCTCCAAGGGGAAAATATGTGACATCCCACTCCTTTTCCCAAGGAAGGGGTGGAAAGGAAGACCAGAGCATCCAGGAAGGAACTGGGACCTCCAGGAAAAACACTAGTTAAAATATATACAGCAGGAGCAACAGGGCTACAGGGGGTGAGGCACGTGGGGCTACACGGAGTGATGGGGTTTCATCCCCTTGCCCACAGGGACTGTCTGGGCCATGGGGAGAACATGGTGAGCTTCTTGAGGTGCAGGGTCTAACACCCTTGCCCAGCCTACCTGGTAGGATGCCTGCCTCGCACCACGGGTCAAACAGGGGTGACCAAGCGCCATGACCAATCTGCCTGTGTGAGGCAGTCCCTCCTTTCCCAGGGAACTGCAGCTACCACCAAGTTTGCACGGTGCTTTCTGAACACGGTGTTTAAAATCCAGTGGATCATTTACAAACTTTCAGTGAAACAATGGGAGGTGGGACAACCTACAGGTGCCAGACAAGCTTTTGAATACAGACATGGAAAAGAAATGCAAGAATTTTACAAGAATGAGATACTTGTCAGCTTTCCAGATCATCCCACCTCACATCATCTTCATTACCTCCCCATATGTTATACACATGTATATGATAGATCATCAGTAACCATAAAAATCAGGGGGATTATGTGTTACTTAGATAACAATTGAGAGAGATCATAAAAAAGGAATGTGAAGGAAAAAGTCAATTACAACTTCAACTCTGGAGACTTTACCATCTCTTCACATCATTAAGAATCAAACCAGACAGTCAAGGACGAGGTTCCCATAGAGGAAAGAAGTTCTTCATAAGGAGAAACTTCTCTGCATGCCACACAGCATTTTGACAGTTTCCTTTCTATTGCTGAAATTTGGCTTTTAATGAAAATGGCATATATGTAACGCAATGCAAATATGTAGCACGGATCTATGCCCATGAACACAAAGGGAAAATCCTGGGGAAGGATGGTATGGTCATTACATTAATGGTGCTGCATCTCCGCATGATGTCCCCAGTGCAGTGGAAGGCTAAGCACAACACAAGCAAATTCTAAGCACTGTTTTCTAATCAGAAAAGCTTTTAAAGGATACCTGGCCAATCCCTGCTGTGGCTGCAATCAGATTTCCTTTAAAATCATAAAAGATTGAGCTTTCCAAGGAGGAAACATCCCCATAAAATCTGCTTTGATTTGTATTTTTGTGTGCCCATTTTCTATTGCATTTGTGACAACCGAAGGGGATGCTAAAAAGTACTTCCACCACATTAAATCAAATTAAACATTTTGGGAAATCTGTTCTTGCTTTCTGGAGACTCAAGGAAAAATGTGGTGGCAGGATGCAGATGTATTTGCTACAATTTTCTTATGACTTAGGCTTAGAAGACTCACATCTTTTTTCTTATATTTCCTATAGGCTCTTTTGGTTTTCTCATCTATCCTTAAAAAAACCCAAAACAACAAACAAACAAAAAACAAACCAACAAAACAACCTGCTAAATCAAAGGCCGTAACAAGCACTTCTTACAAGTATCAATAAACCCATGTATTGAAAGAGCTGAGAATGCTTAAAATCCAGCTACAAGTTTAAGTAGCGTGTTCTTCCAGTTATCATTGCAATAGTAATCAACCTCTCCCTCTCTAAGGTAGATATCAGAAAAACAAATCATATTTTTTGAAAGATCTAGGAAAGATCAGTGGCTTTTGCAGAAATCAAAGAGAAGTAGCGATTAAAGAAGATTCCAGGAGGCAATAAAGCATTTATGCAAAATGTCTCATAAAAAAAAAAAAAAAAGGGGGAAAGAAGCTATATGGGGGGAGAGGGGGGAGAGGTACTTACACTCTTCTTCCATAACAACTATTTTAGTTTCTGAGGCTGGTAAGACTTGTGGTGCTTTCGTTGTTCCTGGGGAAATTAAGGTAAGAAAGTAGTGAACAAAATATCTATTTTGAGCAGAGAAGAGTGGGCTTAGCTACAGCAGGGAGGAGGACAAGAGCGGGTGCTGCTGGGTGGCGCAGGTTGGGGTGGCTGTCAGTGGGTTAGTACTGGTTAGAATACGCTCAGATGGGTAACTGGCTAACGGAGGCAGATAAATGGGTGCCGCTGCAGGGGACAGCACAGGGCACACCGATCCCCTCACTGTAATGGGCTTCCTGCCATTAGGATCTCTGTCGTGATAAAAAGGCAGAAATGGCTCAGGATTCACTCGGCAGGTGATGAGCAAAACTGTGGCAGGATTTCTTAGCCCTGATGGCCACGAGAGTGCAAAGACAGGATCACAGAATGCGACAGAGAGAAAAACGTGGAGTTGAAGAAAAGCTGAAATCATCTGAAGAGCCTCCATCCCACAATTATGTGCAGTTCTGCAGCACAAAGTAACGCTTGTACAAGAGATGGAGGAACATGAAACAGATGAAGGCCATGGCCCAAGGCAATACGGGAGCCGAGCACATGTACCAATTTCCTCTTTATAAACCAGGATACTGGGGAAGTCCAATGTCCGAAGTCACCAGCTCCACCCAAGCCCGCTGGCAGCAACAGCCCCTTCTGGATCAAAGCCCCTCACCACCCTCCAGATGCACAAAGGAGAAAGCACCAGGAGCCTATGCTGTGCGTGCAGCACCCTGTCAAAGACAAGGGGTGAGACCACTATGAAAAGGTAAAAGCAGAAAGATTTTTTTATAAAAGTTTGATTTTTCCTGCAGTGTTTAGCAAAGGGGGTGAGGGGTGTCACTTAAGGAGGTGTCTAGAAATTTTCTGAGAAAAAGAAGAGTCTTAAACCGTCACATCTCAGCTGAGCCCTCATGCCCACGTGATACCAATATTAGACTGTCCAATAAAGAGAACTGAGAAATGGGACATTTTTCTAAAAAAGCATCTGATTCACCTCAAAGTAATAACAATCTGAAAATAGCACCAAAGCACAATGTTTTGGCTAAGCCCAGAAGCGTTTCCTCAGAAATTGACACCCTCCCAAAGCTTTTCAATGTGAAAGCATTTATTTCTGAGCTGGGCATTTTGTGGAAATACCAGAATTGCAGAGGATAGTAACAAGGGGTAACTAAGTAACAAGGGGTCACTGCACTGCAGCCACTCTCTTTCTAAAGAAAATCTCCCATCAACGTGGTGTTTTCGGTGATTTGCAACAGATCTGCATGGTTGAAAAGGTGCTCTTTTGAAACCAAAAAATGGTACTGGAATAGAGCAAAGAGTACTTTGCAACGGCAACGCTGCCTCATCAGGCTGAGAAAATTTTACCAGGAGAGATGGAATCTCGGACCTTCACATCTGTGGGCCTGAGGGTCTCATGTGTGAGCTCCTTCTCTGCCAGTCAGGACTCAAGTAGCTCAGGAGCCTCCACCTCTGGCCTCTGCACCCCTCAAGGGGAACAGCGTGTCGGGCTGAGGACACCTCACTCCTCCACGATGGTCACCTCAAGCCTCAACAGCCACCTCTTGCAATGCCACCTCTCTACAGGGGCACCCAGAGATGTCCCCAAATCTCGCGCTCAGGACTTTTTCCCAGTCCTGGATTCACCTGTCTGTATCACAGCAAGATCACAGGACCTCCAACAATACTGATAAGGGTCAGGTCTGAAAGTGTGCTTCCAGCAAATGGTCCCAGAGCATCAGTCCCAGCCAGCCTGCCCAGGACAGGGCAGCAGTGAAGAAGAAGAATATAAAGCAGCAGAATGTACAGAAATGACAATAGGTGGAGTAAGCTTCTGGGAAAGAGGGGAAGGTTCTAAGAGGAGGCCAGCTTGCACGTCTGCTCTGATTAATTATTATAAACTGCTAGAAGTTCACAGAGCACTGTATTGAGACTTAGCCACAATGGGATCAATGCTAAGGGCCCTGGAGAAGAATGCAGGCAGGGACAGAAATCAGCACACACGTGGATTCAGAGACAAGCAGATGCCCTGAGGAGTTTTCTACTGAAAGATATCACAGAAGAAGGGAGCAGAAGTGAGGGAAGCTGTCAAGGTCCCAGGAAGGCCCAGCAGTAAGGAAAGAAAGAGACTCAAAGACAGCAAGTGCCTGGGCACAGATGAAGGCTGCTCGGCTCTGGGTAGCTCCAGAGGGAAGTGAAAAAAAGAGCGCGAAGGGGGTGACGGAGCTGCAAAAGCCTACAGCGATCACCATCATCTTGTTTATATTTGCAAGAGACTACAACTAGCATTCAAGTGCTGTCCTGCCAGGTGACCTGCAAATAGCAGCAGCAAGGTGTGCACGCAGCTGAGAGTGGCAAGCCAAAGGCAGATTTGCAAGGCAGCTTCGAAAATGGATTAACCAAGGCACTGCCCCAGCAGGGCACAGCAGGCGATCTACTGGATCTGCAGCACCTTGCAGCCTGCAGCTCCTGCTAGGAAAAGGCACAGGCCAGATCTTTGGGTGTCTTTGGTTGCTTTTCAGGTCTCAACACATTTCTGGGCAACTCAGGTGTGTCCTCAAACCCGCAGTGACCTGAGTGAGAGCAACCATCTGTCATTGTCAGACAGCATGCCTTCCTGTGAAGGAAAAGTTAAACCCTGACAAATGCTGCCATTACCTGTGCATGTGGGAATCACAGAATCACAGACTGACAGGGGTTGGAAGGGACTTCTTGAGACTGTATAGTCCAACCCCCTGCCAAAGCAGGGTCACTCAGAGCAGGCTGCACAGGAACATGTCTGGGTGGGTTTGGAATATCTCCAGAGGAGACTCCACGACCTCTCTGGGCAGCCTGTACCAGTGCTCTGGCATCCTCAAAGTTCATCCTCATCTTGAGATGGAATTTCCCATGTTCCAGTTTGTGCCCATTGCCTCTTACCCTGTCACTCGTCACCACTGAAATGAGGCTGGCCCCATCCTCCTGATACCCGCCCTTTAGATATTGATAAGCATTGATGAGATCCCTTCTCAGTCTCCTCCAGGCTAAACAGACCCAGGTGTCTCAGCCTTTCCTCATCAGAGAGATGCTCCAGTCCCTTGGTGACCTTCGTAGCCCTCCATCAGACTCTCTACAGTAGTTCCTGGTCTTTCTTGAACCAGGGAGCCCAGAACTGGACACAGTACCCCCGATGTGGCATCACCAGTGCAAAGCAGAGGGGGAAGGGGCAGTTTGAAGTTGTAGTGGCCTGGTGTGCATGTTCCTGGTGCCATAAGCTGTGTGCAGGATCAGAGCCTTGCAGCAGGCACTGCTCAATCACACTCTTCCTCTTGTGAAAGGGGATTGCTGGTGACTGGGAGGGTGAGTGGCAGAGGCAGACAGGGCTCTGATGGCTGGTACATGCCACCCGTGCATGTTGCGCATGGGGAGAGGGGGTTGCACGTGCAGCTCCCAGTGAAAACAGGAACAGTTTACGTTGCAATGAGACAGCCAGAGCGTGAGTCAGAAGAAAAGGGGTGGCATTGTCTCAGTTAGCTTGCTCTAGACACATTTCATATCATGATAGGAAAGAAACACAGCAGAGTGGTAGGGCTACCTTCATAGACATGAAGCATGAAGGCATGGAGGTTTGAACACAGACAGCCTTTCCCAGACTTTGCAAGCACTGGGTCTTTACTGGCTTGCACAGAGTAACTGAGGGGGAGGCTACGTGACACGGCAGCTTCACAGAACAAAAGATTCAGGACTGCAAACACTGCTCAGGCAGAGGTTAATAGAGAAAATAATGCCAGAAAGCAGCAGGAGAGAACTACCTTCCTTCACATTTGACTGATGCTAATAAGAGCACAACAGAGAAACCAGATCACACCAAAGGGCTGCAGAGCAGAGCCCAGGCTCCCGCAGTGGCCCATTGTGAATGGCAGGAGGAAGAGCTTAGGAAACAGAGCTTGTACACTCATCCCTCCTCTAGTCACACCCTCTCAGCTTCTGGCAACCACTGTAGGGACTTTCTGAGCTGGAGGGTGCATCCAAACCATCATGTTAAGCAATATAATTATTATGACCAAGATAATAACAAAACCACCTAACCTCAGACTCCATCCGCTGAGCTCTATGAGATGGAGCACACATTCTAGGATGAAAACCAGAAGCAACTTCACTCATCACAAAGCTATGGTGTAATTACTTGTCTTCTGGTGAGTTTTGCTTCTCAGAAATTCTTTTAAAAAAGAAAAAATCAAGCCCGCCAGCTTTCTTTCCTCCTTACCCCTTTTAAAAAATACATAGACTGTAAGTTTATTTAAAATGTAATTTAACCACATTGCCAGTGACAGATAACAAAGATAAACATTTATGCTAAGCTGCATTTTTCTTATCTCCCAAGATTGTTTTACTCGATATCCTGAAAGCACGAAACAAAATACAAGACAGATCATATGCAGAACCTCCCAATTTCTGTTTGAATGGCAGACAGCTCAAGACATTTGCTGGCTTCTTCACTTACCACTTTTCACATTCAGACTGCCTTT
>NW_009649708.1:714824-726165 GCF_000708025.1 Charadrius vociferus
TTTCCCTAAAACGTTCTCCGCTTCACAGCTGTACTCTCCAGCATCTTCCAGCTTCACCTTGTTGAACTGCAGTCTGGAAATCTTTCTGTTGAAAAGTACAGCAGACATTTCTTACTCAATTGCTAACCATTCTCATGAATTGATAACCATTCCTAGCCCTGGTATGCTGCCCAGTATGTCACCCCTTCTTTAGAGGATGGGCTGCCTGACCTCACAAGCTGAATAGGTACTCAAGCTTGGTCAGGATTCAGATGGGATCCTTCCCAGCAGCCACAACCACCTAATGGTTTTCTTAAATGAACATTTCCTAAATCAACACCTCCCTCCGAACTCACTGCTCCTAGCATGTTGCCATGGTTTGGTCTGACACCTGCTCTCATTCGCACGGAAAGTCTTGCAAGGGGTTGAGCCCAAGAGTCCCAGCATCCCAACACACAGACTTTCTGCACTGGAGAAAAACCACTTCACTAATGGACAGCGGAATCTGCCTGCGATATGGAGATGTGGAGGTGAGATGCATGTTCTGCACCTTCCTCTGCAAGGAGATTAAGCAGTCCAGTGCTTCAGCGGCTGCATTCAGCAGTGCCACACACCCCAACGCAAACACCCCTGGGGTCAGGGATGACTCATTCCTTTCCAGCCTGCAACTCAAAACCCTGTGGTTTGACTTAGACAGCTTGTAGCTTTATCTGGGCCAACAAATAGGGCAAGAACTTTGTCTCCCCCAAATATACACACTCTAATGTACTACAAACATGGGGGGCTGAACTGCACACAATCATCTTATCAGCCAGAAGTGCCTAGAAAGAGCAGCAGACGATGTTCGTGATGATTGCCCGTGTCACCTAACAACCTGTGCTGTGTGCTTCATGGAAGCAGGAACAGCTCTGTGGCAGAGCTCTGTGGCACTACAGGGAAGACGAGCACTGCTTTTCCCACCAGCTATGACTGACGTCTCATTCTCTGGGATGCCTTTCTGACTAATAGGCAAAACCTTTTGTTGTCCTAGAGGTCTATAGGAGCCTTCAACACACTGAATGCCACTCATGAGACCACAGTGGGACTCCCACATTAGGCCCTCTGTTTTACTACATTTCCTTCTATTTTATCCATCTTATCGAAAACCACCCTGTGCACTCTTCTCATGAGAACATGTCTCTGCTTTCTACCCCAGGCTTTTATCTCAGGTCTGTGTCATACAGTCGCTTTATTTAGACTTGGAAACATTGTCAACTTTAGAAAGAGGTCCCAGTGGTCTATGTCACCGAAGGCAAATAAAATTCCTTTTATGTGGAAAATAATCATTAGCTTTGGACATATTTGCAATGTTACATGTGTCATCTGAGAAGGACTTTTCTTTGCAAATCATCGTCCATAGGAATCATCGGCCTTTCTGTGCAAATCATCGTCCATAGGAAGTCCTTCACAGAAGCACACCGGCGTCTTTAACACCCTGGCATGCTGTTCTACTGGGAGGCACGGCGCAAGGACACAGCATGAACATCTCAATACTTATATTAGCAAATTAAAAGCACTTGGAGACAACTTGGTACAGCTCCCAGGGTACAGGCGCTGCCCTGTTTTACAGGATGCGGTCAAGTGTTCAGTTGCACGAGTTTAGGCCCCATGTTGAACAATTTTTAAATGAATGTTGACAGTATGCAAAGATCTCTTGAATCCCTCTAATCCTAGGTCTCCCCTAATCCACTGTACAAAGCCAGTTATTTGGGCCAACATGTTCCAACATGAGTGCCTAAACAAACGGGCTGATTCAGAGTGGTGCACAGCTGCCTTGACTCCCAGTGCTGTACACTGCTCTGAATCTTAGATCTCTTAGAGCAACCTGCAACAGTCCTGGGCATCGTGGTCCTCACCGCTGTCATGCCTTAGGAGCCAAGCAGCACCCAAGTGCAAATGCAAAGCATTTAAGGGTCTCCAGGGCCTGTTGCTGCCCGGTAGCAGTTGGGGAGGTACAATGGGGGTCTGACGAAGGGGGTTGTTGCTGGTGGGCTGTAGTGCCCAGTCCAGGACCACATTCCAACACTCGGCAAAGGGGCGAGGGGGAGCTCTTGGTACTACTGCATGCAACCCCAATGAGACTGCCCCCACCACAGCCCAGCCATTCCTTTCTCTCAGCTGCCTCAACCCTCATTGACAGAATACAGCATTTGTTTCCTAAACCGCCCCCATGACAGGCTTGTAGCTATTGCTGCAAAACAGAGCAAAAAGGCAGGTAGCACGTGTTGAAAGCAGCTTGGAAGAGCGAGGCTCTAACTCAAAGTCCTGTAGAAAACACCACCCTCGCACACCAGCATGCTGAGGCTATCTGCCAGTGCAGAGCTGAAAGCATTAATGAACACACTGCCTTCAGCTGCTGGAGGACAGATATTCTAATGATAATTGGCTGTGTTGCAACCTCATATGCACAGCACATTTCACTGTGTGCAGCAACTGGAAAAACCCACTACAGCATTAGAGTATCACCTATGTACGTGATCTTTCAGAGATAAAGGGTTTTAAGGAAACAAATTAGTAAGTTATTAGTGACAGAAAAGGCTAATGAAAGGGGACACACCTGACAGATTCATCTCTAAGAACAGGACGAGAGACATTTGGTCTTTTACCTGGAAGTGGAGAGGAATGTGAGCAGAATAAAAAGCAATGTTGGCATTTATAGCTTATCAGCATCAAGGTGAAACCAAAGAGGCATTTTGTTTTAATGCACAAGACTGTTGTATTGTCAAAAGAGCTTATTTTTATTTTCCATCACAGTTTGATGGTTCTCCTGGACTGTATGATCCCCTTGAAAAATCAAGAGCTTTTTCTTGCTTTTCATACCCCAGACCAATGGTGTAGCTACTCTTGGTCCCCACACTATGCTGCATAATGGCAGGTAACAGACTTGGCAGAGAGAGATGAAGGGTACAGACGAGGAACTGTTTTAATGTGCATCACAGCCCAAGTAAAGAGAATTTCCCTACTGCAGGAAGCACTGAAACAACCGGAGAGACAACCTTGTTTCATGGCATTAGTCATGCACCTTTTAATTCACATGGATAATGCCTGTGCAGTAGAAGAAAGAGACTAGACCTTGCTTGATTTGCATGTGGCAAAGACAAAGATGACCAGCCTGTCTTTGTTCTATTTTACTATCTCCAAGTGCTACTGAAATATCTCACGAATGACTACCAAATTAGTTTTTCAAGTTCGTGTTCTTCCTCCTGCTGCCCCCAAGGGCAGGTACTTTGTTCACCTGAGGGCTGAGGCGTGTTTTTACAGAAATATCAAGTAGCAGCATACAAGGAATTATGCTGTGCACAGGAGTTCTGTATCAAGTCCCCTGCTGCCCTTCTGGGTAGCATGTCTCTTGGGGATGCCAGCCCCTGGGAAAGCCCTACCATGTGCATTCACAAGGGTGCCTGGCTGCCAGAGGATGCCATTCTTCTGGAGGAAGGCGCTGCCCCGGGCTGTTTGTTCAGTGAAAGGGCCAGGGTCACTGACAGATCCCATCATTTCACTGCAGTGCAACTCTGTTGACATTTCTTTACTCCAGGGGAAAATCTGCTTCATTGTCTTTTCTGACCCTCAGCACATATGACTTAGCCACGCACTAATTATCTCCTGTAGTGCCAGTGGAGGAATAAGCCATGGGGAATATGTTGTCTGCAAGCTCTGGGAGATAGGATTCACAAGGAGACCTTCAGCCTGGCCAGAAGAAGATCCCCCAAAATACCTTTCTGGCCAAGAGAAAAGAGTCCCCCAGAGGGAGGTTTGGAGTGATGAGTACATCACCCTCTGCAGTGCCAATCTCCAGACTACAATGGGAAACAGGGAGATCAGCCCTTGGCTGGGACCTACACAAAGAGCCTGGCAAATTCTGGCCGGGAAGGGTGGCCTCATCTTCTGTAATTTAGACATCTCAGAGTTAGACATCTAAATGTGAGCTTGGGCCCTAAGGCCTCCAGTATAGTCAGAGGAAAAGAAACAGGCACTTCATCTCAGCCAAGAAGGAACTTTTCATGACAGGAGTCATGTTCCCACCAGCACTTTGGTCAAGCTTGAATCATTTTTCTCCTCTTCCTTACTGCCAAGTGGAAATGGGACCATCTTCCCAGGTCATCTCCTCACAAACCCATTCATCTCAGAGTGTGTGAGCAGGAGAGCAGAAGCCATGAGACACCTACGTCTCACTGAGGACTCAGTGTTCCCAGTGTGTGTTCAGCCACTTCTGCACGGTTCAGGACAAAAATAGCTCTAGGATTACTACTGTTGTCGCATTTTATTAGTCTTCTAAAAATAGAGTAGCTAACACATAAGTAGTAAAGAAGTCAAGGAATTAGCTGGTGAAGAGAATTTGAAGACTACACCCTATGTGGCCCCTAAATTGTCAATGAAGAACACTGCACATAGTAAACGCACCTGAGATCCTAGGAAAAGGAAATTCCCAAACATGACCCTTGCAAAGGACACACCGAATACACTGCTGTGGTTACCAATTAACTCCATTCCTCTCTGTTCGCACAGAGAGACGGTGGCAGGAAGCTCACCAATATTGCAGAGAGCAAAAAGGCCGGCAATTGCTGTAACATGACTGCTTACACTCCTGCCAAAGATTTAATTGGTGCCTACGTACTGTCCTGGCACTCTGCACAGTGGTGCATCTGCCCCGAGAGAGCAGGTTAATGATTGGCAAGAAGATTCAGAATATCCAATTCCTCAGCTTATGGTCAAGAAGTGATATCCAGCAACCATCAAACATCAGGCAGCCACACTGGCTGGAGCAGGGGCTTTCAGTGCCCTGGCCTCAGGGAACACATTCGTCTTCCCCAGCACACAGTGGGATAAAATCAGGTAGCAGAGACCACTGCAATGCAAAGCAGAGTGGGGGTGACTGTAGCAAAGCACCTCTGTCCGACAAGACAGAAGTGGCAGCCAGGAGTATTGTCTCCCCTGCACAGCCAGATGGAAACCACCCCAATCTCTTCCCTGCCCTTCAGTTACAGAGCTGCACAACAGAGCTGGGCAAGCTGGCTGTGCCTTGCAGTGCTTGAGAAAAACAAGTGGCCCTGTGCTGGCTGCTGTGTACTCTAGGGCATGATCTGGCTAGCTCAGGATTAGCTACAGAAACAGCAAATAGGAAAGGGAAAAAAAAAATGCCCTCAAGCAAAGCAATCAAATAACAGAGGTAAGGACAGGAAGGTTCGGACTTTTCAGCTTGGCCATCATCCCTTCTGCAGTGGGTGAGGTCCTCCTTTCCTCCTCCCCTCACACCATTATCTGCCCCACTCAGTGTGTGACCCACTGGATCTGTGGGAGAAGCAGGCGTGGGAGACAGCTAATGTCCTTGAGGGTGCCCAGCACAGGACCAACCATCCCCTGACGCCCTCTGCCTGCTCTCTCCTACCCCTGTCCCCCAACATTAAAGTGCTTTTCTAACCTGAAAAGCAGATTTGCCCCTTCTCTGCTCAGCAGTGCTCTTGTCTCTCTGTGCCCAGGCTTGGGACAGGCTGATTTTAAAAGGAAGACTCCACCAGTCCTCACTCTGCAGAGCTGACACTGACACTGGTCTCACAGTGAGAGCAAGAGTCCCTTCTGGGTCAGGCAACGTCAACAAAAGGGGAAAAGATCAATAAGTACCCTCCAAAGAGCAGGGCCACTTGTGCAACCCCCCTCCATCCTCAAATTCAGCCTGGGGCTGCATCGCTGAATTGCCACAGATGTTCCCACAATGGGAAGAGGTGTAGGGCAACACAGGCTGCATAACACAACCACACCAGTCCCTGGAGTGGACTTTGTGGCCACTCTGTTGAGAGGCAAACCCCTGTGTGCTGCTGCTCTTTGTGCCAGGCGAGTCTGTGGCAGCTGCCAGGGTGTGAAATCAATAAATAAGCAAAATCTGAATTTTGGGTTAAGGCTGATGCACAGACCCAATGTCAGTGCGTGGTTCCCTGTATTATTTGTCCTGGAATTGAAGGCAATTGATCCATCCCATGAATGTTTCCTCCAGCCCCAATGCCAGGATTTGAATTTCTTTGAGAAAATGTAGATCCTGGAGCAGTACTCCGAGGTCAGCTCAGAGCAGGTTCTTTCCCTGCTTACTGTAATATCTCACGGGAGTTAGACATTACAACCTTCCAGCACCAAATGTGGAACAGATACCTCCCTGCCCTGAAAAGCACGTGAGCGTATGACCTCCATAGAGAGTCAAGACACCCCCAGTAGGTGAGGAGCCAGGATAGTGTGCAGAGGTCTCACTATCTTAGCAACAAAAACACAAACTCGTCCTGTAGCGGGGAAGGGAAGAGAGGGTTGGTGCTGCTGAGGAGCAGGCACAGAGGTCCTAGTTTGGAAGTGTATCACACATTAGATGGAGGCTGATACCCTGGGCAAATCAGAGGCAGGACCAAAACTTCAGGGATTGCCAGAAGCAGGTAGATCTGAGAGGGCCTTTAAAGCAAAGTTTTTAAGAATTGGGGGAGAAGGAGAGGGAGGTGCCATACTAAAAGCAGCTGTCTTGGGGGGGAGCCCTGTGCAGGGCACAGGAATGGAGATGAGCAGTGCCAGGCTGCAAATGCTCAGCTCTGGTAAAAGCACTTGTGGGAACAGAAGTAATGGGAAAAGGATGGCACCTCCAGATGGACAGAGAACTACCCCTCCAAAACCTCTGCGAAACATATCACCATGGTGGTACACAGGGTAGTGCAAGAGATTCAGTTACGGTTTTGGGGCTGCTTTCTGAGTTTGGAGCCTTTGGGATGTATGTCATTCTTGTCTTCCTAATTTTTCTGCAACTGCTATGTGCCACAGTACCTCACCAGAGCCTGATCCGTTGGCAAATTCATGGTGGTCGGTATATAATGTGCTGCCCCAGATGAACTGCCTGCAGCCTCAGCCCTTACCCCAGCCCTCCTCACGCAAGGCAAAGCATTTTAACCTAAATTGGATGAATGGGATTTCAGCTCATGTCTCAATGACTGCTTTAACCTAATCTGTGACATTTTGCAACCACAGCAGGCTAAGGTCTGTAGGGAGAGATTTACTTTTTTTTTTTTTTTAAGCAGCCAACATCACTGGAAAAATCACATAAAATTTCAGACACATAAAGTTCCTTCCATCTTTAAGTTTGCACACACCATCAGCTGAAACAGCCCATCATCTGACTGTAACTTGTATAGCCACACTATAACTCAGTCAAGTTTGATTAAATGCCCATTCCCTGAATCTCTTAGGAGCCCCAGCTTGAAAAGTTTGATTGTTAGCTCAAGACCCAACTGCTTCTCCTTTCAGTTCTCAAATTCCCTGGTTCAGTCCCAGGTGCATTGGCCAAGATGATGTCCATCATCTCCTTTAAAACAACAAACATACAAACAAAGGAGATGCTCTCCTTCACACCCCCCTCCAATAAAGTGCCTTCAGCAGCTAAAACCAAATCCCAAATATCAGAGACTTATAATGACATCGTGAGAGTTAGCAAGGCAGAAGGTCCCCTGGTGATTATAACAACACCGGTGCTTGAGAAGAGTCTTAGCTTCAAGGCATCTGGAATGGCTCTTGCAAGATCCATTGTCAAATGAGTTTTTTCCTTTGTTTAAAAATGTCAGCCTGAAGACCACTGCCAGAGTGGTGGTATAGCCTGCTTGGGTTCACTCTGGCTCCCACA
This sequence comes from Charadrius vociferus, assembly GCF_000708025.1. Taxonomy (NCBI): domain Eukaryota; kingdom Metazoa; phylum Chordata; class Aves; order Charadriiformes; family Charadriidae; genus Charadrius; species Charadrius vociferus. The sequence goes on from NW_009649708.1 coordinate 722,485, forward strand.
AGGCTTCAGCAGTTCTCTTTGCCCCTCCTTGTCTCCAGGCTTAATTAGGAAATCATTTATCTTTCTTTATTGGCACTCTCTTTCCCCTGCTGCTTTGGCTTTTTTTTTTTTTTTTTGCTTTCATTCCAGAGCAGTGAGCTGTACAGGGAAGACCACAGCCCCATTCATTGTGGGTGGGGAATAATCTACAGCAGGGAGCTCTACAAGGAAGACCCCAGCAATGAATCTGCCCCAAATAACATCGCCTGAGGGACTACTGTACAGAAACAGGAGAGGGGGGTATCCCTTGGCTCCACTTACAGGCTAACAATAGGGATTCCTGGTGATACTGAAAGTAGGACACTACTCCCAAGGGATGTCATATGGTCAGCCTGTCCCAAACTGAACTGCCAACCCCGTTCAATCTAATGATACGCATACTTCACCACTCCAGCAATCTCCCTTGGTAAAAGAGCACACAAAAAGAGGCTGTAAGGACAGCCACAGCTAGGAGACTACCAGGCTCCCGGACCTGCTCTGACTCCAGGTGAAGATCTACATGTCTCAGGGCTGAGACTTGAGCACAGCCTGCTGTGGGGTAGGTTCTCTACACCTCTGCAAACAGAAGCTCCCTTGGCTTTCTCCACAATTCGCATTTTACCGTTAGCTAGGATAGTCAGAGAGTCAAAACCCAACCTTAACTTCTTGGGAGCCAGTGGCCTTAATGAGATCTCAGATGCACTCCGCAGAAAATGGTGTCGCTTTAGCAGCTCGGAGGGAGAGTCACACACTATGCTGTACTTCCACTATTGCATGCATTTCTTCCTGGGTAATTTCCCTAGGTTCCCTACCAACTGTGTTTTATTTAAATTGAGCCAGTGATAAAATTCCAGCCAATAATTTCTTCCACCTTAAAGAGAAGTTTCCTCTTTGTGCAAGCTAGGCTTGCCCCAGCCTGTTACTAATTACAGATGGAACATGCAGTTCAGAAAGCAGGAATCAGAATTGATCCCCTCCCTCCAGCAAATACCCATTGAAAAGAATTGATGGCACCAGAAGTTTTGCCGGTAAGTTTAAAAAACAAGAGGGAAGTTGACTGATGGAAAAGCTGACATGCAGTTAACTGCTCCACTCCTCCTTACAACATATACTTCCCTTATTTTCAAGGAGATCTCCTACTCTAGCAAGGCCAGTGGGATCAGATGAAAACTTGATCACAATAAAAAGGGCTTCACTCGTGCTTTCTAGTTAGAGATCTCAAGGCTCTTTGAACACACAGAGAGGGAAGCCAGGCACAGAGCACTAGAGAAATGAGTCACAGAGGGCAACCATGTTCTTGTCTCCCATCCTAATCCTCTGCATGTTGCCTAAGGACCACAGAACTGCAGACAAAAGGTCCAATGCAGAGCTGTGCCCAGCTCCTCTGGGGACTCACAGGGCTAAGGGAAAAACTATGGACAACACCTCCTCATCCTGGCAGGGCTCATTTTGCCTGGCTCCATCAGACAACCCTACTAGGTCTTTGGATTAAACTTTTAAAGAAATGACCCTGTGCAGCTGCCCAGGTGCTGCATAGTCCATGAAACTTTTTTGCCTTGTGTACTTTATGAAAGTCCCTCCCCAGTGCTCTATTTCTAGCCCTCTGGAAACCCTGCTTTACTCTGAACTGAAAGGAAGAGCAGAGGATTACCTGGAGACCAGTGTCATCTCTAAGTGGACCCAGATGTATAAACCCCATTATTCTTGAATTAACCATCATAGAGCAAGAATTCCTTTCTGAGCTTTACAGTTTAGGATGCTTATCCTTCCCTGGAGTCCTCTCCTAACATGCTGGAAGTAATGATGTGTACCCATATCCCATGTCCAGTTTTGGGTCTCTCTACTCAACTCAGTCCCATTAGCTACTTAATGGAGGTACGCAAAGTCAGGAGGGCTCCCTCGATCCTCAGCCTCCATGCACAGTGCAATTTTTAATGTTTATCGCATGCAGTCAAGACCAGAAGGAGGCAGGTCCAATGCCAGAAAGCACTCTGCCCTCGAGGTGTTTCCAAGCACTGAGACCTAGCAAACCCAGTGGAGAGGAGAGCCTGAAAGGTGAGGATGCCAGACGGGCCATGCGCAGACCCATCCAGATCTGCTTGGAGAAGTGTTCCTGCACTGCTGACTGGTCAACAAGGAGAAACTGGTCATCAAGGGGCAACTGATCAACAAGGGGTTATCGTCTCAGAGCTGTCCCAGCTTGACAGCTGCTTCAGTCTAGTCTCCATAGCCAGACCCCAGTCCCAGACAGGCAACCTCTCCACTTAATGGCATGGTTTAATAGCAGCAGGCAGCAGAAGCAGGGATGGGAAACAATTCTGGGGGCAGATCAGTGGGGAACGCTTTGGGCTCACACCTTTGCTGCTGTGGGAGCCTCAGACACTGGAGGAGGCAGGTGCTCAGCTTTCTTTAAAATGTTTATCCTTGGGCTTATTTTGCCAGCAGGAAGCACTTCTAGCATGCATATGTCTTTGGCCTGTCACTGGCAGGCTGTGAGCCAATGTGTTGCCATGGAAATTGGTAAATGCAAAATTACTACTTGACAGCAGTGTCCTGAGGAAAGAGGATCAACCTTCTTCCATATGTTTATGTCTCTGACCCAGGGAGTGTGTGCCCCGCCCAGCACCGCTGTGGGTGGGATGCCATCCTGTCACAGCTTCGTGCTGGACGCAGGGTTCCAGGAGGTAAGGAAGGACTATAATTTCTGGGAGTACAGCAGGGAAAAGCTGCACAAGGCACTTCTCACCATCACCAGGATCCCTCCCCAGAGAGTTTTGCTGGGTGTTTGGTCTGGGGCTGATTGCTTGCTAGCTCTGAGGGAAATAGCTCCCCAAGATCCCTGTGAGACCCCAGCGCCAGCAAGCTCAGGGTCCCCCGAGCTGCCTGCCCGCAGGGATGCAATGTCCACATGGGGTGGACCAGCAGGCTTCCCACGCCTGGTTGCAGCGGGTGGTGCAGACGTTCCTCCAGGGCAGCCCAGCTCCAGTACCCATTGGTAAACAACTAAGGCCCTGAGGCTGACAAGGGCCGCAGACATACTGAGGGCAACAGAGCAGAGAGGCAGGCACAGTTCTGCCCTCCCTCTGCTGCCCGCAAGCCCACACAGCCCTTCCTGAGCAGATGGCATCCTCTAGATACAGGCCAGTTATCCTGAGTCCACTGGTGTTTCTAGCCTAAGCCTTCCACTGACCCCCTCTCTGCCTCATCCCAAAACAGCCACAAATCCTACAGTTATTACAAAGGAGGTCAACCATTTTGGGTGTGACTTTGAAATCAAAACCAACAGGACTGAAAATAAATTAGAGCAATTGACAATGACCCATTCGAGTACTAGTTGATTTTTCTAACTGATTTTGTAGTGGCTTCTAATTTTAAAAATTAATACCCTATCAAGTCCATAATGAGAAGGGGTGAGCTACTTTTCACACACTCAGACATAACATATGTTAGCAAAGAATTAGTTTCAAGTTTTCCAAGGTTTTGGGCAGTTGCAAGCTGACTTTGCTGCTGGCTAGGTCAGGATAATGAGTGTAAGCATAGTCACAATTATGGAATAATTTTAAGATACATCATATGTGAATATTTGGCCTTGAAAACTACCAACATGGTCCATTTAAATCAATTCCCAGTGAGTATTAGCAATTTCCCAGCTAGCAGGGAAAG
>NW_009649708.1:726199-729311 GCF_000708025.1 Charadrius vociferus
AAGAGTTATCTCCCCAGGTCACTGGACACCCGTCTCAGATACCCAATGCCACCATTACCCAAGCAGAGCCCCACCTACAAACCCAGCATCTACCCTGTGCGCGCCTTGCTTCTCTTGGCTAGTCTTTGAGGAAACTAGGGATCTTGCTCACTCTCCCAGGCATGGTAAATGTGTGGTCCTGTGCCCCCGAGGAAGCATCTCAGTATCACTCAGCACAGCACCACTTCTAGCCACAGTCCCCCAGACCCAGACACTCAGTGTTAGTGAGCAGAGGCAGAGCAGCCCCATAGAATACTTACTTGCCATTCCCATACTTGATCCGAATGTCTTTGCTCTTCTTCAGCTCTTTGCCATCTTTAAACCATTTGTAGGAGGGCTGAGGGTTTCCAGCAGTCGCCTCACATTTCAGTGAAATCTTTTCACCGACATGAACGTTTGGGCTTTTCAGTTTCTTCAGTTTGGGAGGGACAGCTACAAAAAGAGAAACCAGACAATGTGAAACCTGCCTTTTTCAGAGGCTGTGCACAAGCGATGTGAGCCCACCGATCCACGGTCCCTGGGAAAAGCTCTTGCTGCTCCTGCTGCTGCATGATGGCTGGAGAGGGGCTGCACGCCATCTTGACTCCCCAGGTTTTACCAGCGCACAGGCAGGGAAGGAGCACAGAGTCAGAAATATCTACGTGGGGAATACAGGGAGACCCCAGGTTTGGCTCGCTCTTTTCTCTGCTCCATGGCTGCCCTTACTCATGCAGGAGGGAACCATGGTCTCCTGCTAGCCCGGGAGTTTGTTCTGCTCATCCAGCCAGGCATGCAGGAGCTCAAGTTCTTCGGAGACTATTTTTCCCATCATCCTGCCATTGCTATCGATGATTACCAACACCTACATGACCGCTGCCAATGGGCACGCTGGCAATCCCACAACCCCACCAACCACAGCCGGAGTGTTTTGCTGAAGAAGGAGCAGGGACAGGTCATGGGGAGCGGTCCCCTATCCCTTGGCAGTGTGTGCCATGGATGCTCCATGCCTGCTGCTAAGACGGACGGTCAGTCATTCAGCACAACAGCAGCAGCAGAGCAACAGCCACTGAGAGGGGCTGCAATGAAAACCTGCATGTATAAAGGATAAGAAGGGGAGAGACAGCTATTCTTCAGGTCACAGTTAGAAAAATGAAAGAATAAAGCTATTTAAAACAGTTTTAGGACCTGCAATGTCAGGCTGGCCAGCAACCTTTCCAGTCTGAAGCCTGGCTCTGCACGTGATCTTCCCTGGGTTTTTTCAGAGAGGTGATTTTACCAGGCACCTGGAACATCAGGCAGAGAGGGAGACACTTCTTATCAACCTCTGCCAGGCTTTATATTAAACCTGACAAGAAAGGATTAGCTGGCTTGCAATTTTCCTTTCAACTTACAGCTCTGCACTCTTCTAGCTCCCTTTTTCATTCTCAGTGTTAACCTTAAAAAAGAAAATAGCAAGTTGCTGGTTTTGCCTTAAGAATATTGGTAACAATGGTTTCCACTTGTCTAAGATGTGTTACAGATAAAGTATTTCCTCTGTCTAATATGCACAAGCTGTCTTTTAATTGCCTAGTGCATTCTGATCTTGCGATATGGAAGAACAATCAAAGGAGGAGGAATGGGATGGGTTTCATTAGAGCAATCACTATTTTATAGACCTTTGTATGTCTCCACTCATTCTTCATGCCAAGCTAAGTTATCGTAGGTTGGTTTTATTTAAAGACGGTTTTCGGTGAATGTGAAAAAATAAATAAAAAAAATAAAAAGCACAGCAATCATCAGGCATATGCTCCCATGGCAGAAAGCTCTGAGGACTCTCATATTCCTTTGATTTATGTGCGAGGGTATAAGAAGCTAAATTGTCCTTAATGGAAAAGATACAAACATGGACAGAGATAGAATAGTTCAGGGTAACGCGAATTGGCTGGGCAAAGCTCACAGTGATGGAAAGGCGAACCCAGAGACGTCTGTGACTGGAGAGGAGAGGTGCCTGGCAGCGCCTGGGTGGGCAATGCAGTAGGTCTGGTCCCAAGCGCTCCAGACCTCCCGCTGGCTCTGTGCTGCACAGCCACGCTGGTGCCGAGGCACAGGAGCAAATTTAAGATCCAGGAAAGTGAAGGAAGCATGTTTAGCACACCAAGGAAAAAGAATAAACTCCACCAAATATTCTACCTAGAAACCTGTGCAACCTGCAACAGGATGGGGAGGGCTGCACGTGTGCTAGCAGGGCAGGGACAGCACAAAAAATGGCTTGGACAGCTGCAGGTAATTGCTTCAGGCTGCACACTGACGTCTCGCACCACTTCCCAGGTCACTGTGCTTTGGCACAGTCAGAGAGACTTCCGAACAAAACCGATCCCAGCTTTCCCCAAATTTGAGGACTTCTGTGAAAATCCAAGGTGCCCTGGGCTTTGTGAAGCCAATATCCTTGATCCTTGCCTGGAAATGGGTCACCCAGAAGAGCAGGAAGGCAATGAATGGAGAAGAGTGCTTGTCTCTTCTCAGAACACCATGCACAGAGAGCTGGGAAGGTAAACAGGACCTTGCTTTTACAGGGGTCATTTTGGGGAACAGAGAAATAGACTCTGTCAAATATTTATTCTGTCTGAATGTTTGTGTCAGTTGGCTCCTATTGTACACTGAGGTCACCCTGTACCATGCCAACAGTATACATATGCCTTAAATACTGGGAAGGTCCTGACCTTGGCATTGGTGCATCTGCTTCGTATTATTTCTAGGCTTGTGGTCTGCAGAATTACAAAGTAGGCAGCATGGCCTGGGAGAAAGATGTGTCAGCCCTGCCCCTGTCCCCAGAAAATGCTGGCAAGAGCAGAGCAAAGCCCAGAAACCTGAAGATCATTGAAGTAGAGGGCCAAGGACAAGCAAGAAACCTTCCAAGATCTCTATTCCCCGGTTCCTCCCCACATCTCACCCAAACCTATGCACCTCTTGCACCTTCTGCTTTTGGCCTCCAGTAATAAATTACATGACATTCCCAAATAGGCAGGTCCAAAGAGACAGAGATGGAGCTGACACTAACACAGGGCAGGGGCTCTGCCTGTTTCACACCCCTCCAGCAAAGAGTCCAACCCCCCCC
>NW_009649708.1:729336-765810 GCF_000708025.1 Charadrius vociferus
CGAGCCACCACCCCCCCCCCCCCCCCCAAAAAAAAAGCCCAGATCACATTATCTTCGGCTGTCTTACTACAGGAGGGAAAGGGACTGTGCATTCATGGATTGTAATTCCCTGGTGGAATCAGACAGGCCAGTGAAAGGGGAACCTAATCCAGAAATATTTTGGACTGTGTCTGGGAAAAGTGCTGTGCACGAAGAAACAGAGCTGTGGTCCCTGACTCCCAGCACATCTGTGTGCTTTACTGCTGCACTACAAGTGTGGCTTCTGCTTGGACAGCGGCATGGGAAGAGCATGCAGAGCCCCAAGCCTGGGGACACAGCATCCAGAGACACCTGCAGGCTGCTCCAGTTGAAAGGGAAGCCTAGCCTTGGTCTCCTGGAAGGGCTGCTCTGGGCAGGAAAGTCTCTCTTCATAACTCCTGCATCTTTTAGAAAAACACAGGAATCCTCATTTAGAGCCATTAACTGCTGATGAGTCTGCTTAATGCCAGCTGAAGACCTTCTGCTGTTTTTCATTCGTATTGTTTAAACTTGTAGCCTTTATTCCTAGCCTGAATTTCTCTAACTTTGGCTTCCAGCCAAGACATCTCTCTGCCTTTCTCTGGTAAATTTGAACCCCATCTAGCAACCAGAAACCTCTTCCCTTTTTAGGTACTTGCAAACTATGAATGAATCACCTTTTAACCTTCTCCAGCAGTAAACTCAAGTAGCTTGAGAGACCAAAGCAGGACACAGAGTGCTAATAGTGGAGTACATCAAAGACAAAGTTTTCGGTTTTTTTCAGCTTCAACATCGACCCGTTTCCTATCTCTGCCCCATACAAATCACAGAGTTGCAGCTCTGAAAGTCGTGAGCTTGGTTCAAACAGACAAGAAAATTTTAAAAGTGCCCCCTTTCTTTTCTGCTCTGAACATTTTGGTCAGTTTAATCTCCTCCTTGTTTGGTACTTTTTCAAACACGTTGGGAAAACAAAGTCACTAGCTTCATACGTATCAAGATAACACACTATCCCTGGCAAACAGTCTCAGATGTATACCAGGTAGGGTCCAGGTCCAATTTCCCCATGTTTCCACCAGGTCCCAGCTTCCCAGCCTCCTCCGCACAGGTTACTGGTGCTCAGATGTGGCCAGTACAGCTTTTGTTAGAGCCAAAACACTGAACCAGGGCCACCCAAGTCACCCCATCATCCTGGTGCAGGCTGAGCTGAAGCTGCTGTTTCAGCTCCTCATCATCTGAATCTCATGGCTCTGGTCTACCAGCTCACGGTCTCCTCCACAGCTAGTTTAGCAACACACACCACTCAGCCACAAATGTTGCTGGGTTCTTGAAAACTGAGAAGAGATTTTTGCCTGTGCTTGTCAGTTTGAGGCTACAGGTAGCTTTGGGCAATCATTTAGGATCCATATCTCTGGTTACCTTGCAATCCTGTCAACACCTCCTCTATCCAAATTTAAGTTTCCTCTCCATGGGGGTGAAGAACCACCAGCCTCACAAAGCCTGAGGTGTTGGACAGAAGAGGCAGCTGTACTCCAGGCAATTTTTCTAACAGACAACTGCGTCAAGGGTATGCCATGCTGCAGAAAGGAATGTTTAATCCTGGTAGAGCTGAGACCAACAACAAATACAGATTGTCTATAGGATTTTGCTCACTCCAAGGCCGGATGAAACCCAAGCAACCATGAGATCCAGCCTATGCCATTTGTGTAAGCCATAAGAACTAAACCTAAAATGTGTCGAGGCCAGGATCAACAAAGGCACACAATTTCCTAACCTGTTTCAAGAGTTATGTTTCACTAGGAGGCCTTTGCACCCTCTGACAGCAGTTCTAGTGTCTACTGCCAAGTTATCACCTTCTCATGGAGAAGGGAGAGTTACAAAAATCTGAGCTCTAAATTACACCATATGCTTGACCATCTACCATAAAAGGACTTATATATACATACTGCTTCAATCAATTCACTTCTGATTACATAGAATATTGCATTGAAGTACCTTGATGATAACAACACCTCTTTTACTTCTTGTACCTGGAGTATGCCTGAAAGCACCTTAGAGCCTCAACTCAAAACATCATTAATCACAAACGGGCAGAGTGCCCAAACGGAGTCCAACAATGGAGCAGTAACAAAACCACATCCCACCCACAAAGCATCATCCATAAACAACCCCTTGGCAGCATAAAGCAGAAGGAAGCCATCCTGGGAAAGGTGCTCAGTGAACTCTTTACAGCCAGCAACACTTGCCACAAACACTGCTTCAAGAGCTGTGTCTTGCTCGCTGTAGGAGATCCTCCAGAGCGGACAATCTACAGACATATCTGGGATCTCTGGGCAACAGGCATCATGAGTAGACATGACTTATCTTCCTAGCCTCCTCCAGAGGATGCAGTGCCAACCACTGGAGGCTCCCCTACACTGCTTGGCACATGGCGGGTGGCAAAACATTTAGGTAGGTGGATCTGGAGAACTGGGAGGACAGGACCCTTCTGTGTCTCTCTGAGCAGCTGAGGAAGAAGGTAGCTTAGCTTGAATTACCATGGCCACAGAAAAGGAAGGCTGAAAAATGCTTTCTCACAGGAATGGGGGAGACACGAAGAGAGTTAGGATCTGCAAACTCACAGGTGATGCCTGGACATGCCTACATCAGAGTGAAGGCTTTCAGCACACTCTCCCCACCTGACTAATCCTCAGGTCAGGACACCCCTCCTCTGCAAGAAGAGGGGGGAAGCTGCAAAATGATCTCTTGGAAATGGGCTGTGTTTCTCAGACTGCCCAAGCCATTGGTCCCAGTATTGCCCTTCCACACAGGTACTGGGGCTTACAGCGTCTGGGCTATTGCACTGTGGTGGAGAACCTGCAGGTCCAGCAGTGTCTCCAAGGGTCTGTACTCCCAGTTCTCAAGGGAACAACCTGGACACCCAAAGGATGCTACAGGCACAGTCCTTGAGGCTTCCAGGCTCCTTGCCATTGAAGTACAAGATCTGGAGGCATGACACCCATGTTTTAAAGGTTGCTATTCCCCTAAGGTCCTTCTGGAGAGTCCCCACCAGTTTGCTGTTCAAAGTCTCACCAGCAGAAGTACAGGGATTTCCTTTTACATAGGGAACCTCAGATGGGAGTATTTCAGTGTTATCCCAGATGGAAAATTGTAGAATATATCTTTCCATGGGAAATGTTTTGCAGCCTCAACCTGCTCCAAATTCAAACACAAACTTTTGCAAAGATGGCAACTCCTTACCAAACAGAATTTTCCCCATTTCTATCATCTCTACTACAAGGTGAGGACACATGTCCCTGGCACAGGGTATCACCATGCAGCTCTGGAGACCAGACGTGTCTTTGGGGCATCAGCATGCTCTGAACTGTGCTAATACATCTTACTTCTTGGCTAATGCAGCACTACTGCTTCTGGTATGTTTGCTCTCTACTGTTTTTTATCAGAGGTGATGCTCCTTTGGCCCGTGTTTGCTTTGGCCTTTATTTGACAAGGAGACAAAACTGAATCTCAGCAGCAGCAGCTCCTGTGCACCTTGACTCGTGGACAATTTCAATACTGGCTGCAGATGCCAATTTGTCAAAGACAGACCTGCTCTGAAGAAAGCTCCCTCCAGCCAGAAGGCATGGAAACACGGGGTCCACTTGAAAACCAGCTTTGCTTAATACTTTACATGCTCTAAGTGTTTGTCCTCCTGTTTTCTGAGTTTTTATAGAGAGGGTAAAAATGCAGTCACTGCTGCCCACCTAGGCAGGCTGTGGTGTCTGCAGCTGGGACTCTGAACAGGGTTCAGCTCTTTGGTGGCAGGGTCACAAGAATTCCTCTGAGTCTCTGACCCTCCAATGTCCCTGAAGGTAACAGGGCTGTGTTTAAGTAAAGCCGTATTAGAAACATGGGAGGGAGCAAAAGACCCTGGCTTTGTTCAACAGATAGATAGACACAACCTCCACAAACCACAGACAGTCCAGAGCCTGCGGGAGACAAACGATGTCAAACTGACGTATCACCCTATCCCAACCTCTGCCGCAACTACAGGCTCCGAATTGAGAATATAAAATATAATGTAGTACCTGTAATATGCTTTAGGCAACTTATATTTCCAGTTTATGCAAAACAGACGATTGGACTTTCTCACAGCTGTTAACATGACTGGTTTTGCACACTGCAGCAGCTCACTCAGATCTCTGCATCCTGGGCAGGGGTACATGGTAAACCACAATGTCAAATTTAAATTTCCAAGGGGCAGCATTCTGCTGTAGCCACTATTAGGCATTTTAATTAACACATAGCCACATTTCTCTTCCTAGATCTGTGATGTGGGAGCTCCACTGTGGGAACCAGCACTACATGATTTGGCTCACTTTGAGCATTTACACCTCACCTCCACTGTCCATGGGTCTACCTGTGCAGTAACTTGCAAGGACATAGGCTTCAGCAAGGGTTGATAACCCAAAGCTCTCCAAGGACACGGGAGACGTACTCTCTGCCTAGCATGCACCATGCTGCTTCCTGCAGCATGTACCTTCCCGCAGAGGTACACCAGCAGGAGTCAGAGGCATGTCTTTGTGTTCCTGGGAGAGGTCCCACTTTGACAGCTGCAGACACTAGGTATGACAGCGCCGGAGCCATTCCTCCAGGTCCTAGAGGGTCTGCTGAGGAGACCCACCCAGCAGACTCACACAGAACAGACAGTGATGTGGAGAGGACCCAGATTACTGGAAGTGTGCAGATGCTGAAAAGACTGGTATCAGCAGACTTGGAGTTTGAATGAAGCTTGGAAACCTTGCTGGAGCCAGAATGACTGCATTATTCCTCCCTATGTGTCCCATAGCGTCCCTACCATACAAGTTCTTTTCCCTTAACTAGTTTCCTGTATCTCAGGGAGGATAAATTACTATAATGACAATCCACAGCACTATATATATTTAAAACTGCAAGTAACAACAAACAGTATTTCCATGACCACTCCCATCGGCCAAAGAAAATTGACTGGAGACGCACAAGCAGGTTTGCGGATTTAGGTTTGCTCTCCATAGGATCCCTCTGGCAGCTCAAACCACAGGAAAAGGTGCCACGAAGCCAGCAAGTTCACTCTCCTCTTACAAATACTAGCTCCGCTTACATAAAAGAGCAACTGATAAATTCCTCGTCCTCTGTCTTTCTCTTTCCCACATTTAATATTTGGTTATTCTTCTTTCAAGTGAAAGTTTTGAAATTGGTGTATGATTTGGTCCAGAGCCTTAGGCTGAAATCTCAGCTCCATTGAAATCAATGTGCATTTGGCCACTGGGCAAGCGTGTCTTCCCAATACCCAGGCTTTTCACCCAAATTGTTGAGACAGCTAAGGCATGCTTTCATCACAGACTGCACAGCAATGCTGGAGGTGCCTATGCACATGGCCACACAAACGCCTACCTGAATAGCATAACAGCTACAAGTAATTCACATACAAATACCCAACATTAAAATCCAGGGCTGAAGTGCTTGGATTTGCCAAACCTAGTACTCTATGAACACTAGCTGGTTTGCAAACAATGTAATTGGAGTAGAATTGCTATTGTGTTTGTTTGTTTTGAATATTTTTGGCCAGGAAGTTGTCCTGGAGGTATAGTTGAGCATAAGTGGTCTGGTGGAAAAATGTCATTCATTCTGTTCCTATTAAAACCAAAAACAATAGCCACACAAAGACAGCAGCGACAATTTTTGCTCTTCATGCCCCTGACAATGTGTTTTCAACCCTAAAGGCAACATCTTGTTTGTACCCAATTGATTCTGGGATCATATTTTATATAATCAAATATATCTTTGAACAAAGATATATTTTATGAACTGCTCAATTTCGAGATGACCTTGGAAACAGCAATTCATAAAATATAGCTTTATCTCTATCTTCACAATCAGCTAGAAAAAAGAAAAATGGCCCACCCATACTCTGTGGACTGCCAGTCAAGACCCAGCCAACAAAGAAATTACCCAGAGCATCCAAAACTTTAAAATACATTAATTCTTTGTTTCAGCAACTGAACGCTAATCACAAATTACTTGCCCTAGTACCCTGGTAAAGACCTGGGTGGTGTCCAACATCTTTCAATCACCAAATGAAAGTGTAACCCTCACCCCAGGAGACAAAATAATTTGAGTTAGCAAAAAGAACTTGTTTCATTAAATATTTATTATGAAATCTGTACATTAAACCATATATAGACCCCTTACAGTCATGGCAAAGTTAAAGGCTATGTTTCAGGTTACAGGGAAGGATTTGCTGATGTAAAGTGGCCATTAGTGGAATATCATGGGTTTTAGAAAGGGATGAAAAGAATCTCTGATGTTTTACAACTCTATCAAACCCAGGAATGTTTCTTTAAAACATCGGGGGAAAAGCTCAGTTAAAGAGGAGCTGAAATTCTTTTAACAGAGACTGCCAGCACTGCCTGGGCTCTCCCAATGACAAGAGGACAGAAGACACACCATCACGGGCTGGTGGGAGCACTGCAGGTAAACTTGCAAAAACAAGAGCTGCTGCAATACCATGGGTACAGAAGAGCCCCAACCACCACCCACCAAGTCCATCAGATAAACCAGCAAGAAGGGCCACGGCAAACAGATAAATGCGGCCTAGTCTCTCTTCTTAGCCCTGCCTTGTGTCCATCAACCATAGGATCATAGCATTGTCTAGGTTGTAAGGGACCTTTAAGATCATCAAGTCCAACCATCAACCTAACATCGCCAAAACCACCCCTTAACCATGTCCCTCAGCACTGTCTTTTAAATACCTCCAGGGATGGCAACTCCACCACTGCCCTGGCCAGCCTGTTCCAATGCTTAACAACCCTTTCAGTGAAGAAATTTTTCCTAATATCCATCCTAAGCCTCCTGGTGCAACTTGAGGCCGCGTCCTCTTGTCCTATCGCTCGTTACTCGTGCGAAGAGACAGACCCCCCCTTGCTACACCCTCCTTTCAGGGAGCTGTAGAGAGTGATAAGGTCCCCCTCAGCCTCCTTTTCTCCAGGCTGAACACCCCCAGTTCCCTCAGCTGCTCCTTGTAAGACTTGTTCCCCAAGTCTTCAAATTAGTTCTATCAAATTAGGCATAAAAGCGAAGGACCAGGGATGCACTCTTAGCTTCAGATAGCACAGCGTTTCTGGACATCTCTTTCCTCTGCTCTCAATATATTGTGTTTAAGTAGAATGAGGACCCCAGAGGTGTTAAATTACTGAGATGTGAGGTCTGAGGTCAGGAAGACCACAAGCACAGAGCGCCGTCTGCAGTACCTCACTGTGGAGGGACTGTTGAAACCCAACCCACGTCAGCAAAATCGTGCAGACTCTGGCTCCTTCCCGGCACCCGCAGACTTACAGGTGAGAGTCAGTTTTAACAAGTGTTTCTAAAAATGCTTAACATCGGCAAGTAGGGAAAAACCAGCAAAACTTGGGATCAGTGACAAAGATGTTAATTCAGGTCAGGCAGAGGCCAAGTGAAGGTCAGATGCAGCAGCCCAACTTGCAACAGTTTTTTGATATTTCGACCTCCCGGGAGCTCCTGGGCCAGGGTACGACCAGGTGGAAACACTGTACAAAGCAGTCATTCAAAGAACAAAGCACTTTAATGCCTGGGCAAATAAATTCGATTAGCAGTCTCTAACATTGAGGTGGGGGGATTTTCAACTTTTAACCTATAAAATCATATTTGCTAGCATTCCGTGACAAAAGCCAACCACTTGCAGTCTTAATTACAGTATTTTTTTTCCATGTCTCTGCTTACTTTGAAAGTTCACCATTGTCTCTGGTAGAGTTTTGACAAATCCACCAGAGGGTATTTCCAAAACAGAAAGCCGTGTTTTTATCGGGATCTCCCCACAAGAGACCCTGGGGCTTGCATTAAAGTCTTGTTTGTTCTCTGTAATATTATATTAGAAAGATTAAAAGTTTTTCTGTTAGTTCGAGAAATACTTTAAAGCACTGGTACCAAAAGAACCTCAGACAGTGACCGCAGGTCTGTTTTCTATCCAAGCACAGGAAAAGGAAAAAAAATAAGGATCATCCCTGAGACCGCGTTTCCAAGGCAGCCAGATACATACATGCGCAAACCCCACCAAGTGTGGATGGCATTACCACCCTATACTATAACATTCTCCGAACACCCAGGAGTCTCCGCTGATGCTGTTGCAGCAGCTCGTCAGGTCAAGCTCTGCTCTCTTCCCACACTTTGACCTCTCCGTTGAAATCAGCAGGACCCTCTGCGCAAGGGAACGCGATGCGCAGAGAGGGGCAGGCTGTACTTTGCACCGGCAGCACCCGGCGCTGGCTGAGCTGAGGGAGTGCCCAAGCCCTGCGGAGAAGGGCCCACCCTCCTCCGTGGGCTGCAGGGAAGCAGCTAGCTGTAAATTCCATTTGGGACTCTGGGCACTGCCCAGTGGAGACACTAACACAGCGTGTCTCCTGCCTTGTCCAGAGCGCGGCTTCCCAGCATTGTTCTGAATAGCTCTGGACCCCCACTGAAGCGCAACGATGGGTGGCTTACACTGAAATGTCCCCTAACCAGGCTGATTTACGGCTGCCAGGAGTCTCAAGGATGTCAGCCCTTCCTGATTAATTTTTTTATCCTTATTTTCCCTCATTTTATATTTGAATATTGCTTATTGCAATATTCTTCAGAACTATTCTCTGGAAAGCCATACTGGCTAATTTTTGGCTTGTAAATTGCTCATGAGCAGTTTGTGGCTTGTGTTTAAAAAAAATAATCAAGCAACTCTGGCTCATTTTGGTTGGATAAAGAGATTTTGTGGCCTCCATCAATTCTAGTCCCTGACAGCAGTGACAGAGCTCTTATTATCACAAACATACAGTTGCAATTTTAAAATTTGCTTCCTGTGACTCTTCGTTAAAATTTAATCAAGTTACTGCTTCCACAAACATTTCCGGCAGAAAGTTCACTTTATAGAATATTCACGGGCAACAAATAAGAAGGAAGGTAAAGCAAGTCTGAGTTTCTGATGTGAGCAAACCCTTGCTGGTTGTCCACCTACTCCACTGAAGGATTTAGGGAAGAAAGCACAGGAAGGTGTGACACAAGTCATTTTCTAGGAGATACTGCAGAATGCAAGCAACTGAAAACAAAGACCAATGATGAAGCAGCAAAATATGGGTGAAGAAAAGACAATCGGCATCATAGTGGGGGCCCAAGCAGAAAGACTATACTGAGTTCAAAATGGAGATGGGTTTATTGGACCTGCTTTACATCTAGCTGCAGATCACAAGGTGGGAACTTTCGCCAAACTGGCCAACAGATCCTGCACAACACAAACAACTTAAGGTGAAAAACAGAGTTTTGAACAAAAGATGGTTGTTGAGCAAAAAGCTATTAATAGTGCTGGGTTTTATCCCAGAAATGTTGCGTAAAGTGGGACAATTCACATCCCTTCTCTGTGCTTCCATTTCCTCTCTCAAAGATCCCACTTAATATATTTGGGGCAGGGACTGTCTCTTGTTATGACTCTGTGCTGTGAATAGCACAAGGGGAACAATGCTGCAGTCAGGACCTCTGGATGCCACCACAAATGCCAATTTTAAGCAGCAGTGACAAGAAGCGGAAGAGTTTGGGATCCAAGGAAGACCTGAGAAAAGAAAAGGCATAATGTGGGATTCATCCTGTATTATAAGCATGGATGGTTCTCATCTTCGTACAAGAGTGACAGGCAAAAGCAAGGAAGCAGTTGAGCTAGACAAGAAAGATGAAAGCTCCCTGCCCAGACACTCCAGCTTAAGCAAAATTCCTCCAGAGCTGCTCGTTCACTTCTGATCTCTCACTGCTCCTCCCCCTCACCATCTTCCCAAGCCATCCTTGAATAGCTCCCTGCAGAGGAATGCAACCACCCAGAAACCCAAAAAAGGGATGTTCAGGGGTCTGAGACAGAGTATGCAAAACCTGACAGAAAGAGTGGGGTCTCCTCTGCTGGGGAATATTTTTGTAGGAAACTCTCGGTATAAATACCCTGTGCATGTGACTTTCTGATAAACATGTAGAAGGTGCAGGGCTTATGAGGAGCTGCCCTGGAAAGGCCTGGATAGACCTTTATCATCTTCAGCGTCTACAAAAACAGCCTGGAAAGGCCCAAAGACGGGGTTCATGGGGACAACAAATCACAGGATTACAAGAATAAGCTTGGAAGAAGCCTTCAGAAGTTGAGCAGACCACATCCCTGCCCTGAGGTGGGATCAACCAAGCAACATCCATCAAACTCACCAGGATCCAGACACACAAACAACCTAGTACTACACATCTACACTGCATCCCACAGAGTGCCCCAGGACCTGGCTGACTTCAAGGATATACCTGATCCCAACCTCACACCATCCCCAGCAGGCAACACTAGATCCCCTCTGGGAAAATGCCCAGGGGGGCATCCCTGCGAGAAAGGCTGTCAGTACAAGGGCACAATAGTGAGCAGGTGATGGGGAACTCAGCCACATTATCAACTATTGAGACCTGTGAGGCTCTTTCGGTCCTCAAGTGCAAAACAGACGTTCCACTTATTCCCAAAGATGTAGCCTGTCTCTCCTTTTGTCTCCCAGTCCTTTACGCTGCCCCTTCTTTCTGTTTTGTTCTCCTTGCCCATGCCAGCTGCCACCAGTCACAAGTAACCAAAATTGCTCATCTTTGTCCTTCCTGTCTCAATTCACCTTGGCTGTGAGAGGCATGTTTTTTTCTTTCCTTTGCAAAATCAATGATCTTGAAAACCTTGAACATCACTCTTAAGCCCCAGCATCCTGATCCTTTCATTTCTGGAGATGCTGACTGCCTCCCACATCTCAGCGAAGAGCTCCAGACAGCCTTGTCTTCATAAAATCAAGAGGGCCTGGATCATCCTCTCAGACAGGCACCTGAATATTGGTGCTGCTTTTCTGGTTTTCTGCCAGTTTGGGATGGTGCATCAGGAGCTCCACTCTCACACACAGCTCAGAAATACTTCAGTGCTGTCTTGAGTCTGTGTCGCTCGCTGGTCACACTCTCCCCCTGGCTGGAGGATGTAGAAGCTGAGCTTCCACTTGTACTCATACTCTGTAAGAGGTGACTGCTCGTCACCCTCATGCCCTGTTTGTCCCTGCAGTGACATCTCTACATAACGGTCAAGCCTGAAACACCAAGAGAAGAAAGCCTTCCTGCTCACCTAGAAGCTGCTGTTTGTAGTTACAGGACCCTCGTACATGTACAGAGGACAGATCCATCCCAGATCCGCTTTTATAATGGTGCTTCTGAGCAAGAACCCATGCCAATAGTTACCTGGGTCTCACCCAAAGCCAGGGGATCATGAAGACTGAACATCACAGTCAAGCACAGCCTATCCTATTATGCTTTTCATCTAATTTTTCAGCTTGCACCCCTCCCTTTGTAATTTGGTGGTAAATAAATGTCTGGTCAAAATATGAGATAATTAACTGGGAGCGTCTTTGTGAACATGAACAAAAGCTAAACGGACACCTCAGACAGGATGACACATCAGCCCTGCCATACGAAGGATATTCTGAAAAACCTCCCCAGGTAACTAAAGATGAACAGATCCAACTTCCCAAGTACACTCACAGACTCCCCTTAATTGCTGTAGGAGCCCCAAGGAAACGCAGCAGAGGTTAACTTTGCGCGGTTCATCATAAAGGGCAGCAATTGGCAAGACTTAAGCTCCCAACACTGCACTCTCCTTCACTCCCCTGACAATTTGACACACTGCTGTTTATCCTAATCCATTGTTCATGGTCCTCCCCACCCAGTTTTCAGCCCATGTGATGCTCCCCTGTCCCTACCAACTGGAATTGATTTGAGGTGCTAGGCTCTGTCAAGAGACTTTATTACAATCTAAATGCTGGCAAAATATTACCTGCTTTCATGCAGATATTTTGGCCTTTTATCAGACACCCGGAGAGAACAAGCAAGCCATCACATTCTTCTGGGGCAGTTGGCTAGTAATTCCTGGCTCCCGCAGTGATCCTCTGAATAACCAGGTATCTTTGAGAGGGAGATCCTGGTCAGCAAGGACTCTTTAACAACATAGACCTCACTCTCCCAGAATTCCCCTCTACCTCTAACTTGTTATGTAAAGCTGATGCTGCTAAAACATTTAGCTGAACTTAGGTCAAGGGAAGATGGCTTTTGAAAGACTTCCAATGGTTCATCTGCAATAAATGGCTGAGGAATAAATCATTTCAGCCCTGATGAGTCCTCAAGCAGCCAAATCTGTTAGCAGGGCAACTCCAGCAGCGAAGAACAGGGGAATGCTTTGGTGACGCATGGGGACTTGTGACAGGCACAGAGAGCGGCCAGAAAAGACCACCATGCTGCAGAGAGGCTGCCATGTTGGGTTAGACCATGCTCCTTGCTAGACAGGGACCTCCACTTCATGGCAGCGAGTATCACTTATGCCTTTTGAATAACTTCCCAGGAGGGAAGTCTTCTGCATTCTCTCAAAGACAGAGATGTTTTTCTGCCCTGATGCCCAGAGGCTTATAATCCCCGCGTGCATTTTTACCCTAGTTAATCCAGCTGAGAGCATGCCTATGCTTCATATAAATGTCTCTCTCTGTCTGCCAGTCCTGCTATGCTCTTGCCCTCAGTGACTGCAGTGACAACTTCCAGGGGATACTGATGTACCAAGTGAAAACTTGCCAGGAGCAGTTAGGGATGTCTGGGCTTCCACCTTTGGCCTCAGCAGAGACATAAAGACAGAGTGTTTCATTTACGAGATTTTCTGTACTATCATGGTGTCCCTTCTCCTCTCAGAGACCTCAGATTTTGATCCTGTGGAGTGCAAGCTGTTTCCAGGGTCCCTTCCCCCACTCCCATATACAAAGCTCCTTCCCTACTCACACACCATCCATGCAAGAGCTACAGTAATGCTTCACATGGAAAGCACTTATAGCCTTGTACCAGTGTGACAACGGGCATGGGACCTCCATCCACCACCAGGAGCCCGGCTGGGGACCACCACACCTCTGACCCCAGCTCAGCAGGCACAGTCCGCCCGTGCACCACAGTCAGTTCCCCATAGGACCATTTCCCCAGCATCTCAGGTCTGGCATGGTGGGGCTGAGACAGCCCTGGAGGGGTGGATTTGAGGAGAAGGCTTCAGGAAGCTTCATGCTCTGCCACGTGAGGGCCACAGATGACAGCCAGGGTGGCCAGTCTGATATCTCTCAATAAGGACTATATTTGCAGTCTACAAAGCAAAATACCATACCTACATGCAAATCCTGTAACACACTGCCCCAGCAACTCAGCCAGCTCACGTGGACTGCAAGCGCAGCATGGAAGGGCTGCTGACTCAGGGTAATTCATTGAGTCCCAGGCTGCTCTGACAGGTTTGGACTTGAGCAGTTAATCCAAGCCCAGACCTGAGGAAGGGGGACTGTCAACTCAGGTTGGTCTGCGCAGCCTCTCCGTTCAGGGTGGCTTTTCCAGAGGGTACCAAGAACCCCTAAGGTGGGCTCTGCTCTGAAGTGGTCCCCCTTTTCTGGGTACACAGGGAGCATAAGGGCACCAGCCTCCATCCTGCCACCCCCTCGCCTCCTCCACGGTGCTAACTGGAGCCAGCATGGAGAATCCAAGGCCAGCTCAGAACACAGCTGCCACAAAAGCCTTCGGCCGCTTAGGTCAAGTGCAGTTGTTCAACCAAGTCCAGCATGGTAAAAATACCAGCCCTTTTTCTGCAGAATAAGAGGGTTTAAGGCAGGAATCTCGTGCAGAACAGTTCTTTCCCTTTAAATTCACACCCTAGGCCAAGCAAGTTTTGCAAGAGGCTCCCTGTGCAGACAAGCCCTGAGGCTTCAATGCAGAAAAACACCCCTGCTGGGGGAAGCACCTAAGCCATTCGGAGGCCAGGGCTCTGAGTATCACAATGGGGCGGCTGCTAAGCCTGCACGTGGAAGAAGAGATGGGGCAGGCTCAGAGATGTGTGGCTCTCCATTAGCATGAGAAGACAGCAAGTATGTACTGTGTCTCTTCTGCCCTGCAAAAAAGACCACGGAGAGAAGAAGGGGAAAGGAGGAGAGGACAGACAGATGCCACACACTCAGCTCAGCTCACTTGGAAATCATGAATTGGGCCTTTTCTCCTTCTCAAAAATGGTGATATTGGATTAAATATAATGATCTATGCATCTAGAGATGTGATTGAGGCTTGTTACTATCTTTGATATTATGAATGTTTAGGCCCCAGAAAGAACACACTGTCTGGCTTTGCCCTGTGATGACAAAGGATAAGAGAAATTGGAGATTCCCAGAAAATAAAGCAAGTACAACACCTGGGGCTTTATGGGAAATAGCAGATTATCACAGTTCTGGCATTAAAACAAAAACTCTTGGCAGTGCTTCAGATTATTACTGCTTCTTTTTTCTTTTCTAACCCCCCAAAATGAATAGGACATCTACCTAACCCCATAAGAAAACCAGAGCTGTGACTCATGCCATCTCTCTCAAACACTGACTCAAAACATTACCAACACGAAATGTTACAACACACAAAATGAGCAATGGCCCTGCTAACACAAGGCTTGTTCTTAAAATTGCATGGCCTGCCCACATTTTCTAAATATAGCATAGACAAGGAAACCTCTCCAGAAGCAGTAATAATTCAAACAACCAACCAAATACATGCTACGTGGACAGAGGTGGTTTTGAAGTCTGTTATCAACATATTTCCATTGTACAATATTTCTTTGCTACTCCTGCTTTCTCTTCTGCCCATCAGCGGCAGGTAGAATGGATAAGCCCCACCACAGAAAGAAGCAATTCCCCAAAACGCAACTCAGGAAAGACCTAAGCAACAACAGCAGAATTGCTTATCTGCAGATTCAGGAGGGCAGTCTTACACCTGGAAGTTTGCCAGCAGAAGACCTAGAAGTATTATTGAGAAAAAATAAAGCTTCTGAGGTCTGTGGAAGCCGGGGTCACTTGCCCTGGGAAGGGTCTGCAGCACCCACACCACCATCAGCAGGACAGACCAGCACCCATGACCCTGCCTTGACAAATTATTGAGAGACAGGAGCACTGAAGAGGCATAAGCATGCACTGTAACCAGTACACAAGGGCTAGGTGCTAGGGCTACACAGCCCAAAATTTTAGCATGCCTTTACTGCTTTACCAATGCTGGTATCCAAGCAAGTGACAGAAAAGTTTGCTTAAAACGTCTTCATGTAGCAATGTTCTTTCCTGATTGCAGTGTAGACATCATGACGGCTGGGCGAGGACTGTTAGCCCATGGCAACCTTTTTCACTTGACAGCTCTTCTTTGGTTATCAACAAATGTCTTCATCCTCATGCCTGAAAGTGCACAACCGTGAATCAGGAAGGCTGAGTCAGATCCTTAGTCTTGTCGTTAAAGAACGGGCTGCTGCAGTGCAGCATGGGTGCCTACACGCAACCACTGCAGCACGGGATGAGCACTGTCCTTCACCTCCTGCAGGTAACTCAAGTGTTCATTTAACCATCTACCGCAAACATTCCTCCAGATTTTTACCGTTTTCTCTCCCAGCTACCAGCATTATTTGCCAAGATGTCCCTCTTGAAATCCACCCACTGACGTTTCTTCAGGGGGTCCGCCAAACCAAGATACCCAGGCGTTTACCATGTCTCTCCCTTGATGTAAATGTGTCCACTTCAGGCGGCAGAAAGGTTTCCTTATTCCTAAATCATCTCACTAGCCCTGCTAGATAGAAAGGGTGTGCCCAGGGCTCATCAGGGTGGGCAGTGGGAAGAACACACAGAAATAAGTAATTATTGCAGCCTCCCATCTTCCTGAGATTACCTGTTTAGGGGAAAAGGTTCAGATTCTGGACAAAGACTATTCATACTGGGAAGGACTGGGAGAGGTAACCCAAGCCTGAGTGGGAAATGTTCTTTCGAGGAGAGAAAACGCATGGACATTATTACACACACACTGCTTTCGGTACGGAGTCATTATTCCATGTAAGATCCAGGATAATTTCTGTTTTGGGCCAAATGTCTTTTTCTTGATCATATAACTGGCATCTCTGCAATGTTAGGACCTCTTCTGCGATGCAAGTTTTAGCTGTGTTTGTTACCCAACAGCCAGCCAGAGAGTTTATTTTAGCATTCATTAATCGTGCCTCTCACGCAGACTCTCAGCACAAATACAGAAACCTAATCTCATTTATTGACAAATGTGAAGCAAAATACACTTCCATGCCAAAGAGAAGTTCATCACATTCCTTGTCCTTGCCCTTCAGGCAAAAGCCTGAATGGGCAGATGAAACACGCATGATCTCTGGAAGGGAAACAAATTGCTTCTTGGGTAGCAGCAATCAGGCAGACTCCTCTCCTTTGAAAGGCACCCTGCCCAGCACCTCAACCTATGGATCCAGAACCTGTTAGCAAGACTTTCTGGATCTGAATCACTTTAACACCTCAGTCATTTTCAGGCAACCAAGACTCTTACCACAAGATCTGCAATTTGCTCTGCTCACGGCAGAAGTCACACAGCTGGGATGTTGTCTGATGTGGAACTGATGCTGCTGCACAAGCTGCTGTGTCCATCAGTGATTGCATCATGGAGCAGGCATAGCAGCAGGGCAGGCTGGCTGGCTGAGAAAGCCCTGCCTTGCATTGCCAGCTGTCTACCCAAAAGGGAGGAATGTGCCAGCAGCAGTAGCAACTGGAGTGTCTCCCAAGCCTCTTCCCCATCAGTATTCCTCTTGCTTGCAAACCCTGCAGTGGAAGTCAGGCAGATTTTTCTTTTTTTTTTTTTTTTTTTTTTTGGCTTTTTAGCGCAGCTGAGGCTTCTCTCCTGCAGAGAGCAGCAAGTTGGCACAGGCACAAGAGAAGCTGGTTAACTTGCCGTGCAGACCAACTGTGCTAGCAGCTGAAAGACCGTCCCTCCCTCTGCCTGACCCAAACTCAGCGTTCCTCTCTTCCAGCCTTGTCCTACTGCCAGAGCTTGGAAATGAGCACAGGAGATAGGCATCTGAATACCCATGCAGGGCAGGCAAGGGGGACCCGGCCAGGTTCAAGGGAGCAGGCAGTGCCTCAGCTCCCTGGCCAGTTCTCACAAGAGCATCAATAGCCAGTTCCCTGCTGGGACTTAAGCTCATCTGCTGATCTGACTTCTCACACCATGAATGTGGGAGCTCTATCAATAATCTGGCCAACAGCAGGTGCTCTGAGTAGACTCCACAAACCCATGCCTGTGCACGCACCATTCCTGGAGTAAGAACAGTTTGCCCCCTGAGCAAGGAGGCTTCTCTCTGGGAGCACTTAAGTCAAGCCAAGAGGTGGAAACACAAAGAGCTCTTTTGGTGTGCTTTGAAGCAGAGACATAGCTGCTGAGCATGGGGGTTTTGTCAATGGTTTGACTGGAGGAAGAGATGTACAAGAGGCAAATGAGGAGAAACAGGCTTTGCCAGAGCAGTGTGCTAGCCAAAATTTGCATACCTACAACCCCCAGAGCACTGGAGTGCATCAGGAACCAGGGGACTCTTGCAAAGTGTCATCATGGACTTCAAAGTGGAATAAAAACTTCTTGTGAGCACAGACATATGCACACATGCACAGATACACAGTTTCGGAGTTGGAATAAAGTCCCAGCCTTCAAATCAAAAAGCTGTTGAAAGCAAGAGGGTCGGATGCTCAGCTGGTACATATCACAAACACACCAACAAAGCCAGACGAGATAGGTCAGAGAAACATCTGCCGAGAACCTGGCTGATGGATTTTAACCTGATTTTACCCTCAAATTAAGCAAATGTGCAAATTCTGACACCAAAAAGGGGTTTCTCTGAAGGGCTTCCAAACATCAGTCAATGATGTAGGAAATCTGCTTCAAATTTTTAGGGTGTTTTTTTTAAAAAACAAACCACTAAAGCACCTGACAATATAGTCTTGAGGTAAATTAAAGTTTCACTGCTTCCCTAAAGAACACATTTTCTGTCCATCCCACACCTTTGTAGCTGTCTTTCTTTTTCTGAGCTGTCAGCCACTGAGTCCCAGACTTGGAGTGCAAATGCAGTTCCCTTCCCCTCCCTATCCTCACCAGGCATGAAAGTTCAGCAAGAAAAACTAGGCTCTAACTTCCATGCATAGTCAAAAATTTAAGGGGATAGTAAGGATGAGATAAGCTGTAGAAAAGCTCCAGGTCCACCAGAGTCCGGACTCTGATCATCACCATTACTGCGTGGAGACAGCCTTGTGTGGCTCATTGCTTTTCTCTGGAAAGAACCTCTCCCTCATATTGAGAAGCTCTTACCTTCCAGACATGCCTGAACTAAAATCTTTTATAAGGGCTGATGACTGAGTCTGCCAAGCCTAATTACCAGAGTTATTAATTACCTAAATATTTAATTTTTACCATTATTACTTGTATTTGTTGTTAAAATTTGGAACATCTCAAAAACGCAGCAACATAACGCTGCCCTCGTCAGAGGGCAGATAATCCCAGGTCACGTCAGTTCAAAAGACAGCTTTCTGTCTGCAGCACAGCACAGGAGCCAGGACCGTGTCCCAGCCAGGAGGCCACACATGTCTTGCACGGCTCTGGATGCTCTCACGGGATGTTGAGGGAACCTGCAGTTTTGCTCCGATCAAGCCCTTGCGAGCCCTGTGAGAGCTACCCTCTTGGGCAGAGTCACATCCCCCCATCATGTGAGTTTTGTTATCCTGCCCCAGACAGGAGGTCAGTGCAACAGGTGATGCATGTCCAAGCTCCAGCCCAAGTTCAGAGGCCTTTGCCCTCCCAAACCGCCTCTGCTGCCAGCACATCTCTCCACCTCACTGGTGCTGGCAGACCAGTGGAGGGTGACCAGCCACCAGGACAGCATGCGCTGACAGAAACCAGGACGAGTGACTTGACACAGCACCGAGCAAACTTCTGTTGAAGCAGCAGTGGTGGGGGGCTCCTACCCAGCTTTCCACTCCCCTCCAGCCTTATCCTCAGTGACAAAGGAAAGCTCCAGCTTATCTCACCGCCTGACGGCTTCTGCCTTGAACACGGTCTCCAGCACAGGGTGGATGGCCAACCTTTGCTGGGACTTCACAGTTCTGTGACTTTTCAGCCAGAGGAAATTGTCTGGATTTACAGGCCTAGTTGTGAGCTGCAAGCTCAGCTGCTCTTGGACTTAGGTTCTTCAAGTTCTCTTCAAGAAACACTTAGGTTTTTACGGAGCTTTGCTCCCAGAAGAACACAAGTACATCCAAGCAAGAGCCGTGTGTGACTGACAGCTCCTCTCATTGCTTACTGCAAGGGCATGGCCCCACTATAACAAAGCTCCCAGTCACTTAAAAAGGCACAGGGTCATCCGATGCCCATGCTGAACTACCCTTATGCCCCTGAAAGCATTCACTGGAGTCCAAGTGGAAATGAAGAGGGGTCAGAGGAACGAGAGGCTCACTTCTCCTCCTCTCACTGCTTCTGGAGTTATGACACAGAAGAAGTGGGATGCAGGTCCACACACTCACCCTGCCCTAGTCTCATCCCATCTTCTCCAGTGGGTTTTGAGTTCATATACATGCTGCAGTCCCATTAGCACTTGCCTCAGTGGTGAGGCAAGACAGGAGATCGGAGCAGCACTCAGAGCAGGAGGCTGGCAGTGCAGATGCAGGAAGAAGGATGACAGAGCCATGCTGTTCATGGCAACACGGCTTTCCTTTAGCCGCTTTGCAGCTGGAGCCTGTCACATTAACAAAGGCAGGAGAATGAGCTGAGGGCATGATCTCAAAGGTCGGCAACTAGGCTGTGCGCAGCCCCTTTCCAGATGTTCCTCCTCTCACCAGAGCCTGCCTTTCCCAGGTTACGTACGTCCACCTCCAAAAAGGGATTGAAAATGGGATGCCCAAGGATCTGACTCACCAGCTTTTGGATCCATAGTGGGATTACTTACTAATGTACCATTCTGCTCCATCCTTCCCCTCTGCCAGGAGTTCATAGCCCCCTAGTCTGCCTGAATGGAGAGATGGGTTATTCCTCAACCCTGCTGTGTGTCTCTCCCATAACCCTTCTGTTTGTTTTAACACCTGAGACTAGAAGCCAGGGGCAGTGGAGGAACAGAGACACATGCTCATATATCAATCCCTCCTTCTGCAGAGCTAGCGAGCTCCAGCAAAAAGACCAGAAAGCAGCTGGGACATATAACCTCTTCCTTTACCCCAGCGTGAATCACTGGAACTTGTGAGTCAGACCCCCTCCGTTCCCAAAGCTGAGCAAGTTACTGCATGTTCGCTGATCCATGGTAACTGGCCACATGCGTGCTCTCACCCACATGGCAATGGCAACAGCAGTCCATTAGTTTAGCCAGTGGAAATGCTCCAGTGAAAACATGCATGTGGACAGATCCTGGAGCACAGATGTCATCTGGTACCGTGTGTGCCTGGGTTTTATCGAAAACAAAACTGCTACTATAGGATATCCGCCGTGGGTTATCCTTCTTGTAAACAAACCTTTTGGCTAATGTTCTTACAAGCTCCTTAGAACTGGAGTCTTTCCTACAAACAGATGACTAAGAACAAATCAAGCACAAATCAAGAACATGTTCACCCTGCAATGTGCATGGAGCTCACACGGAGGTACCCTAGCCAGCAGGGAAGTAGTGGTTCTGGTTGCACTACTGTTGAGTATCTCTGGCAGCACGAGCTCCCACCACAAAGCCTGCACCTAGCACCTGCAAGGGACTTTCACATCCCTCGCCAATCTCTGTGTTAATGTGGCACCACTCTAAAGCACCCCAGGCTGGTAGACCTGGCTAACATACACCTGCTTCTGCTGCAATCCCACCGTTGCCTGGCGCCCAGGGACACCCTTCCTCCTTAAGACCTCTGGAGTTTCAATCTCAATACCCTTCTGCAAAAACTTTCTATCAAATCCTGACTCATCTGGGAACTGAGGTCAAGCTGGTTCCTAAAGAAACATGAGATATTCTCTGCAGAGACTCTACACCTGCTCTCCGAGTAGTTATCCAGCACTAGCATTTGCCATGGGCAGTTCAAGAGAAAGGCACAATTCATGTGTTCTCTGCCTTATTAGCACTGACAAACAACAAAAACCTTAAGCACATGCAATGTTTTCCTCAGTGCCAAGTAAAAATAAGAGAGAATGCCTGGAATTGCTGGGGAATTTAACCAACGAAATGCTTTACATTTCTCTGGTCTTTTCTCCCCAAGTGACCTCACAGAAGTACAGATGAAACACAGACTTTCCAGTCTCAGAGCCCTTCCCTTTCCACTTTGCTCCTTGCCTACACCACTGTCAAGGCTTCCTCCAGCGCTTTTGCTTCTCCTGCTGCCTGTCTCCCCGTGAGCCTGGTGCGCTGACCTCCTGATCTACTGCCACAGCTCTGGCATTTGCTAACCCTGTTCTGCTCTGAACTTCTGCATTGGCACCAGTCCATTTGTCCCACTACTCCCAATCTTTCAGGGTGCGAAAGATACCCACACTCTTGCCTCAGTGTCAAGCCTTTGATTGCCCCAAGCCATCCAGTGTCTGATAAAGTACCATCTTCTCTTGCAGTGAGGAAGTTTTCTTCCAGACCTGAACTTTGCCAGCATAGCATGAGCATTATACACTTATTTGCTGGTCTGTTGCTACATTCTGCAGCTAACGTAGTCCCTGCTGGGTGTGCCTTCCACGTGTGTTGGGTGGGAAATAGTCTATATGTCTTTCAATGTATTTTACAAACATCCAAAAGAGGGATCCTAATGGTGGTTCTTCATAGGTGGACACCATCTCCCTCTGGAGGCCTTCACAGGCTGTTCCACTGGCTAGATCAGTATCTGAGGCACTCGCTTTAGGACAGCTGCATTACTAGAGGCACAAAAATGTGAGTTTAAGTTAAAGATAGCCCTTGTCCTCAGAACAAAGCTAGCACTTCGCATTTGATCAGCAATCTTCCTTTACATATTTGTGGAAGGTAAAAGAAATTGTATTAAATGCCACAGTGGAAGAATCTTCTCCTCCCCTGAGTTTGAGAGACATCAGGGCAAATCTAGCATCCCCAAGGCATATCGATGCTCTTTCCTGAAATTACCATTTCAGCTGTCTCTTTCTCTAAGAGGTTTTTCTGCTGCTCTGATTCACTGGCAGAGAATAGCTCTACTAGATGGGGCAATTCCCCCAGACCAGCTGGCAGGGCTGGGGGGATCACATCTGGAACTTGAAGTGTTTTTCCGTGCCAGAACTGTCCTGGACCCCTCTGCAGAGCACACCATGAAGGGGTGTCTAAGGGTAATTTCCCATGCAGACACCTATAAGCACAAGGGTAGATCAAAACTTTCACAGTCCCGTAGGTAACAAAGTTTGGCCCTCAGCAGTCAGAGACCGGTCAGGGATGCCATGTGAAGAAGGAAGGTTTTCCACCCTGTTACCATCCCCTGAGTCTCCCCTGGACTGGCCATTGAAAGCAAATGTTCCTGTCTGGATATCGTGAGAGTCTTTTTAGTTCCTCTTCTGCCTCCTGGTTTCAGAGGGGTCGGCACACCCCATTTGCATGGAAATACTACAACCTGGGGAGAAACAGAGAACACAAACTGCCCTTGCAGTGCAATGCCAGTTGCCTGATTTTTGCCAGGACTGGGTTTTTGCATCAGCCCAAGCATGCTGGAGAGGCAGTCTGAGGTCCAGCCACAAGCTAAAGAAGAGTCCACAGGATGCTCAGCTGCCTGGCTTGAGGGTCTATGTACCAGGACTCGGGTATCTGCTCAGAAGTGATTGGGGGTGGAACTCTTCTCTTAAAGTCCTTTTGCAGAAACATTGCTGTGGTGCACCTCAAACCACATGGCAAAAGTGACCTATGATGGGAAAAGGTGTTCACAGGTTCCACTGATCCCAACCAACCCAACCCAAGTGAGATTTGGTTCAGAGACACCACAGACAGCCACGTGTCTTCCTCTGATGGACCCACGAAGCAAACAATGGGACACCTCTGCAGCAATACAAGGTAAAGGAGTGACCTGGATCTAAGCAACCTCATTAGGAATGAATGCAATAAAAGGACTGTGTTCATGCTGTGCAAGCCAAACCCAGAACCTTTCTTTTTTGGGACTGAGGTACAGGCAGGATCAATGCAATCATCCCCAATTTTGCTCTGGATCCATTAGTAAAGAGAAAGGGGTTTTGCACTCTGGCCAAAGTGTCCAGTTGAGTCCTCTGCATCTTAGCAGAGGACTAGGTTGTCAGCATGAGTAACTGCAAGAAAAGGGTCTTTACATGTTCCCCCTTGACCAATAAGCTATTGCAGGGCTTTGATGGGGCACTAGAAAACAGAGTGTGGTCTGACCCCTCAGCTCACACCCAGTCCTTTCCCCAACGTGTAGCCGCCATGGCCCTGCCATGGCCCACCTGGCTCAAGGCAGGTGGTTGTTCCCCCAACAGTCCCAGTGTGCCTCATTCCCCCACTGTGCCCAAGCCAATGCCTCTCTGTCCCATCAACCCCTCTATCCTGCTCCCAGTAGATAAGATGCCCATGACAAAGGCACTGCCCTGTCCTGTCTGCACATTTAGAAGGCAGGGTTGTCCTGCTGGTGGTTGTGAGACAGCTCACAGTCCCTGCACACTCAAGAGCCCCTTGGGCAGAACTGGTCATCTTCAAGCAGCTGCTGCTTCTGCTTCGTGGTTTCAAGCTCCCTGTTCTGAAGCCATCCCAAAAGTCTCCTCCCAGATCCCACAGCAACAGCTATGTTCTGATGTCATAAGCAGGAGACCACACGTGAGGTCAGCCTGCCATGACATCAGCACCCGCTGCCACCCCGGCAGCTCTGGAGCAGAGCTGGTGGAAGAGCCCATGCCCTGGGCACAGCAGGGTGGTGAACAGAGCTGGGTCTCTGTGCTCAGATCAACGGATGAAAAAGGGTACAGGCAAATGCTGCCACCAATGATGCCAGCAGGAAGCCAAAACAAATTTGCTCAGGTCAAGAGCACTCACTAGCATCATGGTAGCACCACCAAGAGCAGAATTGCATCCAGGCAAGTGAAGAACTAAACTGTCTGACAGACTCCTTCAGGACCCGGTCCAGCTTGTAGCCTCTCTTAACACTGATAAAACACAAAGTCTGACAGAGTTGCTGGTCTGTCCAAACACATTGCCAGATAAAGCACAGATAAGAAACAGCCAGGGATAAGCCTTCTCTGATACCATGACAGAGAAAGAAATACCACTGTGCTTCATTACCACCAGGACACTTCTGTATCTCTCCAAGACCGTTCTTGCATTGCCCTGGCTTGTACTACCCATTTACTTGGGAATCGAACTTTACCAGTTAAAGGCAATCTAAACATTTTATCCCAACAACATCTTAAGTATTGTCTTGTTCATTCAGTAGGGAACAGTCAGATCTCCTCAGGAACAGCCCGATTTCGCTAATAAGCATATGAGCAAAGAGTGAAAGTTTACAGTCCACATGTCTTTAACTACAACTCAATGCAATTACCTCAAAAAGCAAGGCTGTAACTTAAATCTGATCTCTGAGAGTTGCTATGTCCCAAGGAACAGTCCCTGTGATCCTCCAAAATAGCGGCTTTTGATATTTACCTCATGAAGAAGCAAGAAAATAACCAATCAAACAGCAAAACTCGACACACCAGAACCCACAGACAATTAGCACAAACCCCCTCAATTACCGTATCACTGTGACAGGAACAGAGCGCTGCTGTTTTCTGAAAGAATACATTGCCCTGAATTCTTGGGGCTTTGGGTATTTAAAAAGAAAAAAAAAAAAAGATAAGATCAAGAAGAAAGCAGACCTATAACAGCACAAAATATGAATGAGATGCAGAGATTTGCACATTTGCCTGGCAAATGCTCCCTATCATTTTCACCCTCATGCAACCCACAAGTACTTTCCTGCTGGCTTTCTGGCTTCTCTCTTCTTCCTATAAGTAAAATCTGTTAAAAATGGGAAGTACCTTTTCCTGGGTCAGGTTCTCTTTCCCCTTTTTTCCCTTCTTTGTTCTTTTTGCTCTTTCCTTTCCCCTTTTTCTTGGTCTCAGACATTCTGCACAAGTGTTTACAGTCTCGAGAAAAGACAGTCCACACCAGATCTATATGCCCCACGACTGCTACTCCAAATGTTACTTGCCAGCTGCAACTTCCGACTGTTCTTATATTGTTTCTGACACAGACAACACCCACCACTGGGTGGAGAAGCAAAACTTTAACCGTTTGCTCACTGCTCCCAGTTGTCTGAAAAGATGCACCGGGTTACAGTGGGAGGGCAAGAGGAGCAGTGCTACAGAATGGGAGTAGCTCTCCTGAGAATGCCTTAGACCCATGAAGTTTAGAGGTGGTTTTCTGCTTGCTGATTCTGTCTCTGGCTGCAAATAGTTCTGAACAGCTTCTGGAGTATCATGGAAATAAGTGTTTTGGGGAACTGCCGAGGGCCAGACCTCAGTGATACATGAGAGGCAGTGGAGTCTAAAGAGAAGGGTAGAGGCTTGCTACCCATTCTCGCTCTGCTTCAACCCTGTAGAGGGATTACGTTGGCCTTTCTCCATGTATTGTTGTTCCCACCATAAATCAAGGTGACTTCACCTGCCCTTTCACCCAGCTCTTTGCTGTCCCAGGAGGTCTTTCCAAAAGCTAGTAAGGAGACCCCTTACCTGAACTTCTCATATCTGTCCTCCATCACTGGGAGCTCTAGGTGGTTGGTTAAGCCCACGTCTCATCTGCTTGGGGGTTAACAAGGCCCTTTTCCAGAGGTCCAACATGTGATGGGTGACGCAGCCCAATCCTCTTCTGTAGGGCAGGCCATACTGACATTGCCTCAGTAGTCCGTCAGGATCTCCATCTGGAAAGCCCCAGAGTACTGCCAAATCATTCCCAGATGCAGCTAAGGGCTTCAAGGGCCCAAAGGGGCCGTAAGCCACAAGGCACTGGGTAGCACATTTGATCCAGTTATCCATGAATCAAATCCAATTCCACGGCCGTGAGTAAAGCGTGTCCTCCAGAGAAGCACTCCCGCCTGGTATACGGACATCAAGAAATTAACACGCTATCGGCCCCCTTGGGATCTTCTCCCAATGGTTAATCACCCTCATTGTTAAAAATGTCTGCCTGCTCTAAAGTGGCTTCACTGTCCAGCCATTGTTTCTTACTCTTGTTTTCTCCTCTAGATTAAAAAGCCCTTCAGCAACTGGTATTTTCTCCCATGGAAGTACTTACACCCTGTAATCAAGTTATCCCTCAGTCTTCTTTTTGATAAGCTAAACAGTTCTAGCTTTTTTCCATTACTTGTTGTATGGCATTTTCTCCAGCTCAGGGATCATATCTGTGGCTACCCCATTTTGTAATATCCTACTTAAGCTAAGAACACAAAACTCAGGCACTATTCCATTGTATCTTGTGTACAGAGGCAAAATCCCTCCTGTCATCCCTTCCCAGCCACTTTAACCCCCAAGAGTCCCATTTAGGCACTGGGCTTCACAAGGAAAATAGGTTCCGTTGTGTTTCTTGCTGCAGTTCCTACCAAGTCCCTGCTCTACCATAGTCCTCTGCTCTCTAACTAGGAGGAATTTCTGGCCTCTTCACAGCACCTCTCTCTGTGTTGAAGCTTCATTTTGTTTTAAAAGAGCCAGTGTGCCAAGCCACTCAGATTACCCTCTCTAGCTTCTTTCTTTCCACCAATGCTTGAAACTCCATCACTCTCTGTGTCACCTTGCTAATTTTACAAGCATGTTCACCTCCAGGTTGCTGGTGGCAACGATCTCACTAGAAACACTGCAAGGAGCAGCGACTGCCTGCCAGCAATGACCTTCTGGTATGCGCTTGTTGATCAATTCTTCACCTGTATATGAGGTACATCAGGGAACTTACAAAACATTTTCCAGTTTGAGCAGAGGACATCACCACACTGAATACCTCGTATACAACTTTATAAAAAGCTGAGAGATACATGCCACAGAGCACTTAAGCAAACTTGCTTTGAACTATCAGATAAAACTACCAAGCCTGCTGATTTGGAGTTTGAGCCTAATATACATTGTTTTAACATCCTCTGTAGTTTCTTGGTCACAGGACAGTAGTAGCCCATAATACTGTTTCTTTTCCAAATGCAGGATAACAGTGGTTACTGACTAGTTAGTGTCTTCTAAGTCATTATGAATGATGATTTCCATACAGTTATTTCACTGTTTGGCTCATAACCAATATTCTTCTTTCCCAATATGTTTCTAGAGTCCCTTAATTCTGTAGCTGTACTCGATAGGAAATTTCCCTCCAGATGTTGTTGTCTACACACCATAACTCCAGCTGCACGTGGATTGCTACCTATTTTTCCCTTTTCGAAATTTGTCAGTCTTATTGCTTCCAGTTGTTGCTTTTATTGCTACCAAACTAGGGTGGATATTAGCTAAACCTTGTCCTCTTTCTTGACTCTGATATCTCAACTTTCTTGGCCTCTGCTCAAAGAGCTCCTGGTTCTTACTCACATTTTCCTGTGAATGTTTTAACAGCCAATCAACTTCACTCAGTATTCTTTAGCCTTGGAAAATCAGCTCCTTTGAATCCTCAAGAGTGTCCTATATATATTTATGATTAGGACTGTCATCTGCCAGCCCTTATGAATGAAAACCCATCATGGTCACTGGCTCCATGTCAACCACCAGAGAATAATTCAGCCATCAAAATCAATAATCCAGCACTCACCAGACATAATGAGGCCCAAACAGAGCTCCCTTGCTTTAGTGGATAACTTAGTGTTAGATCTACAGACCTTTAAGAGACTTTGATGTTTTACTGCTAGCGATGGCTCCCTTGCCAGCACATGTCTCCCGAATGGACATATCTCATAAAAAACACATTTCCCTCCCTCCTTTCTTTTCTTCTGCAAATTTCTTTTTATCTTGAAATATCTTTTACCACCGGTTCCTTTACATGAAGACTGCATTTTTTTGCTCCCTGCTGTCATTTCTGAAGATAAAATATAGTTCTTCCTCCACTCCAGCAGCTCAGTACCTTCATTCCTGCATACTAAGTGAACAAAACTCAGCAAAGTACATTTGTCTACAGACAAAACACTCACAAGTGCCCTTACTATGACAGCAAAGAAACAATGTCCCAAAATGCCTGATTTATGAACATACCCAAATTCCTGCTAAAGACACAAAGTCTGTTTTCTTGGGATCGTCTTTCCAAAGTGCTTGTGTTTCGCGGAGGTTTGTTAAAGTTAACAAGTGCAGCTAAGATGATGCCCTACCTGTTTTCCCCTCTTTTTCAAATTAATGAATAATCAAAGATCCCCTACTGCTGAACAGTGCTCAGAGGGTGAAGCTGTGCACTACAATGCACAGCTCAGCTCGAGCATCAGAAAATGAAAACTACAAAGTTTAAGAAGCAAAAGTGGCAGTGTCTGGCTTGGCCCCACTGTCCTAAACACCTTGGGACATGCAATGGGAAGAAACAGCACCTGGAACACCCAATGTGCGTATTTTTGTACCTTGGCAGCAATCGCAGTCTTACCTGTGACAGACAAGGAATATTATATGTAGATTAATTTTTGCCTTGGCAGGTGTACATCTTGTACATCTTGTTATCTTATCCAACTGGCTGGCCCCTGTCCCAGGACGGGGTTCCACCCCTCTAGATCCAGCTTTAGCATCACAGACATATGGAATACGCTCTCTCCTGAACAATCCCGACGCACAAACACAGGAGCTAAATCCAGCAAGTGACTTCAGTCCTGATGTGGCTACACTGATATAATAAAATCTACCAATGGGAAGGGTATTCCAGGTTGGTGTCCCAGGTGCCTCGTCTGGCAGTTGGTGTGTATTTTAATGGCTGTGCTCTCACAAGTCACTTAATACTTCATTCTAAAATAGCATTTAATGCTTATTGCTTTAAACAGTCTCACAAAGAGTTATAACCTAAGACATTATCAACCTGTGGTTTTTGCAGTCTTTACAATTCCTGTACGGCTTTAAGCTTAACAGGAGGCATGTAATTATGTAAAAGACTGAGCCATACCTTTAGCACAGCTAATTCTTGCATGAAATCCAGCATATTGATTTTACAGCTCACCGCCACACTGCAAGCAGCAGGGTGAGTTTACCAGGCAGATTGTCCTTACCCTCGTTAAAATTTGCCTATATGCCACCCTAACAAGTTGGGCTCCTTAATAATCCCCAGGACGTAAGAAATGAGATCAGGTGAAAGAGAACCTCCCTACCTCTTCCCCCACACAGTATCCATTGCAGTCAGCGGCTGTAAAATTACTTCTTTAAACAAAAATCCCAGATCGGCTCGGTGGAGAACAGAGTCCGCAGCTTAGAGTCATGCTGCTGCATT
The DNA here is from genome assembly GCF_000708025.1 of Charadrius vociferus. Lineage (NCBI taxonomy): Eukaryota > Metazoa > Chordata > Aves > Charadriiformes > Charadriidae > Charadrius > Charadrius vociferus. Next base: position 758,594 of record NW_009649708.1, read on the forward strand.
GCATTCTGGCTTCTTTTCTGGGAGGATATAAGGCACCACTCCCATGCAGAACAGCAGTGTGCTCCCCAGGGGAAAACGGCGTAGCTTGCAACAGCAAGGTCTGCGTCTGGAAAAAAATTATTAATACAACACCCCCCGGCCTGATGGAGATTAAAAAAAAAGCCCTGACCCATCAGTGCTACTTGATATTCGCTGAAACCCAGACGACAAGCCCACTCCAGCTCCTCCAGTCTCTAAATTTCAGAAGCAAAGGCAGGCGCGCACGCTCCACAAACTTCTGAGGCTGTATTTATGGCAGCAATCTTGGGAGCACAATGACCCATTTTAAATTGTAGCGTTTTCAAAAGCTCTCGGTATTGGCTTAACTCTGCTCTCACTGGCATCACCAGGAGGTGGCCATCAACTTCTGGGGAACCTCTGTGTCACATTACATGGTCCATCCTATAACTGTCGGCTCCTGTTTAACAGTGGAGTCGACCCAAAATTGGTGATAGCCAGAAATACTTACAGGTTATTTCTAGAGATGTAGAATAAAAGAAGACACAGTAGGACTGTACCAGTCAGCATCCCTTTGGCTTATCAAGGCAATCTGCTGGACATCGTTTCTCCACAGCCCTGTTCCTACAAAACACTGCAGGCTTGACAGAAAGACTATGGCATCATGAAAGCAGCAAAGCTCAGACTCCTGACCCACCTTGAGCTGGAGATACGCAGAATCTTACCATCAGGTTCTCTGAAGCAAAGCTATTGAAAAGCAGCATAGCCTTCTTGTCATTGCTGTCCAGACAGCACCTTCGGGACCCGGGTAAGAACCAGATTCTGGGGGTTATCTCCTCATGCCAAGTGTCTTGTACCAGAATAAAAGATGTTGGCACTTGCTGGATCATCAGCTCAACAAAAGCTGTGCTATAGTTTTCTCTGCTGGAACGGACAAGCTGGGAAAGGTATTTTTAAGCTGAAAAAAAACCCATCCTTGTACCTCTTGCTGCCACATCTTTTGTTGCCATGCAGGAAAAAAGAAAACCACTCAACAAAGTACTGCTATTTATTTGTCCAATAAGGGCCCAGATAAGTTCCATCTGACCATCACCTGATGTCCCTCTGTTGCATAAAAGGCATTTTGCCATGCTCATGTTTCACATCTGCACACTCCCAAGTCCAGCCTAACCCCCCCACTGCACATTCAAACACAGCTTCAAAACAGCACAGGTCTTGTGGATGATTGATAGAGACCTGACCCAGCCAGCCCGAGTGGGATATTTCACATTGCATCTTCTTTTCCTTTTCATCCTAAAGGAATGAAATCCTCATCTTGACATGATTTATTACCTAGCCATAATGTCTTGCCACCATATACATTTTTGCTCGCAGAAGCAAGCTTATGTTATCAACTTGTATTGAAACCCAGCTGAATTTGCTTGTGAAGGCAGGCAGGAAGACAGGGAAGCCAGAGCTGACTCGCTGCCTGGGGATGGCCTCTCCCCACTCCTGACATGTTCCACAAGTCTCTTGGACACTGATGACAGCAAAGTCATTGCCAGCTTAAATAAATCCCAGTCCTTGTTTGCAAGTGCTCCGTGTGGGTCTGAAGCAGGGATAGACAATGTCCGGTGCTGGAGAAGATGGGTGCTCTGGGGTGTCTCTGTGGGGTACCTCACACAGCTGCCCTCTGATGTTTGGGTGTCCTCACACAGCAGCAGGCAGGTCAGTTGCTGTGCTTTACTGTGTGACCATGGGTGCTCCTGGCCCACCACAGCCATGACAGACAGTCAGTGCCGGGCTTCATCCTTGGTTTGGAAGCATCAGCACTGAGGGCTTGTGTGTGACCAGGCCTCAGCTCATGGGCTTAAATGATGGGCTTTAAATCACGGACTTACTCTTTCCTTCCTGCAAACTGAGCCTCCGAGGCTGCTCAGAACAACCCTGCTGTGAACTGGCCCAAACTGACTAACCAGTCTGGGACTGCTCCAGTGAAGTTATGGTGTCTGTGCCCACGAGCCAGCCCTGACACCTTAAAAGCAGAAGTCAGCTCCTTGCTAAGCCAGCTGGCCCAGCCCTCAGTCTCTGAAATCCTTCTGGATGCTTTTCATTCCATCTGCCATTTCCTTCAAAACTTCCTCTCTATTTCCATTTCCTCCTCCTGCCCCTGCAATCAACAGCAACTTTCATGTGAAACCAATGAACAGGGCGTCCTTCATTCATGCCTCAGTCCTAAGCCTTTCAAGTACATCTGGCCAGAAAAGGCCAGGAAGTTTTGGGGAAAAATCCATGAATTCTTATGGTCTCTTTTTCTCTAGATGCAACTCTGCTGAAGTGCTGGAGACCCCAGCAGGTTATAGCCTCTGACAAAGAAATCAGAAGGTTGCTTTTAGGAGTGTTTATATTTCAGTGATAGCATGAAGCCTCTCGCCCTCAGCCCGTTGCCTGCTCACAGGGTCAGTCTTGTGCTGGAGGAGTGGAAGCAGAGGCAGAGTCCGTGCATGTGTAGACCCTGTAATGAGAGGCACTCTAACACCTCAGTTGTTTATCTGAGTGGGTCTAAGAGTGGTCCTCTGCTAAGCACTGTGCCAGGCCCATGCACAACCTACAGAAGTCTATAGGAGGTACTACTTACATGCGATCACTCTAACTTGTGCATCCCTTAGTCCATCATTACCCTTCCCTTTCGCAACACCCATATATCCACTAGTTCCTCAGACCTAGAGGCTAAAGGCTGCTGTGCAGACCCAGGAGACGTTCTGCAGATATAAAATGCATCCAAAGCCACAGTCACATGGCCAAGGACAGAAGAGGCACATTTGATGTGTTAGTTCCCCCATTCAAAAGAGAACTTGGACAGAAGAAAGGTTGGACAGGAGAGACTGAGATCACCTGGAGCAAGAATAATCAGAAGCTGCTCTTGTAGTTTCTGGAGACCTGATCTTGGGCAAGAGGCTAGACAGGATATCCCAGATGTGTAAGATCTCACAAGGCTCCAGGAAGCAAGAGGATTCCCAGGCTTACCTCACCATGGGTCCAGCTTACCTCTGGTTCTGTGCAAGCACCAGAGAGTGCAGGTGCAAGGTCCTACCAGTGACATAGCCACCAGATATCACTACTTGGAAAGGCTCTGCAAGGACATTGACTGAAACACCTGAGCTCTGCTTTACAGAACTGTTTAAAAAAGCAATTAGAGATTACATCTCTACCTAAATGAAAGAGTTCTTCCCCAGAAACCTCTTCAGGAACCTTAAAAGACCATGAAAAGCAGATACATCATCACTGACTGCAGTGCTCTGGGTGGAAAGTGTGATGAGATGGATGAGTACATTACACAGGGCAGATGCTGTTCTGTGTTGTGTTTGCCTGGTTAAAATGTGCCTGATGCAACAGAGTAAATGATCTGCTGCATTTGATTCAAAGGAGAAGATGCTGTGGGTTAACCCCGGTGGGCAGCTAAGCTCACTCCCCACCACCCCCAGTGGGATGGGGGAAGAGGAAAGGAAGAATAAAAGCAAGAAAACATGAGGGTCAAGATAAAAATTAAAAAAAAAAAAAAAGTAATTGATTTGTAAGTGAAGGATAAATAGAAGAAGAGAGAAGAAAACAAAACAAAAAAGTGATGCAAAGGCAATCACTCACCACCTCCCATGGGTAGACCAATGTCCAGCCAGTTCCCAAGCAAAAGATGGCTAACCTTTTTATTGCTAACCATGATGTTATATGGTATGGAATATATCTTTGTTCAGGTCATCCACCCAGTTGTGTCTCCTCACAACTTATTGCACACACCCCCAGGCTATTCACTGGAGAGGCAGAGTGAGAAACAGAGGCAGCACTGATGTTGTGCAAGCACTGTTTAGCAAAAGTTAGAACATTAGTGTATTATCAGTATTGTTTTGGTCACAAATCCAAAACACAGCACCGTATGAGCTGCTATGAAGAAAATTAACTCTATCCTAGCCAAGCCCAGTACAGGAGAGCATCAAAGAGTCCGTTCAGGGATGTACTGGTGTTCACATCACCTCCCCATGCCTGTGCTACGCTAGGGAACACATGCCCCCTGGGCAGGGTCTCCTGGCACCAACACCACAGCCATCTGCAATGTTACGTGTTCCAGGTGGCCAGGGGCCATCAATGGAGCAGGGCCACAGCTGCCAGCTCTGCTCCTCCTGCTCCAGGGAGAGAGACAGGCAGCTGAAGCATCTGCTGTTGTCTCTGCCAATGGAAGAAAAGAGAGGGGCAGCTCAGGCAGCCACAAGAATAGTTACATGCTCTCCCTGGATCAGGACCAGAGAGGCCAGGTGATGCTCAGCACAGAAAGCAGGCTGCAGAGGGGATTCCTCCAGGACGTGTGGTGAAGAAGGTGGAGAGGGGGGTCCCTGGTGATTCCCAGAAATAACTCAGCATGGTCAGGCCTGAATTGACAGCACAAGCTACTCAGACAGGTAAGATCAGCCTGCATGGATTTTAGGCAGCCTTCTGTCCCACAGGGACATGGGAGAGCTAATCTGTGCCTTGCTCTAGGCTGCCTCTCGTGCAGGCCTGAGGGCACAAAGCACAAGAGGAGCCACATCCAGACTTTGATTCACTCCCTCTTCTCACTGTCACTCCATATATTTGGCTCCTCCAGGCCAAAGGAAGGCCTCCTGCCTGCCACCGTCCTCTTTCTGGGTTACTGCCAATTCACCTCTGCGTTGTTCACTAATGCACACTTGAGGCCACAGCTGGCCCAAGGAGATACCACCTACTGCTGCCTCTCCCTGCGGATGCCTGGGAGCAGAGAGCTCAGCACTGCTTCGTATTACAGCCTGCTGTCGAACTTGTTATCTGCTCACGCAGCCGGGACTGTCTCAGAATTACCGCTTTCCAAATAGCTCCTTCTCATTACCTATATTTGCCTATAATTGTTCTTGCTCAAAGGTAATAACTGTGATCCTCGCAGATTATAACCAAGATTATCCTTTTCTGCTCATTGTCAAAACCCTCCATCTCGCATTTTATTCCCTGCTCTCGCCTCTCATTTGCATTATGCCTTTTGAGAACCCAACGTGGGGCTTTTCCACACGCGTCCCCTGTGTTACCACCACCAGCATGTTACGTAGTGAGGGGAGTGACTATTTGCCTCGACAGCATCTCCCCTTTCACCCTTGCCAGGCGAGTGCTCAGTGTGGCCACTCCTCCCTCCATCAAGCCTTTCCACATACTGCAAGCTATTCCAGCTAATTGGCGCTCCAGACTCTGACAAGGTCTATGTCGCACCACAGCACACTGTGAAGGGTTATCCGCTGTCTTCCTCAGTCCACTAATTGTGTAATTATGCAGAAATGGCCTGTCTGGTACAATCTATTTCTCATACTCCCCTGTGGTGCTTGTTGCTTACAATGCTCATTATTCCTCTAAGTATTTGCAGACCTTCACCCTCCATCATATTTCCACAAATTACAGTTCTATTAACAAGGGAACAATTCCTGAACTCCTTGCAAACATTGCATTCATTTTCTTAACTGCTCCCTCCTTTCTGGTCAGGAGCAGATCTAGCGCTGTCTCCAGGCTGGCTCAGACTCTCCTACTGTCTCAGTTCAGCAAAGGTGCCTTTGCTCTTGAGCCTCTCCCATGCAATTTGCTCATCTGCCAGACTCATGAGGTTTGGCTGTGCAGGACCTCAATGTGTGGAGCAACAGGAGTTGTGCTGTCCCATGCTGACTGCCCATAGGGTCCACACACCTCACCCTTTGCTATGGGTACTGCTGGCTCTTTGCTACTCAATCCATCCCACAAGGAGGAGACAGGCAGGCTCCCTGCTTCATGCAGGAGCTCTGCCTAGTGCCAGACTCATCTGTCTGTGCAATTAAACACCAGCTGTCCCCTCTTCAGCCTGAGTTCTTCAGACTCAACTTCCTGCCACGAGCATGCACTAGGTCTGAGCTTGGGCTTCTCTCCCTCTGGAGAGAAGGAGCCTACACATGTTAGGATGCAACCACCATCCTCTGTCTTCATCTGCCTGATGAGGCCAGCAGCATGGCTGGACAAGGTCAGCATCAGCCTGGACCTTCTGAGCTAGTGGCCAGGCTAATGGCCAGAAACCTGGCTGGTCATCCTGATATGCTTCAAGGTGGCACAGCAAGGGCAAGTAGCAGATGTGAATGACTGCTTTTTGGGGACAGGGCATTGGATGCAGGCTGGGGAGGCTCTAGACCAAATACCGAGTTCCCCGGGACTGTCGCGCTCTGGAGGTAGGCGACGGCTACAGGAGGCCAGGCCAGGCCAGGCCGGTGTAAGTCAGCAACAGGGCTGGAGGGAGCTGAGGCTGGCCCATTGTCCAAGATTCAACATGTCAGCAGACCTCCCAGCCCTGAGAAGTAGTATTTCAGGGAATTTCCCTCCTTGCAGACAAGAGGAATCAGAGGGACACCAGGGCAGCCACCAGATAACTTCTTAAAATTTAAAAGCCTTATCTTGTGTCAGCACCACCGCAGGCAGGAATGAACATGGGAGCCCCAGACCAGCTATTTTCTGGATGAGAACTAGAGACAGTACTGTTGAGCAGAGATACTGTGAGTCAGCATATCCCTCAAATCCCTCATCCCTCAAATGAAACTGTAAGCAAGGTTAGGTGAGATCACCAGAGGCCCAGGAGTGAAGGACTGTGAGAGACTGCACTAAAACAGCAGCACTTGGCATCCCTCTGGGCAGGTACACCAACAGAAGTACCTTCCCAGCAATGAATGTTGACAGAAGGACTACCTCTCTGTCACTGTAGCAAATGCAAATCCTCAGGGTCAACTGGGAGTTGAGGGAGCATTTAGGATGGGTAAAGGGATGCGTAGGCTTGGTAGTAATAGTTGGTTGGGTTGGTCTTTAGTTTTGGTCCATTTGTTCAACTTCCCTTCCTGGTCTATCCCTGCCCCTGTCTATCCTCTCTGCCCTTTCCCAGCATCAGATTCTGTTTCTCTTCAACTTGCTGGTGCTTCTCCCTCGCATCTTCCTTCCTAACACCAAGCAGCCAGCCTGGTCCTGTTATACCCATGTCCTGTGTGTGCACCAAGACTGAAGGCACAGAACAGCTCATGTGACTGACTCGTATATACAGTTCAGAACCGACGCACCCTCTTGGAAGAGCTGTGGAGGGCTGGGCAAGGTAAGGCCAACACACGCCTGCCATGAGGACATCCACACTGTACACCTTGTCTTCCAGAAGGACTCACAGTGCACAAGCTGCTTCAGGAGTGCCTACG
>NW_009649708.1:765847-769558 GCF_000708025.1 Charadrius vociferus
GCCTAAGTTCTCTCTATGCACTTGAGGTCCCACTGCAGTTCCTTGGCAAGCCACATCCAGAAGAAGCCAAATGACACCCAGACACATAGAGATGAAATCTTGCTTACATGAAAAGGGTGAACCTGCAGCATCAGCCCTGCAGGTGCTATGCTCCTTTATTTCATGTCCCCCACCCATCATGCCCCAGCTGCCTCCATTCCTTCTGCACCACACATAACCTCCCTTCCTTGGAGGACCGTAGAGTGAGCCCTACAGGCAGAGTTGTTGTACCTTGTGCATCACACCTCACAAACAGGCTAGAAGAGCACAGCAAAACAGGGATGGTCATGCAACAGACAGGCTCTAATGAGCCTAGGTGGTCAGTTGGCACATAACCTATCTTTGATCTCTTCTTTCTGCCAGCCACAGTGTCTATATAACCTGGAATTCTCACTCACCCCCAGAGCTGTGCTGCAGATCATGCAGGCAAGAGTTGATGGCAATAGTCCCAAGCTGATCATCTGCCCTTATCAGAAACAACCCAGGGAAAGGGCTCAGAAGAGACCTAAGGGACCTTTCTACAAGAATAAATTGGAGTTTACTGCAGAGCTGGATGCCCTGGGCAGTCTGGCTGTAGGGATATTCAGAGGAAACTTATGTCAGGCTTAATTTCCATTTTGAATTTCCAGTACAGCTTTTGGCTGATTTGACTTGTGCCACAGACACAGCGCAATAAGAAAAGAACTGTTACAACTGTTGATCATGCTAATAGACCAAGTGTGTTACTAAGTCTCACACAGGGTTATCTCTGGCATAGTATTCCACAAGAGAATTTAAATGTCCCTACAAAATTTAATTCTAACCAGCTTTCTCCTAGATATTTCTGAAAGGGGGTCTCCCATGAGAGGCCTGGTGCTCTCTGCTTTCATTAAGTCTAGACATTTCATAAAGCAGTCTCTGCTTTTACTGTTCTGGCTTCCTCATTGTAAGCCAAGAGTTGATAAGACTTCACAAAAGGAGAAGAGGAGAACACACCGAAAAAAAACCCAATTTGACACCATTTGGTTGTCTCAGTTGTAGATCTCAGAATAGAGTTAATGGAGGAGAATGAGCATGCTGCTCAGTCAGACAGGACTCCTCCATCCTCCGTTAATGACAGACCAACTGCTTTTGTAACTACCCCCTGCAGATATTAAAGCTGAGAAAAATCCTTCTCATAGCAAACCACAAAAAGAAGACAGTTTTTTTCTGGAATGCCATGTCAATTAACAGGATGAACTTCTTAGAACTAGTCTGAAGGCTGCTGCATCTTAGGCTTCTTAGGCTAGGAGACCATTCACAGATACACCTGGATACATTGCAAATAAGTTCACTGAAGAACTGGATATTCCTTCCTGTTTGTAAAATGATTCTTAGATGATCTTACCAGCTAAAGATTACAAATACATTTATAAACATCTGCTGAATAGTTTACAGGAAGAAATGTCAGGCTCTGACGCAGGTCATGTGTTATGATCTGCATTATGTCCACATGGCAATCAAAGACACAGTCATTGCAATCATGCACATAACCCTGTGGGCTTTTATCTGACTAGCACAGGTAAGTGCATCAGTGAAGAGAGAGCTCGGGGCAAGCCAGAAACCAAAGCATGCAAAATGTATCTGCTTTTCCACTCCGGACAGGAGACTTACACTAACTCCCTTGCCGCTATCATTTATATATATATAAACTTGCATTATATAATGTAGCACTTTGGCATCTCTCCTGCTTAGGATGCCCATGTGCTAGACAAAGCAAGGTCGCAAGTCCCAGGAGTTCCCCCAGCCACCAAGCACAGCCCTGCTAATGATGACCTACAACTCTGGCAAATGCAATACTCAAGAAATTGGAGGAGGCACCCAAGAGTCCGGCCAGCCTTGTTCTTGGTTCTTAGACCAAGCCTTCAATAGCACTGCAGAAAAACAAGCTGGTTGACAAGTCTGCCTGATCTCCACTGGCCTCATTCAGCCCCAAGGGAAGTTTCATGATGAAGGTCGTTTGCAATATACCCCCTTGAGCACAGCTGAAATTGAAGCAAGCAGGAGGTAACCCCAGGGAGAGGGCCAGGGTCTCAATTGCAAGTCTACGAATGCAGCACAGGCATGATTCAAGCGCTTAACCAGTGGAAAAGTGCTGCAATAAGGACTAGTGAGGACCTTAGACTGGCACACTGGAGATTAAGAGGGTACAGGGCAGTGTTTGCACAATCCCTTTCTATGGCATTAAATGCCCCCTTATCCTGATGAGAGAGTCTTTTCTCTGTCTCAGAAACTTCTGCTAAATCAGGTAAGTAGACATAGAAATTACTATCTTCCTCTATAAAGCACACAAACAGACATGGCAGAATTTCTTGCAAAATATCAAATTTTGATCCCATACATTCCCCCCAGTTGTGGGGAGAAAATTCTATCCCTTTGCACCATTCCGAATCTTTGCTTTAGGACTCTGTCTGCAATTCTTTGGTCTAACATAATGAAGTGTTTTTTCTGCCTTCTGTGCCATAATGAAACGATAATGACCTTCTCTGGCAATCATTCGACCCTGAATAATTTGATCCATAAGCAATGGAAATGCTTGTCCCATCTGCCTCTGTTTAGAGCACAGCCAAGATGTTCTGCTTCTTTTCTCAGCTAAGGCATAAAACTTAGAGTGACCCCACCACTCACTCCTGTCCTTTGGGTTCCCCAAAGGTAAGTTGGTAATTTTAAAGGCAAATTCAGAGCAGATGACTAAGTTAGTAATGCCCATAAACAACCCAAGGCCCCATCCTATTCTGAGACGTTACATATTGCACAGAGAAAAGCCGAGTCCCATGTGTTCCCTCAGTGTCCCATATCATGAGTGAGATTCCCACATTTCAGAGGCACAGGGTGACAGGAGACAGCTCAGAGCAGTCTTGGCTCTTTCAATTGCACGCACCAGGGTAGAGAGATGGAGCCAGACAGACTAGTCCCTGTGCCCCCCAGCCCTTTGGCATTCCCCCCCAGACTCCCGCATTCAGAAATGTCTGCCAAGCAATCCATCTCCCACTGGCCCTTGTCTTGGGGACATCACCAGCCCTTCCTGCCTGTCACATTCTGCATCCCAGCATCTGCCTTTGCTACTCCTGGGACTGGGTGGCTGGGCCACTGAGCCCAGACCTCAGAGTACCCTCACAACGTCTGCTACATCCAGGACTTGTGCTTCCCAATTGAATTTTTCTTACAGGAGGTCTTGTGTAGGAGTGCTCTGCATTGTCACCTCTACACCTTAAATCACAACAGCCTTTGCCACATAAAACAATATGACACACAGCATGGCAGCTGGAAACCAATGGTGAAGTCAAAGGATGATTAGTGTCCTCAGGTCACGTGAGCTCAGAGTCCCCCCAGCTGGCCATGGTGGTGCAAAGTCCACATTGGCCAATCCAAAGGGCAAGTCAACCCATTTCAGATCCATGTCATCCTCTGGACATACTTGTCTCTCTTGTCTGTAGGAAGGGCTTAGGACACAACCTTCTTAGATGACATGGTGAAATGAAGTGCCTAACCCCAGTCTGTGACAGAATTAAGGTCAGAGGCAGGGTTCTCCACTCATGACATTTTGCAGGCAATGCTTGCCCACACTTCTATCACAGCAGTCCAGGGAAGTGAGGTGACACCAGCAGAAAATCACAAATGTGACATTCTCCCACCAAGTTCACCAGGTGAAGG